>NC_056746.1:544374660-544462160 GCF_019279795.1 Protopterus annectens
TATATATATATATAGATATATATATATATATCATTAAATTTTAACAGTTATACATATGTAGACTTGTATATGTTGAGTCACAAACTACAGTACATTACAATGTACTGTACATATGTACACAAAGTGACTGTCCCATTTGTAGTCAATACTGTGGAATACCTATAGTACAAGGTATAGTCTGTAAACCATGAAATATGTATATAGCTCAGATGGCTTAGTGGTAAGTCCCATGACTATGGTGTGCAAGGTTCAAGACCTGCGATGATTTAAAATGTTTTTTACTCCAGAATAAGGTTCTTTTAAGCAGTTGTAAGCATGTTTAAAAGTGTTTGTGCGACATTAAAGCAGCAGTTAAACACAGTTAAGTGAAATTTAAAAACATATAGCCTGTGCACACAAACACAGTCACATCAGCTAACTACTCAGTATATATATATTTATATGTAGTAACATCTTACTATGTGCTAACATAACATTACAATCTCTGTTGACTTTACTCTCCGGCACACATGGGTTTATATGGGTGCTTCAAATGTTTATTATACTGAAGATTACTACCTAAATATGCAAACTGTGGTTAAGATTTACTTTTTAACATGAAAAAGATCTCTGACTTTATTGGGATTTGAACCGTGACTGCACAGATACATTGCAAATGCTGTAACCATTACACTATTGCCGTTAACGCTGCTTTGGCCTATTTCCTAGTTAGATGATTTCTATGTGTCAGCTAGGCTAAGCAAAGGGCAGAGGCGTGCAAACCCACTGAGCTTTAATTACTCTTGAAATAAAAACTTAACAAATGAAATGAGAGACTATGCATTAAATTCCTAACTACATTAGGCTTAGCCCCTCACTGACACACTTCAAGAGAAACGTTGATGTGTGAATGGGTAACAGAATATACACCGCTGGGATAATGTGTCCCAGAACCATACAGCCAGGGGGAGGGGGAACCCCTCCAAATTTACAGCTGCAAGACCTGTTGGGGAAATTGAATGGTGTTGAATTTTCATGTTAACATGCTCTTTTTAGATCACTAATTGCCCCTATCACCCTCCACCACCCCGGTCTTCAACAGCTTCTGGCAACTCTGCCTGGAATCACTTCATTGGCTATGCTTGACAGAGGCTCAGTTACTTCATCAATAATGCAGAGAAAGCCAATACACTGTAGCTATGCTTCTAAATGCCATTGGGCAGATAGCCTACTATCTATCTGTGAACCTCTAAAGTGCAATCTATCACAGAAATAATATGTGAATAAAAAGAGCTTTCAGATCACAATATACAGTGAGAAATCACCATGTAGTCAGAAAACAGTTAAATGCAGCAAGAAAATACAGAACACTGATACTTAATCACTCCAAAAGTCTATCCTGGAAGCTAGAAGACTTGTATCAGTTTAATGCTTTTTATTGCTTACCAGTAGGTTACCTACAGGAAAGATAAGAAACAAGCACAGATGGGAAACATGCATGCAACAATACCATACTGGCTTGCGTCTGTCAGCCATAGGCTTTTGAATACTGGCCACAGCTCTTGATGCCCCCATGGTGCCTTTTTTAGGCAAGACTCAAAGGTGAATCCACACCTCCATAAACAGCATGATAGAAAAATAATTGTGGGTTATGCTACTCAGTGCCAGGAGTTGTAATAACAAAATGCACACAGTCACAGCACTCCTCAGTATGGACAACTTCAACATCTCTGCAGTAACAGAAACCTGTTTTAAGGCTCCTGGGAGCATACCAGCACTACTGGATTACAACCCATACCACACATTTCAGCCACAGAATATGAACTGACACAGACATGGGAGGGTGTATCTATATTCATCAGGGATACCTACACCTCCAGGTTAGTGGGGCAGCATTATGCCTCTGAGATCATCCATGTGCAGCTAACATCAGGCACAACTGCAATGCAAACTGTGGCCTGCTACAGATAATCCTCCATGATCCAGGACCACCACTCCATCTACCTGGAGACAGTGGAAAACATGACAGTCCTACTGAACAGCCTGGTATTGGTCGATTTCAACTACCCTACCATTAACTGGAAAACGTACTGGAGTACTTACTTCCAGGCCCAGCGCTTCCTGAAATTTATCACCTCATATGCCCTGTATCAGATGGTAAACTCCCCAACCAGAGGTGGAAACATACTAGAAGTGGTAATCACCAACCTGGGCGACAGGTGCACCACAGCAGAGGTAAACCGGTCACTGGTTAGATCTGACCATGAACTATTCAGTGATGATTTCCACACCCAACCATCGCCTCACCCAAGGAAACCACAGTGAAAACCTCTCCTACAGCTAACTTCAGACTAATAAAGACAGAGGTGGGAGGTTTCACGCCCCAACACTAAGGGAAAACACTGCTCAAGATATAGAAAGATTTACAAATGCACTCTATAAGCACTTACAAGGATGTATGGATCATGCCATCACTGGTAAACCATGACTCACTCCTCCAAGACAAGGACACCAGTCTGGTGGACCCCTGCAATAAACAGGCTATACAACAGAAGTAGGACAGTAGTCCAGAAAAACAGCAAATCCCAAGGACAGACATCCATGACCAGCATTAGTAAGAAACTTAGGTTCCTCATGAAATGATCTAAGGCTAACTTCAACAGGAAAATAGCCAAGAATTCTAAAGATTACCACAAAGCCTTCTTTGGTTATGTCAATGGTCTAAGTGGTAACTCACAGATTTGCACTGTGCCGGTGCAATATAGCACAAAATATACTGAACCTACTGATATCGCCAACATCCTAGCAGCTGCATTCAGTATATACTTCACCCCTTAAAGAGCCCACAACAATACCCGAAAAGTCCAGTATCCCCGACATCAGAGAAACACAGGTGGAAATAGCCCTCTCAAAAGGCAAAACACAGCATCAATGGAGGCAAATGGTGTCCCAGACTGCATCTTGCAAACACTACAAGATGAACTAACCCCCCACCTAATTAAGCTTTTCAACCTCAGCCTCTACACAGACTACATGCCCATACAATGGAGCATAGCAACGGTTATTCCACTCTACCAAGGTGGAAACACAACTGACCATGGTAACTACCACCCCATATGCCTGACTAGCCTGGTCTGCAAAGCTATGGAACACATCATCATGGCAGTCATTAACAAAGACATTGGTAACCACCAAACACTTGACCCAACACAGGTCAGCTTGGTTGAGTGCAGATCATGCATACTGAACCTGTTTGACGTCTTACAGACAGTCACCAAGGCATTAGATGAGGGGTGAGATGGTTCACACATACTACCTGGACATCGCCAAGGTTTTTGACACCATTCCCCCACTCAGGTATTATTGATAAACTCACCAGCCTGTACATAAACCCATACATCACAGGATGGGTTGCCAACAGGCTTACACACAGAACCCACATGGTAAGACTAACAGCCTCCAGGTCCAACTCTTAATCAGTCACAACTGGTGTCCCACAGGACTCAGTCCTGGGTCCCCTACTGTTTGGCATATACTTCTCAGAGGTACAGGCAAACACAGGTGGACTATGACAGACCATGTTTGGCAATGACTGCAAACTGGGAGCCATAATTGACAGTCCAGCTGACACAGACATCCTTCAAAGGGCCTCACAGAGACCAACAAAGGGTGTCAAAGTCATGGCCTCAAGCTAAGTGCCACAAAATGCATGGTCATTTCATTTGGGAAAGACTAAACACCCACATATTAACACAAAAGTGGCAACCACCTTAATACAGACAAGGTAATAGGGGATCTGGGGACTAAGGTAGATAGTGATCTCTCCTTTGACAATCATATCTCCAAAGTAGTTAGGACGTCCTTCTATGTAGGCCATCTGATTACTAAAGGGTTTGCATCTAGACATACTGAGGTTATAGTGCTCCTTTACTCGTCACTCATCGGTCCCATCATAGAGTATAATAACCCATTTGGGATGTACCTCAGAAGACACTTCCAACAGCTGGAAGGACCATGAACGTGCCTCACCAAGAGGATTACTAGCCTCAAACATATGTCCTATGCAACCAGACTGAATAAACTCCTGCTTTACTCAATGGCATCTTGTTTACTCAGAGATGATCTCTGCTGGCCTACAAAGCCATGTCCAACTCAGGCATAATAGATATGCCCCACCTGCGGGAATCCATGTCACAGTGAGCCACACGCTGTAGTGAGCTAAACCTTGCCACAACAATAACTAGAACATGCTGGGGGGACAGTATCCTGTCACAAAAACTCCCCATGCTTTGGAACAACATCTCTAATTACATTATACAGAGCCCCTCACTAACACTCTTTAAGAGAAACCTTGAAGAGTGGATGGGGAACAGTAGATACACCCCAGGGATCCTGCCATTGGCTTTGCTCCACAGAGGGACATATAATTAATCAATGGGGTGGCAAAGGCTGACACATTTTGGCTAGGCTTATGAATGCCCTCAGGCAGTTAGCCAAGTACCTACCTATGAACCTATACATACAGTATCTGCACATGCTGATAGCTTAATTTACTGTTCAGGTGTTGACTTACCTTGTGCCAGTAGCAGTTGTGTGTGCAATAGTTGAGGGCTGCCTATGTTGGATGCATACAGTAGACTACCTATACATGACAATTTACGGGTAGTCTTGTATGTGTGCCATCCATTTTTACTGTGTGTGCAGGTGGAGAAAGGTGTCAGTCCCTAGGTGCCTACACTGTCTGTGTGTGTGCTGTATGTTCCCTCTTTGCCAAGGCATGGGCATACTGGGCACACCTTCATCTGCTTACTGGGGCTGGCTAAGGGTGTTTGTGGTCTGAGTACCTCTGTGCCTGTGGGGTCCTTGGCAATGGTGGTGGGCTGTGAGGGCCTTCACCATTCTGTCCCTGCTGCAGCTGTTTCCACAGGATCATATTGTGTAGCATGGCACATACTATGAAGATGTGGGCACACATGCCTGGAGAGTACTGCAAGGCTCCACCAGGTATGTCCAATCAATGGAACAGTGATTTAAGCATCCCAAACGCACATTTTATGATGATTCTGGTTTGTGTGTGTGCCTCATTATAGCGTTCTTGCATGTGTGTGTGTGTATTTCTGATGGCAGTCAGCATCCACAGTTCCAGTGCGTAGCCAGCATCCCCCACCAGGTGGCCATATGGGATGTCCCCCCTGGCAAATACCTGATACAGTTGTGAGTCTTGCCAGATGTGGGAGCTGTGATAGCTTCCAGGGCTGCCAGCACACACGTCCATGATGATGCCCTGGGCATTCCACACTACCTGGCAGTTGATGGAGGGGTATCCATTGTGGTTTATGTAGCTCCTACCCTGATTACTGGGTGGTGACTTGATGTGTATGTGCATGCAGTCTATAGCACCCAGTACCTCTGGGTATTCTGCCACACAGTGGAAGAGATACATATTGCTGGCCAACTCCTCCTGCATTCGAGGGGAAGTATATGTGCTCATTGGCATGTGGTAACATGGCATCCAGGAACTGGTGAATTACCCTGAATGCTGATGCCTGTGAGATCTCCATGATATCCCCAGTTGGCCTTTGAAAGCTACCTGTGGCTAGTATTCTCAGGCTTACACATACCTTCATATCCACTGGGATGGGTTCCCCTCTGTTTGTTCTGGCTCTGAGGTGTGGCCAGCACAGCTACACAAGTTGCTGTAGGGTGTCCCTTTCCACTCTGTAATGCTCTACTATCTCCCGATCATGTAGCCCCTGGTAGGTTGCCCTGGGTCTGAACATTCTTCTCCTCTTCTGGTGCCTGAGGTGGTTGTCAGCATCATCCTCCACACCACCTTCAGTCTCCAACACATGCTGGTGGATCAAAGCTATAGCAGCCCCTGACATGTACATATTAAAAGTTCCCCGTATGTATACACCCATGGTGCAGAGTATATGGGAATACACAAGTGTGTGTGAGGTGCTTTCACACTTTATACTATTGTGCTATGGATGCTGCTGATGTCATTGGCTGTGTATGAGCAATTCCAGCTGCAGGGTATCTTACTTATGGGTTTTAAAGTGAGTACTGCAAGTGTGGGGCCTGTAGTGTGGAGTTATGCTTACCTGCCTTGATTAATCTGTTGCCCTTTAATTCCCTTTGAAACCTGGATCCCCTCCCATTGTCAGGCATGCATCCACCTGCCAGCTTTCTTGGTTTGTACTTTCCCTTCCCAGTCATGTGTTGCAAAATGTGTTTTGTAGCTGATATAATGCAATTCTGCTTTATTCTGCTGTGACACTTTACTGTTTTCTTTACAGTACAACCCCTCCCCTTTCCTGTTCTGCAGGTAGCTGCTTGCAGCCTTGTTAGCTGTTGTCAACGGCCTACTGTAGGTTCCTAGGTGTTAATTAATCAGTTGTACTCCAATTTCCCTGCTGCAGCATTTCCTTATTTTTTTCCTATATCCTTCCTGTTTCAGGTCCAGTGCATGCCGCTCAAACACATTTACCGAGTTTAAGTGCATTTTAATCTCCATTCACATGCATACTCAGTTACCTTGTGTGCTCTCAGCTAAGCGAAGCTAAAGCCAGTTCAACACACCTCTTTCCTGCAGCTTTGCTTAGCTACAGGCAAACCGGATTAGCAATGCTCCAATGTGCTTACAGCAAAGGTGATACACCCCTCTCTTGATATCATCTTTATCTCATGAGCACACCTTGCTGTTATAAAGCTACGCTGTGAGGTGCATCCTTACACCAGCGGGATATCTGTGATACACTATGACTCCTCTCATTTGCATGAGATTGCCTACTAATTCCTAGATACCACGTATAACACTGACACAACCCCTTAGCAACCCTTGTACCATGGTGTGGTGTAACATGCCTGCCATTGACTATTATGGGTAAATCATGATATGTGTTACATTGCAGTTTTATTCTATATTTTTCTATTTTCCTTGCAATCCCATTTGTGTGCCGCTGTCCTATGCTTAAACTTTGCAATAGTGCGAAAAAAATGTTATTTTTATATTCTGTACATTTTGTTATGCCAATCGCTATATATTTAGCCACTGGCATATATTAACAATATAATACAGGTGTTTGGCCAGCTGTCATGGCTCCAATGTTACGTTTGCAAAAATGTAAACCGTTTTTTTACGGTTTACATTTCCGCATGCTTACACTACGCCTGCACCACTTCCTGGATCGCTAAATACCTTCATTTGCATGCTACACTGCTGCAAATGGGGTAATTAGCATACAGGTGCCGGGAGCTGTGCTGGCTTAGCATATGCAGGTAGTGCACGCGGAAACAGCTCGTACCTGGATCGCTCACCGGCCATATTTGGTAATGGAACGCTATGCCTGCACCTGGCGCAAGCTTCTTGAATCCCAGGGGGAATCTTTTAAAGCCATGTATATAGCATGAGCTTGAAATTATTGATGCAAATATGAACAAGCAATATTTGATGCCTACAGACATCAGTTTGAGTTAACTGCAGATGCACCTGGAGGCATCACTCAGATGTAATAAGTTAACTTGGACCAATTGATGAGTAATCAGAAATTCACCAGTAGTCTGGCACCTATGGCTCCGATGAGCAGAGCCAGTCAATAAATCACCCCTATATAAATCAAATTTGTGGGTCACATTTCAGTTGCATGGCTACACTTATAAGGGCCCAAGTGGTTATTATTCTAGTATACACCTATGAACCTATTTTATTCAACATTTAAAAAAAAATGAATTCTGGTGCAAGTAAATGCATATCCATTTCATTTGCATAGGCATATTTTGAGGAGTAGTCTGTCTCCCATTACTCATGTATTGACCACCCATAATTTCACTGCCATAATTTCATCCTTTTGTTAAATATTTATTCCTCATCTGTCAGGCAGAAAAAATAATAGAAAGGTCTTATTATCAGAAGTGTAAGGCACATCAATGAAAGACCTTCTTCAGTACTTCAGTTAAAATAATTGTGAGTTTTGAATCTCATCAAGCATTTTTAGAGCTTGTGTACCCTACAATATGAGAAAATATACTCTTCCACACCGGCTATGTTTATATACTAACTCTAAGAACTGGTCTGAATTATTTTAATTTCAAAGTAACTATTTTCATTTTAACTTTTACTTACAGTATTGCATATATGAGGGCTGCAATTATTGTCCCCAAGCATTTGCCACTCACGTCAAATACAGACTTTTAAAAATAAATGCATAAAACATTCTGATATTCTGATTTCTTTAACACAAACAAAAGTTTGTCCATTTTAACGCTGTAATAAGACAAGAAGAAGTGTCCATTGACCATATTCTATCACATATAAAACAGTTTATGGCATCATCGGTTTGAGCTGAACAAAAGACAAGATAAAAGGCAGTGAGGATTAAGCAGTGCATTCTATATTGTAAGTTTCATTAACAGCTGGTAAACAGTTATTTAAGCAAAGGCAGACACAAACTGTTTTAGTACATCTCTGAAGGTTTTAAAAGCAGCTTCATTTGAAGCTTACATGGGAAAGTTCTTGTTAAACCCAACTCCCCCCCCACACACACACACAGGCACACACTTGGAAACATAGCTTTCTCCCTTGTTCTACTACCAGTCATGTCATTCTTCAAGTCTAAACAACTAGTTTAGTATACACTTGCACAATAAAATGACATTAAAAAATCTATACATCACACTTGTTTTGAGTTTTTATATTCAAGTAATCTCCATGATATCCTGAAGTCTCAAAACAACCCACTAAACAAGTGTAGTGGGTCCAAAAACAAAACTGAAAGAAACTTTTCTGTGTAGAAGATTTTCAGTCCATATATCTCTAGTTAATCACTGTATAATAATCAGATCAGACAAAAGTAGTAGAAGTAGCAAACTTAAACTCGTCTTAAGTCAAAAACAAAATTTATATTTTTTATTTTATATTTTTATATATATTTTATATTTTATATATCTTTTAATATTTTTTATTTTTTTATTTTTTTTATTTATTTTTTTTCACACTGACCTAATCACAGGAAGTCAGAGGAAGGGTTCTGAGCTAAGAGTGAATTGTTTGTGTTCATTGGCTGTCTGGGGTTTCCTGTAATACGCCTTGGAATAAGCACCTCATTGGTTCTTTCAAGCTTTTTTTAAAGTTGTTTCAGGTTTCAACTTTGTTACTTAGAAGTTAAATTGTGACTGTTTCTGCCATTTCGCACTGAGCTAATCGGAGGAAGTTCGAGGAAGGGCTCTGAGCTAATGAATCTGAGATATATAACATTAAGTATCTTGTTTTTTGCTTATTTCTGAGTTATTTATAGCACTTTTATTTTACTCACTGTGTGTGAGGTATTAAGTAGACTTTTCTACAATTGTTAAGCATCTGGTTGGGTTTGTTTGTTCTGATTTCCTGCTAGGAGTGTATCATATAACTTGTTTGCATTTAAAAGCATTCTTTAGAGTCTCCTTGATCCTTTATCTGTTTAAACATTTCTGCATTTTTTCTACCTAAGTAGTGTTGGTAGTGTAGCATTGTCCATACTCAGGCTTGTGTTTTGGGCCTAGTTGTTTGTTATTAGAGGCTGTGTGTCTGAGCACAAGTCCCAGGTCATCATAGCTTAGCCAAGGCCAGTATAGCATTTCAGTGAGAGTGAATTGTTTGTGGTCATTGGCTGTCTGGGGTTTCCTGTAATACGCCTTGGAATAAGCACCTCATTGGTTCTTTCAAGCTTTTTTTAAAGTTGTTTCAGGTTTCAACTTTGTTACTTAGAAGTTAAATTGTGACTGTTTCTGCCATTTTGCACTGAGCTAATCGGAGGAAGTTGGAGGAAGGGCTCTGAGCTAACGAATCTGAGATATATAACATTAAGTATCTTATTTTTTGCTTATTTCTGAGTTATTTATAGCACTTTTATTTTACTCACTGTGTGTGAGGTATTAAGTAGACTTTTCTACAATTGTTAAGCATCTGGTTGGATTTGTTTGTTCTGATTTCCTGCTAGGAGTGTATCATATAACTTGTTTGCATTTAAAAGCATTCTCTAGAGTCTCCTTGATCCTTTATCTGTTTAAACATTTCTGCATTTTTTTCTACCTAAGTAGTGTTGGTAGTGTAGCATTGTCCATACTCAGGCTTGTGTTTTGGGCCTAGTTGTTTGTTATTAGAGGCTGTGTGTCTGAGCACAAGTCCCAGGTCATCATAGCTTAGCCAAGGCCAGTATAGCATTTCAGTGAGAGTGAATTGTTTGTGGTCATTGGCTGATTGGGGTTGCCTGGACTATGCCTTGGAACAAGCACCTCATTGGTTCTTTCAAGCTTTTTTTAAAGTTGTTTCAGGTTTAAACTTTGTTATTTAGAAGTTAACTTGTGACTGTTTCTGCCATTTCGCACTGAGCTAATTGGAGGAAGTTGGAGGAAGGGCTCTGAGCTAACGAATCTGAGATATATAACATTAAGTATCCTGTTTTTTGCTTATTTCTGAGTTATTTATAGCACTTTTATTTTACTCACTGTGTGTGAGATATTAAGTAGAATTTTCTACAATTGTTAAGCATCTGGTTGGGTTTGTTTGTTCTTATTTTTGATTCCCACCCTCCCTCCCTCTTGGTGTCCTGTTTTTATACTTGGTGGCTTTGCAGTTGCCCACCCCTACTGTAAATTTGATCTGGGACACTCCTCCCAATCTAGTGTCATTACCTCATTCTACCTATTCCAGGGAGAACATTTGAGAAGGCTAACCCAGTTAGCTTCTGCCCCTCATTTCCTCTTTCCACTTTACAAAAAATATATATATCTTTTCTACGTTTGTTTCCTGCCTTTCCTATAAGTTATCTAGTCCAGATACAGATTTGCTGTATCCAGGACTGTTTGTAAGCTTCTGAGCCCCCAAGCCTTTCTGTGCTGCAGGAACGCCTTCTAGCTTAATTTTGTTTCTTGGAACTTGCCAGTTTTCTAGTTTCAGCACTCAAATATGTTTCTTTGAGCTCAGCACTTGTTCAGAACTCATTGTACGCACGAAATAAGCTACAAATTACTACATCACTCAACTTTCCTCACTTGTCTAGAGTTTTAGTACTTAATAAATAAGCACCTATCCAGGCATGTCTAAGGGTCAGCTCCCGGTGTTTTCTCCTGTCTACCTGATGAATCTGGGCATCTTGGGGCAATGCGGCAATTGCCTCATGTACACAGATAACCCTCTCCTCCTACCACCCAACACTACAACCTGTGAGAGATGCACTTATATAACCAAACTGGAAGCAAAGCTCTCTTCACCCAAGACTGGACTAGACAGTCAAGAGGAGAAGGTAAACACTTGCACCACACCACACTCATTGCATAGTCCCTCAAAACCTACACCACCAAAACACACACATAAAAACACAAAACACGCACCTACATTTGTGGAGGCTCTCAAAAAAATCTACCCAAGCAACAGGGACCTCCAAAGCAGAAACACAAGCAACCTCCAGCCCCAAATGACACATAGCCCACAAACTCAGTGTGCCACTCAACCACAGTCCATAAGGCATAACAATGTACCTAACACTCTAGTCATAGATGTCTCTATAGTCAGGCACACTGATGTTCCACTCACCAGGCTAAACAAGTGGAAAGTCACTGTCAGCTGCCTGTCAGGTGCCAGGGTCCGCCACATAATGCATGCACTCAGGTCACTCCACAGCAAGTACAAATATGACTCTGTCATTGTACATGTTGGTGTGAATGACCTGAGACGTACCTCCCTGGACTACATGAAAAGAGACATGGAGGAGCTTTCTGATCTTGTAGCCCAGGCAGGTATGACCCTAGCCCTGAGTAGCATCCTGTCATCACCCACAATGATACCACAGTACAAGGACAAAATGATTGACTTCAATAATTGGCTAAGCTTCTGGTGTCATTCTAAGGGGATCCAGTATCTGTCTGCCTGGGATGACATGATCGACAAACCATGATGCTTTGCCAGAAATGGCCTGCACCTGTTGCCCTTGGGATTCTGGATACTAGCTAAGGCTCTTGCCACCCCTATAGTACCTTTTCTAGGCAAGATTCAAATGACAAATTCACCACTGTAACAGGTACAAGCAAGCAAAATCTCAGGGTAATGCTACTCAATGCTAGAAGTCTAAACCTCAAAATGCACTCACATGAGGCACTCCTTAAAATGGAGAACATCGACATCTGCACAGTGACAGAGACCTGGTTCAAGGCTTCAGAGAGCACCCTTGCATTACCTGGCTATAATTCATACCACACCTTTCGGCCACCTAACTTGGACCGAAGCACTAAAGGCAGAGGCGTGTACATATTCATTAAGGATATTTACACCTCCAGGCTAGTTGCTTAGCATAATGCATCTGAGATTATCCAAGTGCAATTAACTCTGGGCAAGACCACAATGCAAATTGTAGCTTTCTACAGATCCTACACCATGCCCCAGGAATCCCACTCCTCATTTCTTGATACACTGGAAAATGTTAGGGTACACCCTAACACCCTAATAATGGGTGATTTCAACTACTCCACCATTAACTGGGGAAACTACTCATGTACCAATTCTTGTGCTCAGTGTTTTCTGGAATTCCTAAATTCCAATGCCTTGGATCAACTTATCCACACCCCCACCAGGGGCAACAATATCCTAGACCTTGCCATTACCAACATGGGCAACCGGTGTTCCACACCAGAGATCAATTCCTCGTTGGTCAGATCCGACCATAAGCAAATCACCCTAGACATCCACATCCCAGCCCCACCCCCATTAGGGAAATCACCGTAAAAAATTTCTCCAAAGCCAACTTCATGCTTCTTAAGACAGAAGTGGCAAACGTCACGACACCCATACTGATGGACAATAGAGATACGACTGATGAATCCTATACAATTGCAGTTTATAAGCACTTACATGAGTGCATGGATCATGCAATTCCCTAACAGAACCAAGTTGCTATCCTCCAAAAAAAGGAAGCCAATCTGGTGGTCCCCTGCTATAAACAAACTCTACAACAGAAGAAAGAAACTGTTCCAAAAAAGAGTAAAATCCCATGATTGGAGGAACTCTATGGTCAGCCTCAGTAAGAAGCTGAGATCCCTCATAAAATCCTGCAAAGCTAGTTATGAAAACAAAATCGCCACTGATTCTAAAGACAACCACAAAGCATTCTATAGCTATGTCAAGAATCTCAATGGCAACACTCAGATCTGCTCTGAGTTACAGCACAATGGCACTAAATATACATAACCAACTGATATTGCCAACATCCTGGCAGATAGGTTCAGTGCTAACTTTACCCCTCTCTCATCCCCTAAAGGGCCCATCTCTATATCAGAAGAATGTAAAGTACCTGTAATCACAGCTGCACAGGTAAAAAACACACTCTCCAAAGCCAAGAACACAGCATCCATGGGACCTGACAACATCCCAGGCTGCATTCTACATGAACTACAGAATGAACTGGCACGCCACCTAAGTACCATGTTCAATCATAGCCTCACCTCAGGCTTTATGCCCACTGAATGGTGCACAGCAACTGTTATCCCACTCCACAAAGGGGGAGCCACCATGGACCCTGGGAACTACCGCCCCATTAGCCTGACAAGCCTGGTCTGTAAGGCTATGGAGAGTATCATCATGGAACTTATAAACAATGACATTGGTAATCTCCAAACTCTGGACCCTACCCAGTTCGGGTTTTTAAAAGGCAGATCATGTCTCCCAAACTTGATAGACTTCTTTGAAGCGGTCACCAAAGCTGTAGATGAGGATAAGGTGGTACACATAGCCTATCTAGATCACACCAAGGCTTTCAACACTATCCTCCACTCTGGAATTAAAGGCAAACTCACTAAACTAGGTATAAATCCCTATGTCACAAGATGGGTTTCCAACTGGATCACTGAATGAACCCACACTGTGAAAGTAGCAGACTCTAAATCCAACTTCAGACCAGTGACAAGTGGAGTACCACAGGGTTCAGTCCTAGGTCCTCTCCTGTTTGGTATCTACTTCTCTGAAGTACAAGCTAACACAGAAGGTCTTTGGCTAACAAAGTTTGCAGATGACTGCAAACTAGGAGCCATAATCAAATCTCCTAATGATGTGGATATCCTACAAAAGGGCCTCACTGAGACAGATGCCTGGTGTCAAAGCCATGGCCTCAAGCTCAATGCCAAAAAGTGCATTGTCATCCCTTTTGGTAAAAACTCTGTACCCATAAACTACCACATAGGTGGTAGTCTATTTAACACCAAAAGTGTGATAAGAGACCTTGGGACACAGATGGACAGTAGTCTCTCCTTTGATAATCACATCACCACAGTAGTCAGGAAATCCTTCTACGTGGCACACCTCATCACTAAAGGTTTCTCTTCCAGGAAAAAAAAGGTCAATGTTCCCCTCTACTCGACACTCATTAGACCCATTATAGAGTACAACGCCCCTTTTGGTATGTACCTCACAAGACATCTACAACAACTGGAAAGGCCACAGAAATACCTTACAAAGAGGATTACTGGCCTCAAACAGATGCCCTATGCAGACCATCTCAAAAAACTCCAGCTTTACTCTGTCGCATATCGCCCACTCAGAGGTGATCTCTGCCTAACATACAATGCTATGTCAAACCCAGAGCTGTTGGACATGCCCCACGTAAAGAAATCCCAATCCCTCCGAGCTACACGCTCTAGGGACCTAAACCTTGTCACCACAATAAACAGAACATGCTGGAGGGATAGATTCCTGTCTCAGAGACTTCCCATACTCCAGAACAAACTACCTGTTTATATCAAACAAACCTCCTCATTAGCACTCTTCAAGAAAAATCTTGATGACTGGATGGGAGATAGGAAATTCACCCCGGGGATCACTTCTGTGACTCTGCTTGACAGGGGCACAGGAAAATAATTTTCTTGGGTAGCAAAAGCCAGGGTACCATTTGGCTAGGCTTATATTGACCCTAGGGCCAATAGCCTAGTACCTACCTATGAACCTATGAACCTATAAGATGAGTTTAAGTTCACTGTTTCTACTACTTTTGTCTGATCTGATTAATATACAGTGATTAACTAGAGATATATGGACTGAAAATCTTCCACACAGAGAAGTTTCTTACACTGTTTTGAGTTTTTATATTCAAAAACATAGATTTATATTGTAATGACAGCAAGGCACTTGAGGAATGTGTGTCAGATATGTCTGGCATATGGTCACAAGCTAAATGCATGGCAGGCAGTCACTAGCTAAATGCATGAAGGTATTGCCTTTTGCCTTATTATGCTCTTGACCACGTGCTACAAGTAACTATATGCAAACCTCCATCTTTTATTCCTTGCAAGCATAGTTTTCTCTTTTCAGGATGAGCCTCTCTGATTTTTATATAAGCAACTGGTCAGATGACTAGAAGTAGCCAATGAAATCAGAATCCTTATCAATAATTACAGGAAGTATTTCCGAATGCCCTGTACCTGATTTACCTTAGGAATGGTTGTTTTACATCCTACAACTCTGGTTTCTTATGTATTATTTCTAATATGGCAATCAATGTTCATTTATATCATGCATGTTAACCTCATTGTCATATTATCTTCCCCTGTTAGCAGAATTTGAAGTACATCAGACCTCCAATATGACTACCACCACCCAGAGTAACATCTTAGATACTTAGTATTATAGGACAACTCTAGTCAGTTTTTTCATCTGATAGTTCTGAGTTAAAAACATATTATATTAATTAAGAATTGGTCTATTTTTAGGCAGTACAAGGGCATTAGACAACATATTGACATGAATCCAATTATACTATATAAGAAGGGCAGGAATTTGCAGAATGTCTTTGAAACCAAGCAGTGTGTGCAAAAAATAGTGGTGGTTATATGAATAAATGTGGAATGTGTCATTGTTGTAAATTTATCAAGGAAGGGGACAAGTATACCATCAATAGCACCAACATCAAGACCCATCAAAAATATAATTGCAATTCCGAAAGAGTCATTTATTGCGCCATGTGTTATCATTGTTGCTGTTATTATATTGGAAAAACTGACAGGAAACTATAAAACCGCATCTATGAACACCTTTATGATATTAAAACAAAAAAGGTAACAAATGCCCTAAGCAAGCATATACTTGATAATTGTTTTGTTACTGACAATGTTAAAGCGGACATTAGAAGTGGAGCCTGGTCAATTCTTTTAGAGAAAAGAGAGCTATACTGGCAGCTACATTTAGATGCAGGTAACTGGCCAGGACTGAATGAAACTATTTCTATTAGCTCCTTGCTAAAATTAAAAGCATTAGATAGATAAGTTTAAAACATACACATTTTTTTAAACCTGATTGATTTTTAAATAATTGTACTTTTCAGTGATGTATTTTACATCACACTGTTTTATATGTATTTAATATACATGTATTTTCATATGCGTATTTTTCTTGCATAGGTTACCCTTTCTACATTTCTTTGACATTGTGTCTTTAAGGGGATGTGTCTTTTCTTAAATGTTGCACATGACATAATTTTTTAAGTGTCTTTATAAAGGGGCTTTTGAAATTTCATTTATCTGATGAAGTTCAGGTGACCCGGGACGAAAGCGCTTATCATTCTTTGATGTGGATTTAATCAATTGTGTTTTTGCATTCAGACTGTTTCTGCATTCATTCTACAAGATTTTGGAAGTGAAGTGGGGTTATCTTGCTCCCTGGTTTGGCTTTCATGTTTTTGGATTAACTAGAGATATATGGACTGAAAATCTTCCACGCAGAGAAGTTTCTTACACTGTTTTGAGTTTTTATATTCAAAAACATAGATTTATTTTGTAATGACAGCAAGGCACTTGAGGAATGTGTGTCAGATATGTCTGGCAGATGGTCACAAGCTAAATGCATGGCAGGCAGTCACTAGCTAAATGCATGAAGGTATTGCCTTTCTGCCTTATTATGCTCTTGACCATGTGCTGGAAGTGACTATATGCAAACCTCCATCTTTTATTCCTTGCAAGCATAGTTTTCCCTTATCAAGATGAGCCTCTATGTTATTTATATAAGCAACTGGTCAGATGACTAGTAGCAGCCAATGAAATCAGAATCTTTATTAATAATTACATGTATTATTATTTTGCATTTGTTAACTGGGTTTGTCCAGCTGGGTAAGAATTTACCCTTTTTCAGTGGAGACCTGAGGGGAAAAGCCCCAAACAGACATACAAATACATACAAATAGAGATAAATTAACAATACTAAAGAGCAAAACAATCTTATGGATACAATGGATAAGAAGAACCTAATGTACTCAAAGGAATAGTACATAGCTATATATACAAAAAAGTGTAGTAATAGGTTATAACAGGAGAAATAATAATAAATCCAGCAGGTAAGCAGGAAGGAAGTTAAGGTTGTACGTAATATAATGAAAAGAAACAAGGTATAATTAGATTAGTGGCTAGAAGAAGAATTGTGTAAGTGCAGGGGCTTCAGAACTGAGGGAAAGTAGAGTGAGAGTAAAAAGTAGAGAGGGGTGACTGCACAAGGGACTGCAGGTCAGAAGAGGGAATGTTGCAAAAGAAGATAGTAGTAGAGGAGGCATGTAGTGAACTAGAGGAAGGGTACAGAAAGAAGAGCAGTTGGATAAAGTAAGTTATAGAAAGAGGAAAAGGTCTTATAGATCAGACTTAGTGGTGAAGTGGGTATGTGGAGAGGGAGGGGTTAAGTAGGATGGTAACAGGTACATAAAGGGTTGTTATGCAGGTACACTATCAGGTCATGTTTGAAGTTAGGAAGGGAGGTATGACTTCTAATATGGAGTGGAAGATTGTTCCAGGTAATGGAGATGGAGTGTTTATAGAGTATTTTACTTATGTTCCTTTTGGGTTTATAGACTTGTTGTAAGTGTTTATCAGAACTGCGCAGGGATCGGGGAGGGGTGTACCAGGAGATCAGGTTGGACAGAGGTGGACAGTCAGAGTTTGAATTAAGAATTCTGAAAGCTTGGATCAGCTGACATTTGGTCAGAAGGTGTGGGAATTCAAGCCAATGAATTTTATGAGAGCAGAGCAGTGATGGGATTTATAGGGGCTGCTGGTGACAAATCTAGCAATTTTGTTACAGGTTTGGTCTAGTTTTGCCAGCAGGTTATTTTGTTGATTGGAAAATAAAGGGGAGCCATAGAGGAGGGCAGAGAGGAGATAGGATTGGGCTAGCAGTAGTTTTGAGTTGGGGGTCAGGAATTTGCTGTTTCTGTATAGCATGCCCAGTTTTTGGTGTGTTTTCTTTATAGAATGAAGTATATGGAGGTCTAATTTGAGCTGGTCATCTATGATGACACCTAGGAGTTTGAAGTATTTCCGAATGCCCTGTAACGGATTTACCATAAGAATGGTTGTTTTACATCATACAACCCTGATTTCTCATGTATTATTTCTAATATGGCAATCAATGTTCATTTATTTCATGCATGTTAACCTCATTGCCATTGTCAGTCCAGGTCTCGGGTATGTATGGGAAATCAACTCTCCAGTCTCAACTCACTGAATGTTCTAGACCCAGACTTTTTTTTTATACAGTGAGGCCCCAGTTTTGTGAACTATTTTTTTTTCACCATTGGATGTGTTTTGTTTTTCCTCGTGGTTGTGTGACTTGGTGTATTTAAATAAGATTATGTGTCTGTGTATGTGTGTGTGTGTGTGTGTGGGGGGGGGGGTCGCTGAAGACATGGAAAATGGAAAAAATGCTTTTCAACAAATATAACTTGCAATTTTGTTTTTTCTTAATGAATATGTTCACTCACCTGGTTTGTTCTTGCAAGGTTAGGCTTCAGGTTCTTTTAGAGGACCTGTGTTATAAGCATTGCAATATCCTTGAAAGTATAATACAACTTGTAAATTAACAGGTTTGTTGTTCAAATATCTGAAATTAAAAGTGAAATAGTACCAGCTTCACCTCGTTTTCCAATTTGTTCCAACAATCATATTGTAGTTATTGCATTTGCATGTATCACACTAAGCTTTATCCTAGGTTTACTACATTTTCACTAAGTTACCATATGCCCTTTGTGGGGAGATCAATGTAAAATGTGTCACTATGACGCATGTTCATGATAAGCTAAAGTCCTGCAAAAGTCACTGTCTTCACAGGCAGTTGTTACATATTTTTGCTAAACATTGGTATCATGCATAATGAATACATTGTCTTGAACAACAATTATGACAGTTACAAGAACTACCAAATTATGTTGTATTTTAGTAATAAACAGTGATGAACCCCACACAAAGAATAATACATTTTTATGTTTTTATATTTAGGACTGTAGATTTTTAAAGTATTTACCATCTGAAATGCTTAGCCTTTGGAAGGTATGTGACAGCAGATCTCTGCATGTTTATTTTACTGAGGAATGTATACACCTTACTTGTCTTTGAGCCTCCTGTTGCTTGAACATTGTTACTTTTCAAACTTGTCAGTCAGGTAAGTGTTTCAAATTGCGTATCAGTTGTATCAAGTTGTATTGTATGATATGTGCAATAGTGTACAGATGCTTGTGTATCAGTTCTATCAGCTTGTACTGTGTAAATGTGCAATAGTGCACAGTTGCTTGTGTATGGCCTATATGAAACTGCACTACAAAAAATGTGCAATAGTGCACACTTGCTTGAGTATTGGTTGTATCAAGTTGTACTGTATAAGTGGTCAATAGTGCCAATTTGCTTGTGTATCAGTCTTATCATGTTGTACTCTATAAATGTGCAAAGGTGCACAGTTATTTGTGTATCTGTTGCATCAAGCTGTTCTGTATAACTTGGTAGTCAGGTAGTGGTTTCAAGTTGTGTATCATTTATATTAACTGTATCAACAGTGCTCATATGTTTGTGTATTAGTTCTGTCAAGTCGTGCTATATAAATGTGCAGTAGTGTACAGCTGCATTTTAGATTGTAAGGTCAAAAGAATGCAAAACTGAAATGCAAATGCTCAAGACCAGAAGCTTGAATAAGCAAAAGGCCAAAATTATTAAAATCTGACATTCAGAAACTTGAACCTTATGACTTTAAAAATGCATGCTATGCAAATGAAAACTATAAATGAGGGTTTGCCATGGTACACTATTGCAGAAGTGAGTTATACCACACCCATGAACAGTGGATGCATGTATGCTATGTCTATCACAAAAGTGAAAAGATGTCCTGTGTATAGATGGTCATGTGTACCATCGAGAAAGAAAAACTTCAAGAAGAAATTATTGGTGTTTTGTGTTGAGGAAAATCAACAGCTGCAGAGGAAGAACTGTGACTGAGATGACAGCAAATGGAGAAGTCTTAAAAAAGGTTGTTTGTTACCATGATACATTTGATCCAACAGATTTTCAAAGGTATGTGATTTGTATCTATCGTAGATAAAGGGCAGAATTGTGCAGGGATACACTGTGCTTAACAGTGGATGACAATCTAGCCATGACAACCACAGAAAGTGTTGTAACCATACCCAGTTGTAAAGCCCTTTTAGAAAGTGCTGCTACAAAAAGAAAACACATGAATCCCAGTGGTGCTATTCCTAAAGAAAACCCTGTTTTACTTCAGCCAGAATATCTGGCATAAAGTGCAAAGTTTAGGATGAGCACCTCTGCTTGACAAGTGTATTACATTTCAGCAATCAGTGAAGCACTTGGTAGCCCTCTCATTTCTGGGCCTGGCAGACATTAAGGTCACTTACGAGGATGGTAAACATATATTTCCAGAAAGAGAATAGATCTATTAAATATTTTGAGGAATGGTATCTATAAGGGAAGCCTAGAACATTCACTGCATGGACAGTCAAAAGCTGCAGATGTTCACTGTTATTTCCAATGGAGTTTTAGAACATTGCTGTACCAAATAGGCTTATGTCACCTTGGACACAGAATTCAGTTGAGGCATAGCATCACAGGGTTAGATGGGTAGGAGATACAGAGATGTAACCCCTATAATGGATGTTCTTGCCAGGGAACAAAACCATAATGGTAAAGTATGTCTGAGAATGGCTACTGGATGTCTGCCCAGGCCAGAGAAGAGGGGAGCATTTGAAAGACATGAGCATCTGTACAGATAATTAACAATGCCACAGAGTACTTGATGCAGGACGTTTCCAAAGCTGTTGCATTGCTGCTTAAGGTGTAGATCTGCTATGGTGCACAGTTTATTTATATATTTATTTATTTAATTCCAGTTTGGTGACTGGGGAGGTCCACTGGGCTTGAAGAGCCCATTCGCCCGGGGAGAAAAGCTCCATAGTACAAAGTATAAACTACATAATACAAAATATATAGTACAAAGTAAAAACTACATAGTTCAAAGTCAACAAAATTCAGTACATAGTTCCTAAAAGGTGCAGTAAACACCTTGTGGGTGTAAAATGGCAAGTAAGAACAGTTGAACTGCAATATATATATATACAGTATATCTTACATATTTACGTTTGTAGGATGAGAACAGTTGTAGAGGGTAGAATTTGTTCATAGGTTAGAAATGTTAGATGGTGATCTGAGAGCAGTTATTGGGGGATAGATCCCTGGTAAGTAAGGAAAGAATGGGACTTTGGGTGTCATAAGTTAGGTAGGTAGAGAGCAATTGCACTTCCAACTATGGGAGGGGTGAGAATGGAGCTGGATTTTGAAGAGTTCAAAGTTTTCAGAGATTCTTAGAGATGGAGGGAGACAGTTCCATTTTTTGGCTTAGGTAACCTTGTTCATACATTTATGTGGTGACAGGACTTTTCATTATCACACATAATCACATTCAGCACATCATCTTCTATTGTAATTCCACTTTTATATGTGGGAGTATGTTCCAGGATATGATTCTGCATTAATGTTTTGTTTTTGGGAGGTTTGCATTGCTTTATGTAAAAGGATAGCTATACTTATGTACCTTTTACATTTGTTTTTACTATCCACTGGATGTCAGTAAATGGTTTCCAGGCTGTGGAGCCTTGCCAATGCTGTCATCTATTTTCAAGCCTCTGAACACTGACTTTTTGCAATTTCAGCCTTTTGCTAGTTCAAGCTTCTGGGCCCAAGCATCTTCATTACAGTCATGCATTCTTTCAACCTTATAAACTAGAACCCAAAGTTGCTGTGCATCAGTTGTATGAAGCTGTACTGTATCAAATGTGCAATAGTGCACAGTTACTTGTGTAGTGGTTGTATCAAGTTGTACTGTATAAGTGATGCAATAGTGCATATTTGCTTGTGTGTCAATCATATCAAGCTGTTCTGTTTAAATGTGCAATGATGCTCAGTTATTTGTGCATCAGGTACTGTAAAAATGGGCAATAGTGTACAACTGCTTAGGTGCTATATAAATGTGCAATACTGCAGAGTTACTTGTGTATCAGTTGTACTATATAAATGTACAACAGTGCACCGTTACTTGTGTATCTGTTGTATCAAGTTGTTCTGTATCAATGAGCAGTAGTGTGCAGTTGCTTGAATATTATATTGATCTGAGATGGTTGATGCATAGAGGACTACTCCTCTCCCATAAGAGCTGACCTTGGAGTTGAATATAATAAAAATTGAGGTACAATTAGCAGTGTCCTCAAATGCCAGTGTAGGAGGGCGTTAAACCCCTAAAGCTATGTGTTTAATCCAATTGGGGGAATGTTATTTTCGAAATGCATGCATTTTTTATTGTTTTTTTTTTTTTCAAAACAGTTTTCACAGAATTGCTTTTTACAACATTATGCAGAATCTTTCAAATTCTGACCACCAAGACTATTTACTGCTTGTGATCCAGAGCTTGTGTCTTTAGCAGACTCAGTAAAAAGACTATCTGAATTAATATCATCAGATAACACTAAAAATGAAAAAGACTATTAAATGGATTCAATAAACACAGAGTTAATGCATTTGCGTGATGGTGTGTGGTGCAAGGCAGCATGCAATGTATATTAATGAGACATGTGTGCCTAAGATATGTTTCATGACTTGCAATAGTGTCAGTGGCCACAAAACCTTATAAGTGAATGGGGATAGCAATTCCTTGTAAAGGAGAGCATCTATGGTATGCAGATTTGCATGGAATGCCACAGTGATCACCAGGACATTACACATAACAATAACAATTCTGTGTAAGGAAGAGCACCTACGGTGCCCAGATTTGCACGCAATGCCACAATGATCACCGGGTTTTTACAAATAGCTGTCATTCTGTTAGTGCAACACATCTGCATATAGGCCAACTTAATGAGAGTAAAAATGCCCAGTAATAGAGACATATTTGGCATAGATGTCACATAGGAATGTGTTAGAATATAACACTCACAACTTCTTAGAATGACAAATGTGGAAAAAGCTTTAACAATGGGGGAATAAAGGGCCAGAAATAGGGACATATATTTAATACTGCAATGACAAATTTAGGAAGTTGATAGAATATATAGGTTGTACATTAGCATGAACTTTCTTAAGAGCATGAAGTTTGAAACTCAAATGTCAGTCATCAGTTTCTAACTGCACTCTGCAATGACATGCCAATGACTTGACAGGAAAAAAATGTTATGAGCAAAAGATCACAAATATGATGCAAAATCTGGACATTCTGCAGAGATCAGAACAGTTGAGAGGTATGTGCTCAAATGTATCTAATACTGAGTCACATCAGTCCAGAGATCATCCCAGTGATATGGCAGAAAGCCACATATTTATAAAAGAAATAATCTGGACATCCTGGGAATATCTGTACAACTGAGAGGTATGAATGTGAAGAATATAGTCTAAACACAGTACAGGACATTGTACCTATAGTGCAGAGTATTGTGATATCCCATTCCTGGCATTCATCCAGGACATATCCAACAATTGGAACGTCCACAGAAGTTCCTCACTAAAAGAATACAGGGTGTAAGTAAAATGCCCTATGCAGACTGCCTCAAGGCCCTATCTCTGTATTATGTCTCCTACAAGCTCTTGAGGGGAGATATGTGTCTGGCATGCAGGGAATTTTCAGAGCCCTCTCTGATGGACCTTCTGCATACCCACAAAACAAACAGCACCAGAATTACCCATTCTAAAGACTTAAACCCTGCCTGTGATATAAATAGGACCTGCTGGAGAGACAGGTATGTTTCTCAGAGACTTCCTCATCTCTGGAACAGGCTCCCTATCCATGTGAAGTATACCAGTTCAAGTGCAACTTGGACAGTTACATGAGGAACAGGAAATGCATCCCTGGTTTGTCACCTATGTCTTTATGGACACAATCAATCTGTAAATGGTTCATCTCCTAGGCACCTGCTTGTAAATATTTCATTTCCCAAGCCCCTGCTTACACTTATCAAGGATATTAGAACTTTCCAGGGACTTGGGATGCATAGTTAGGCTTAAAAAGTGCCTTGTGGCCATTAGCATAGTAAACACCTATGAATCAATTGTTGTTTGACACCATCAGACAGTCATGTTTGTTCTCCGGAAAGAATACCTAGGCATGGCCAATAAGCTGTGTGACCGTGCACTGTGAAAAAGGTGGTACTTTTTGTTACACATCACTGGAAGATGTGTAGGGAGATACACAAAGAAGGCTTCATTGTACACAGTTATTGGTGTGAGAAAGTCTGGAAATCATGATGTTATTATGGCTTCTGATGTGCATGACCTTCACATACCCAGTACTGTATCACTTGTAGAAGGTGTTAGGAGGGACACTGCTATACCCGTATGTGACAGTATGGTCAATGCAGGCTACGTGCCTTGCATGCATGGCATAGATCTATGGCACAATCCACACTGTCACAAATGATATACATGACATTAATGTTGTCAAACACCTATGTATGCAGTGTGTGCATAAGCTGAACAGGTAGCAGACATGCATCTGGTGTAACAATTCTCTAAGGCCAAGAACACTGCATCAATGGGCCCAGACAATATCCTGGGATGGTGTCTAAATATCATGAAACATGACCTATCAAGCCCTCTGGAATTTCTATTTAACTGTGTATCCAAACAGGCTTTGTGCCTAATGAATGGAGAACAGCAGCAGTCATTCCTCTGCACAAAGGTGGTCCATCTACAGACCCTGGCAACTACAGACACATAACTCTCACAAGTCTTATATGTAAAGTCATGGAAAGAATTATCATGGACATGATAAATAATGATATAGTAAACCATCAGACAATGGACCCAACCCAGTTTGGTTTTGTCACGGGCAGGACATGCCTACTCAACCTGGTGGACTTCTTCCAGAAGGTCACCAAAGTGATGGATGATGGCAAAATGGTTCAAACTGCCTTCCTTCACCTGGCCAAGGTATATGACACAATACCCCACTGGTGCATTTTTGACAAACTCAGGAGGTTAGGTGCAAACCTATATATCACCCAGTGGATAGCCAACTGCTTCACAGACAGGACTCATTAAGTTAGAATTGGGGAGTCCACCTCTACAAAGTGGTCAATCATAAGTGGAGTCCCTCAGGGATCTGTCCTTGGACTGCTGCTTTTTGGCCCTTACTTCTCTGAAGTCAAGGTCAATGTCGATGGTCTCTGGCTGACTTATTTTGGAGATAATTGCAATTAGGAGCTATCATTGAATCCCCAACTGACACAAATGTTCTCCAGGAAGGGCTAGCATAGACACACAACTGGTGTCAGAGCCATAGACTAAAACTAAATGACAAGAAATGCATAATAGTATCCATCAGGAAATCATCCTCCCCTTGTAACTATCATATTGACAACATACCCCTTAGAGCTGATCCAGTAGTTATGCACACACAAAGACAGTAATCTAGCCTTTGACCATCATGTGTCTACAGTAGTGAGGAAATCATTCTATGTTGTGCAACTTATAAACAAATAAAACCAATCAAGTGAAGCACCAAAATCGCCACAATAAATACAAAAGGAAACACTTCAAGTTGGAAACCAGGATTTCTTAAAAACACAGTAGTGAGGAAATAATTCTATATTGCACAACTTATAAATAAAGATATTGCATCTAGGCCCAAGAAAGTCATTGTTTCACTGTATACTGTACTCACCAGACCTATCATTGAGTACAATGTCCCCATTGGTATGTACCTAACCAGGCATATCCAACAATTGGAACGTCCACAGAAGTTCCTCACTAAAATAATACAGGGTGTAAGTAAAATGCCCTATGCAGACTGCCTCAAGGCCCTATCTCTGTATTATGTCTCCTACAAGCTCTTGAGGGGGGATATGTGTCTGGCATGCAGGGAATTTTCAGAGCCCTCTCTGATGGACCTTCTGCATACCTACAAAACAAACAGCACCAGAATTACCCATTCTAAAGACTTAAACCCTGCCTGTGATATAAATAGGACCTGCTGGAGAGACAGGTATGTTTCTCAGAGACTACCTCATCTCTGGAACAGGCTCCCTATCCATGTGAAGCATACCAATTCAAGTGCAACTTGGACAGTTACATGAGGAACAGGAAATGCATCCCTGGTTTGGCACCTATGTCTTTATGGACACAATCAGTCTGTAAATGGTTCATCTCCTAGGCACCTGCTTGTAAATATTTCATTTCCCAAGCCCCTGCTTACACTTATCAAGGATATCAGAACTTTCCAGGGACTTGGGATGCATAGTTAGGCTTAAAAGTGCCTTGTGGCCATTAGCATAGTAAACACCTATGAACCTATTGTTGTTTGACACCATCAGACAGTCATGTTTGTTCTCCAGAAAGAATACCTAGGCATGGCCAATAAGCTGTGTGACAGTGCACTGTGAAAAAGTGGCACATTTTGTTACACATCACTGGAAGATGTCTAGGGAGATACACAAAGAAGGCCGCATTGTACACAGTTATTGGTGTGAGAAAGTCTGGAAATCATGATGTTATTATGGCTTCTGATGTGCATGACCTTCACATACCCAGTACTTGTGTTACTTTCAAGGGAGTAGTCAGCACTGTGACCACATATTGGTGGGTGTACCACTTACCCTCTACCACAGGACATAGGTCACATACCTATAGGTCTGATTATAGGGTGTGATATCCACATTACGCTTGGACGGTGTGTCTGTTTCATGATTCAATAAATCCTTTCACACGTATCACTGCAGGTGTTGCCCTGCCTGTGGCAGCGGTCTCTGGTATGTGTTGATACTGTCTGTATTATACTAATATCACAGTTGGAGTCAATGATTGCACACAAGCTGTAGTCCTTCAGGCAGCTGTTTGGACACATCACGTGTATGTCATCTGTGATGTCCATCACTGAACTAATGGGCAGGAAAGGACCAAGCAGACATCCCTGATGTACCAACTTGATCACTGGACCTGAGATATATATCACGTCACACATTTCAACATAGTGAGATGCCACGTATTTCATACACTGGTCCACCCATTTAGTTATATAGCTGTTTATGGCCACATATCACAGTGTTCAATGACTACCTCAGTGTGGATTTTTATTAAATGACTTGTCCTATTCAAGCCCCATATGGGCCTGCACATCATGTCATGATGCATGTGGATAGACTGAAATCCAAGTCACTCTAACATTTATTGTATAGGATGAAGTAACTTCTGCCTGGCTCCCAGGCCAGACCCTGCCCTGGTGGGAGTACCAAATATCCAAAAATGTGATATAGCTGATGACATCAGCAGTGTCTGTTGAGGAGAAGATGGCAGTGTCCCACATGCAGGTGTAAAATGTTCTGTGTAATGTTAAGCAATAGCTCAAACACACACAGACACAGTTGACTACAGTGAGTACAAAACCCCTACCTATCTAAGTACACAGACTAAAACAATGCATTACTTTACGCAAGAGCCACAGCTCAAGTCTGACTTGTAGTGTGTCATCTGACACTTTACAGCTGATGAAATCAGTGGTGTCTGTTGAAGAGAAAACAACAGTGTCCCACATGATGGTGTAAAATGCTCTCTGTAATGTCAAACAACAGCTGACCCACACACAGACACTGTTGACTGCAGTGAGAACAAAATCCCTACATATCTAAATGCACAGACTACAAAACGCAGTATTTTACACAAGAGCCATAACTCCAGTCTAACTTGGAGTGTGTCAGGCAACACTTTATAGCTGATGACAACAGCAGTGTTTGTTGAGGAGAAGATAACAGCATACCACTCTGATGACATCAGCAGATTTTGTTGAGGAGAAGATAACAGTGTCCCACATGCTGGTGTAAAATGCTCTCTGTAATGTCAATCAACAGCTGACACACACAGACACACACACACACACACACACACACACACACACACACACACACACACACACACACACACACACAGTTGACTGCAGTGAGACTAGAACCCCTACCTATCTAAGAAAGCAGACTACAGAACATAGTATTTTAGCAAGTAAAACAGCTCAAGTCCAACTTGGAGTGTGTCAGTCAGCACTTTGTAGCTTATGACATCGGCAGTGTCTATTCAGGAGAAGGTGACAGTGTTCCACATGCTGGTGTAAAATGCTCTCTGTAATTTCAAGCAACATCTCAGCAACATGCAGTTAACTGAAATGAGAATAGAGCCCCCCTACCTATTTATACATTGACTACAGACCACAGTACATTACACAAGCACCATTGCACAAGTCTGATTTTTACAAAAGTGAAGGTGAACTTATGGTAGATGACATCAGCAGGGCATGTGAGAGAAAATAGGTTGGTAGGCCTGTATGAAATGGATGTGTAGCCATGAGCAAGTATAAAAATACTGACAATCCATGTAATTGGAGAAGTAACTACATGACATGGATGTCTAGGAATGAGAAAGTATCAAAATACTGGCAATCCATTTAATTGGAGAACTAACTGTCTAGACAGACAGACAGACACACACACACACACACACACACACACACACACACACACACACACACACACACACACACACACACACACACACACACACACTTCCACCCACCTAGTCGATTGCAGTGAGAACAGAACCCCTGCCTAAGTACACAGATTATAGAACACAATACTTAACACAAGCACCATAGCTCAAGTCTGATTTACACAGAAGTGCAGGTGACCTCACAGTAGATGACATCAGTGGGCCATGTGGGAGACAAGAGGTTGGGATGCCTGTCTGAAATGGATGTGTAGCCTTGAACAAGTTTCAAAATATTGAGAATCTACGTAATTGGAGAAGTAACTGTAGGATACACATGTCTGCTCTGCTGTCTGTATACACACACACACACACACACACACACACACACACACACACACACACACACACACACACACACACACACTCAGCTCCATTGAGAGCAGAACCCTTACCTAGCTATGTACACAGACTATAGAACACAGTACTTAATGCAAGCTCAACAGCTCAAGTCTGATTTATACAGGAGTACAGGTGAACTCATATTAGATGACATCAGCAGGCCGTATGGGAGATGAGGTTGGGAGGCCTGTATGAAATGGATGCGTAGGAATGACCAAGTATCAAAATACTGGTAATCCATTTAATTGGAGAAGTAACTGCAGGATACTCACATCTGCTCTGCTCTAGACAGAAAGACACACACACACACACACACACACACACACACACACACACACACACACACACACACACACACACACACACACACACACACACGCACATACACTCAGTCAACCCTAGTGAGAACACTACCCCTACTTATCTAAGTACACAGTCTACAGAGCATACTATGTTATGCAATCACCATGGCACAAGTCTGTTTTATATAAGAGTGCAGGTGAACTTATTGCAGATGATATCAGCTGGTCATGTGGTTGACAGCAGGTTGTGAGGCCTGCATAGGCACATAACTTCATAGGTCTGTATGAGGCTACTAGCATATTAGCAGTAGGGTGTTTAGAAGCCTAGCTGTGTAGAAACACACGTATTGTTATTGAGCATAGTTGGATGGTTGTTTTTAGTAGAACATGTTTGTGAGCAGCACCAACTGGCTCTGTCCATGAGGGATATAGGTGGCAGCCATAGATGACTTTACAATCACCCAACTAGTAGTCAAGGTTGCACTTGAACAGGGTCATTAAGGAGCACTTCTTCAAGTGATGTGGGAGCCTATTACAGAGGAGTGTGAATTGTAGTTGGATATATTTGTCTCCCCAGCATGTTCTGTTTATGTCACAGGTTAGGTTGCGAACCCTGATGCAAATTAGAGGTGTCCCATTTGAATTGCAGATGTTCATCATTTACAGAAGGGCAAGGTCTGAGACTGTTCTGATGGGCAGCCATAGCACCTCTCAGCAGCCAGCATGATACCAAGTACAGTGACAGGTATGTCTGTCTTTTCATGTATGTCATGTTTGGATGCCTGGGAGTCTTGCAGGTACAGCCCTGTATTCATTCCAATTTATGTAGGTGTCTGGTGAGGTACAGAGAGATGTAAGCACTGTACTTCATTATTATTGTGATAAGAGTAGAGTACAACAGAGGTATGACTGCCCTGGTCTTGGATGTGATGTCCATATGTATGATGTGTGGAATGCAGATTGTGTGAGTCACCACTATGGTCACATAGTGATGAAAGTGCAGATTGCTATCAACATGTGTTTCCAAATCTCACAACACTGTGTTTGAGCTTAGGTGGGTGTTATGTGCATCATAAGTACCAGAGGTACTTCACTGACAAAGGTGACAAGGAGTCAATATATGCTTAAAGTTCAGTCTATGAGTTGGTCATCAATCATCAGTCTGTGTTAGCCCCTACTGTAAATATGCTACCATCACTGGCAGACTCTGTATGAGTGTGTCCATTAACAATCATCTGTTGCCTGTGCTTTAATCATTTCCCAAACAGTTGAGGGCCCAGCACAGATCCTTGTGGAATTCCAATGGGTAGTGGGCTAGTTGATGAAATGCAGTCTACAACAATGAGAATGCATTTTCTGTTGTTGAGCCAGTTGGCTATCCATCTAGCACTGTATGGCAGAATTCCCGGATGGGAGATCTTCACTATGAGACATGAATGGGGGATAGTATCAAAGCCCTTGGATAACTCAACATAGGTAGTATGTCCTATTATCCCTCATCTAGGTCTTTGGGGTCAGTATCCATAGGTTCATAGGTTCATAGGTTTATACTAGGCTAGCTGCCCTAAGGCATTTATAAGCCTAGCCAAAATTTGTGTGGCTTACGCCACCCCTTATATGAAAAAATACTGTGCCCATTAGTTTGTTGTGCCTCTGTCCAGCAGTGACACAGAGATGATTCCCAGGTTAAACCTACGATCTCCCATCCACAGGTCAAGATTTCTTTTGAACAGAGCCAGCGAGGTGCTCTGCCTCACATGGACCGGGATTTTGTTCCACAGCATAGGGAGTCTCTGAGTGATAAATCTATCCCTCCAGCATGTCCTATTTATATCCGTGCTAAGGTTTAAGTCGCTTGCTCTAGTGGTTTTGGTGGATTTGGATTTTTTGAGGTGGAGCATGTCCATTAATTCCGGGTTGGACATGGCCTTGTATGTCAGGCACATGTCACCTCTGAGCAGATGGTATGCGACTGAATAGAGCTGGAGTTTCTTCAATCTGGCAGAATATGACAGATTTTGGAGTCCCTTTATCCTTTTGGTGAGGAACTTTTGGGGTCTCTCCAATTGCTGCAGATGTCGGGTGAGATACATCCCGAATGGGGCATTGTACTCGATCATTGGTCTGATAAGTGAAGAGTACAGGAACAATGACCTCACTAGATCTGGATGTGAATCCCTTCATGATCAGGTGGGCAATGTAGAAGGTCTTTCTAACCACTTTAGCAATGTGAGTGTCAAAGAAAGGCCACTGTCAACCTGGGTCCCCAGGTCCCTGATAACCTCTTCTGTGCTTAGTGGATTGCCACCTATATGGTAGCTTGGGGTTACCTTGTTTTTCCCGGGTATGACTATACATTTTTGGCGTTTAACTTCAGGCCATGGCTCTGGCACCAGCTATCTGTTTCCGTGAGTCCCTTCTGAAGGATATCCGTGTCCGATGCACTTTCCACTATGGCACCCAGTTTGCAGTCGCCTCCAAACTTTATCAGCCAAAGTCCTCCCCTGTTGGCCTGTACTTCTGAGAAGTAGATGCCGAACAATAGGGGCCAAGGACCGAGCCCTGTGGGACACCACTTGTGACCGGCTTGGAGTCTGACATAGCGCCAGCAACTCTAACCCTGTGGGTTCTGTCCTTAAGCCAGTTTGCAACCCATCTTGTGACATATGGGTTTACATTTAAGCTGGCAAGTTTTTCTACAATACCCGAGTGGGGTATTGTGTCGAAAGCCTTTGCAAGGTCAAGGTAGGCTGTATGGACTGCCTTTCCCTCATCAATGGCCTTGGTGACTGTTTCAAAGAAGTCGACCAAGTTCAAAAGGCATGATCTTCCCTTGACGAAGCCAAACTGGGTCGGGTCCAATGTCTGCAAGTCCCCTATATCTTTATTTTTGAGCTCCATTATGATCCTTTCCATAGCTTTGCAGACTAGACTTGTTCAGCTTATGGGCGGTAATTACCAGGGTCCGTAGAGGCACCGCCTTTGTGGAGTGGGACCACAGTTGCTGTACGCCACTCCTTGGGCACGTATCCTGTGGTAAGGCTGAGATTAAACAGCTGCCTTATGTGCGGGTCTAATTCCTCATTTAGCTTGTGTAGCACACAGCCGGGGACACCATCCGGTCCCATTGATGCTGTGTTTTTAGCTTTAGAGAGAGCAGCTTTCACCTGCGCATTTGAGATGTCTGGGAGGCTACACTCCGCTGGGATAGTTATCTCCTTTAGGGGGGGAGAGTGGGGTGAAGTTTGCACTGAACCTGTCTGCCAGTATGTTGGCAATGTCTGTGGGTTCAGTGATTTTTGTATCATTTTGGACTAATTTTGAGCATATCTGGGAGTTTCCACCCAGTTTCCTAACATAGCTGAAAAAGGCCTTATGATTGTCCTTTGAATCCATGGCAATTTTTCTCTCAAAATTGGCCTTAGTTGATTTTATGAGTGCTCGTATTTTTTTACTAATAATGATCAGGGGTGACTTTCCTTTTATGGATTTTGTTCTATCATGTAATAGCTTTCTCCTCTTATTGTAAAGTTTGTTAATGGCTGGGGTACACCAGACTGGACATTTGCCCTTTGTGGAAAGAGTCTTGGTTTTATTTGGGATTGCCTGATCCATGCAGTCCTGGAGGTGTTCATAGAAGGCATTTGTAAGGGCTTCGACAGGTTGGGTTGTGGTTTCCACTGGCTCAGGGGCCTTGAAGGATACCACACCAGTCTTGAGTAGTGTGAAGTTTGCTTTAGAGAAATTCTTCACTGTGGTCTGTTTTGTTTGGGGTGGGGGCGGGATGTGGATTTCCAGTGAGATTAGTTTATGATCAGATCTCACCAATGAGGGATATACTTCCGGTGTGGAGCATTTTGTCCCTATGTTTGTGATAATGAGATCTAGTATATTTTCTCCTCTCGTGGGAACAGTGACTAACTGTTCCATGGCATTTGAATTTATGAACTCCAGGAACCGTTGGGCTAGAAAGTTAGGGCTTGAGTAATGTTCCCAGTCTATATTCGGGTAGTTGAAGTCACCCAATATGATGGTGTTTGGAGGTACATTTATACCCTCCAGTGTCTTCAGGAAGGCTGTGTGGGGTTCCTGAGTTTGAGAGGGTGGCCTGTAGCATGCTACAATTTGTAGAGCAGTTTTGCCTATGGTTAGTTGCACCTGGATGGTTTCCGAAGCTTTGTGCATTGCCATCAACCTGGAGGTGTGGGTATCCTTTATGAATATGGATACACCCCCTCCTTTTGTAGTGTGGTCCGGGTTTTGGGGCCGGAACGCATGATATGAGGTAAAACCTAATAGTGCCAGGGTGCTCTCAGGAGCCTTGAACCAGGTTTCAGTTACAGCACAGACATCGATGTTCTCCATACTGAGAAGGGCCTCGAGTGCATGTATTTTAAGATTTAGACTTCTGGCATTGAGCAGCATTACCCTCAGTTTCTTCCCATTTTTGTTTTCTAGGGTGGTAGGTTTAGAATTTGAGCCTTGCCTAAAAAAGGCACTATGGGGGTGGCAAGAGCCTTAGCCAATATCCGGAATCCCAGGGGTGACAAGTGCAAGCCGTCCCTTGCGAAGCAGCGTGGCTTGTCAAGCATGTCATCTCAGGCAGACAGACACTGGATCCCCTTTGAATGACACCAGACATTAAGCCAATTGTTAAAGCTGATCATCTTGTCTCTATATTGTGGCATCATTCTTGGTGAAGGAAGGATACTGCTCAGGGTCAGGGTCATACCTGCCTGGGCTACATAATCAGAGAGCTCCTCTATGTCTCTTTTCATGTAGTCCAGGGAGGTACGTCTCAGGTCGTTCACACCAGCATGGACAATGACTGTGTCATATTTGTACTTGCCGTGGAGTGACCCAAGTGCTTGTGTTATGTGGTGGATTCTAGCCCAATAGGCAGCTTACTGTGACCCTCTCCTTGTTCAGCCTGGTGAGTGGGACGTCAGTGTGTCTGACTATGGAGTCACCTATGACAAGTATGTTTGGTGTTGTATTTGGCCTTAAGGGCTGTGACTGCTTTGCACACTGCTTTTGTGGTTTATGTGTTGCTTGTGGGGTGTCTTGAGGTAGCAGTTGTTTGGGTGTCTGCTTTGGAGGCCTCTGCTGTTTAGGTAAATTTTTACTCAGAGCCTCCGGTATGTCTTTGTGTGTTTATGTGTTTGATTCAGTGGTGTGGTAGCATTATGTGAGGCTGGTTTTGTGGTGTGTGTAGTTGCCTTCTCCTCCTGTCTGGTCTTGCCAGTCCTGAGTTGAGAGAGCTCAGCCTCCAGTTTGGCTAAATAGCTGCATCTCTCGCAAGTATTTGTGTTATGTGGGAGGAGGATAGGGTTGTCTGTGTACATGAGGCAGTTATAACATTGCCTCAAGATTCCCAGATTCACCAGCTGGACCAGAGAGGAGATTGACAACTGACCTTTGGACATGCTAGAATAATATTGGGAATTCCTTAATAATTGAAAACAAGGGCCAGTGGGGAGCGAGGGTGTAGTGCTTTTAATTTTTAGTGCTGACTTATATAATTGCTTTAGTGAGCAAGTGCCAGGTAACTTGAGTGCAATGTGTTACAAGTAACTAAATGCAAAAACGACAATCCACAAAGGTCAATAAGCAAGAACTACCCTTGCCAAACCCAAATTGGGTAGGTTCAAGTGTGTTACAGGTCACCTCTGTCCCTGTGGATATGGCCCATGTTGATCCTTGCAGTAGCCATGCAAATAAGGCTTTTTAGATGTATGGGTCAGTAGTTGTAGTTCTGCATGTTACCAGATTGATATACATTGCATAGCACGCAACATTTGATATTACATTTTGCAGTGTGGTTGATATATGTGTGGAAAAAGTACTGTGACCCCAGGGTTTTAGTGCTTGTGGGGGGGGGGGTGTCAACACATGGATGTATATATGACATGCAGTTAGATAGGACCCTCAGTTTGTAATGTTTCTGCATGTACTTTCATGTCATACAAAGGAAGTGAACAGTAAACAGCAGAAACACAGCATAATATATACATTTCCATAGCATGAGGATCAGCGGATTTGCATGATGGTTAGCAAAGTGTATATACATGCAAGATACACCTGTTTGCACATTGGTAAGAACTGCACAAATGCAAGACACATTGCTAAAGTCTGATAGTATCGAGTCTGTGGAATACACCTGCTACTTAACTGAATCTGTGGCAGCAGGTATTAATGCAGTGATACATTCCTCTTTGGAGCCAGGTGGTACTGGGTTGAACTACAGTTGTATCTATTACTTTTAGCTACTTTTGCTTTACTGTTGGGGTGTACCATTGTGAAATAATGCATTAAAGATAAGAAATGGGGAAGATAGGACAGTAGTGAAATGAGGATGCTAAAGTCTGACAGTTAGTACTGAGTCTCTGGAATACACCTGCTAATTAAGAGACTCTGTGACAGCATGTGTTAATGCAGTAAATGCAGTAATGCATTCCTTTTTGGGGCCAGATGGTATTGGGTTCAAATACAAATGAATCTAACAGTTTCAAGTACTTTCGTATGACCGTTGCTGCTCATTGGTATTTGATGAGCACTATTGCGCAATAATGCATTAAAGAAATCAAATGGGGAAGATAGGACAGTGGTGAAATGGGAAGAACAAATGAAAAGCCATACATGATTGTGCAGGTGAGAGGTAGGAAAGAACCAAAAGAACCATAGCTATCCATCTCTTCAACAGTAAAAAACTGTTAATATGTGCAGAATATTAGCTGAATTTGAATTGTCAACTCCAGAGATAGGGGTGACCATGCAACACAGTCATGTTGTATAGCCAAGTTGACTGAAATAAATCTGTCAAGAAGATATGTGTATAAAATGGAGAGCTATGTATGGGATGTTTTTTTTTGTGGGACAGGTGCCCCCTTTTTTTTTTTTTTTTTTTTTTTTTTTTTTAGAGACAGAGAGGAATGTTGGGGAAGAGACATAGGTCTGTCAGGGACTGGTCAGTTGGGAAGTTGAGGAAGCAATTGGAGACAGACAAGACAAACAAGACATAGGGATGATGATGGACAGAAGAGGTCAATGGACACCATGGGTGGGGACATCCAGGACTTATGGATTTCAAGCTGGTTGACAGTGATAATTGAGTCCTCACCCACAGGGCTGTCATCACTGCCACTTCACTCCACCACTGGGTGGAGCACTCAACATCTCCTTTTCTTCCTCCTGGTCCTATGTAAAATGAGGAAGAGTAACACCTCCATCTGGCATAGGCATACACTAAAAGTGCAGCACACATCCTCGCACACCATCCAGGGAAGCTCAGGGCAGTTGATAAACTCACCACCACTGCCACTGCTTTTGAAGAGAGCCACTGGCCTATCCTCTGGGGTAGAACAACATGAGGGGGCAGGTAGTGCAAGGGTAACAGAGGTGCTGCTGTTAGAGTGGCTCCAAGATGTGCTTGGCAAGGGTGCTGGGGCTGGTGGAGTGTGGGCAGATGGATACTGTGGCACAGGTGTGCTCCACTGTGCTGTGGAGTATTTTATGATGTGGTACACATGGATGGGACACATTTTGATGACACATAGTAAAATAAAAAAAAGAGATAAGGGTTAGGGTAAGAAAAAAAAGATAAGAATAGTACCTTCATATGTAACATACAATGCATTAATATAATTATTTGACACTATCTTAACCTTTAATCTTAAGGCTGTCTCTCCCTAACAGATAACTTACTTTTAAGACTACTAGCTCCTAACATATGCATACTACACTACATATTGCAGCAAGTACTCCTTTACATGTTCATATATCGCACATATGCATGTTCCAATTATCCAGATTACAGTTTACAGCAGGGCATGTGTGCCACTGGTGTAGAGCTTTTACATCAAACCTTTACATTACACATAATTGAAGAATTAACAGTTATTGTATAGTTGGGAATTGTAGTATTTGAACCCACCACGTCTGACTAAAGTCTAATATTGTACTCTTGGTTTGTGCTGTAGACTAATGCATGCATACTTGCTTTTACAATTGAGATATGCATGCTCAATTTGATACAACTGTATAAAATACCAAAAAAGCTATACTTAACTTTTAATGCTACAATAACACTACTCTTCTGCTGCAAACATACCACATGCCTCCCTCATCCTTACCAGTCTAGTGGCATTGGTCCTAATATTGTGCTCCCTTTCCATGGCAGCTGTGAAAAAAACAGAACAGATCAGAATACCATTATGAATACCAGTCTTGCCTATATTCAGCTTTTAAGCCTACAAGTCCTCTCCATAGTTGATACTTGCACATCTGCAGGATGTCCTTCATCCTAAATTCCTCAAATCAAAAATCAAGTGCACCCCTCTTCCTCTAACATAGGTGATTAAAGTGGTGCCTACATTGGTCATCAGTGTAAGGGATACTGGTGACACTGGTCACAACCTGGGCCAAACTATCCCAAGCCTCTGACTTAGACTGGGATGCAGAATAGTCCCCCTGCAGCAACCTGACACTGTGATGTGGACTCCTGGATACACCACTTCTAAGCCCTAAATCTCAAACCCTCTCTATGAATGCCTGCCATGTCTTCCATGGATCATGAGCAATGGACACTGATGGTTTCCCAACATTTTCAGTTATCACATTTATTGGGAGTGTACACATGGTTTAAAAATATTATGCACCCCTTGCTATCACTCAAACATTTTGCTTGGGGTTGCACATTGCCCAGTAACATGTTTGTGTGATAATACACAATGCACAACAGTGCCAAGCAAGGCAATTTTAAGGTTATTTGATGTGCAGGCAGTTGTGTAAGTGTGTTAGCCAAATGTGAAGGCCATGCCAGTCTAAACTGCAGAAATATATTTACAGGAACATACTACACAGTATACCCACAGTCATACATTTGATAATAAATGTGATACAATGTAGATAAATAAAGAAATATCTGACACAATATTCATTTCTTAGCCCTCATACATATAATTAATATCAGCTACACTATATCAAGTGCTATAAATGAGAGTAACTATAATGGGAAATGGAACAACAATAAAAGTGTATGGAATATGCTGCATTTAAACCCAGTGCTATGTGTATGGCAGTCCTACACTTATATCTGTTTCCACAACAAGGTTAAGAAAACATTTGTCCATGTTGAAATATATTGTTATAAAATGCAATGTCATAAAATTAAAACCAAGGTTGTACATCCTGCACTAGAACCAAGGACCATCTGAATTTCAGCCCTACACTTACACCTGCTGCCACATGATTAGATACATGATAGTGCCTATTTTAGTATTCATTCTTAAGGTCTTGCTGTTAACCTCCATGCAGCGAAACTTAGTGGGTTTACGTGATGCCCAATAGTGTTCATTGAATTCATCTGCTTTCTATTTTTAGCTACCTGGGTCCTTTCTGCTTCTGGCCTCCAGTTTGTGCATTGCGGTGCTTCACACACACCAGATAAACACAGCCAAACCTAACATTAATTTTCCTCTGTCTCCTGTGTTTGAGCTGTATGGTGTAGCTCACAAACACTGGAAAAGGAAAAAAAAAAAAAAAAAAGAAAAAAAAGAGAGATAGAGAATCTGGCTCCAAAGAGGAAAGTATCAATGCATTGACATGTGCTGCTACAGAGTCAGTTAAGTAGCAGTTGTGTTTAATACACTCAGTAGTGACTGTCAGACTTTAGCAATGTGTCTCACATTTGCATACTGCTGAGCAGTGTGCAAACAGGTGTACACACATATATATATATATATATATATATATATATATATATATATATATATATATATATGAATACACTTTGCTAACTGTTGCACAATGGAAAACTACATATTAAGTATTACTGTTGTTTATTGTCTATTTATTGTATATGACCTGACATTACATGTGGAAAAACTAAAAAAGTAAGGTACTATCTCACAGTGTGTATTTACAATGTAACTATGTGTTTCCCCCTTCAAGCACTGCAAACCTGGTGATTCATTACTTTTTCCACATATACGTGACCTAAACTACGGACAGTAATATCAAATGTTGTGTCATATGCAATGCACATCAATCTGGTAACATGCAGAACTATAATTATTGACCCATAAGCCTAACAAGCCTTATCTGCAAGGCTTTGGAAGGGATCAGCATGGACCTTATCCACAGGGACATAGTTAACCTTCAACACACTTGAGTTGACCCATGTTGTGTTTGTCAAGGATAGATCTTGCCTATTGAACCTTGTGGACATTTTTGATACTGACCCTGAAGACCTGGATGACAGATAACAGGGCATACTGCCTATGTTCAGTTATCCAAGGCTTTTGACAATATCCCCCATTCATGTTCCATAGTAAAAATGTTCCTTCTGGGAATTAAGCCATACAGTACTAACTGTATAGGCAACTGGGTCACCAACAGAACACACACTCTCAAATATGGGACTGCACCTCTACCAGTAGCCCACTCACCAGTAGAATGCCACATGGATCTGTGCTAGGTCATCAACTGTGTGGAAACTACTTCCCTGAAGTTCAGCCAACAGTAGGTGGCCTGTGGTTTACCACATTTTCAGATGACTGTTAATTTGACACACTCTTATAGGTTACTTCAATGATGTTAACATATTACAGAAGGGGCTGACAGAGAGAAATGATTAATGTGAAACTCACAGACTGAACCTTACAGGAAACAATGCCTTATTGTCCCCTTTGGCAATGAAGTACCTCTGTTAAATATGATATACATAGCATCCCTCTCAGGTCAAACACAGTGTTGTGAGACTTGTGAACACATCTCCATAGCAATCTACACGTTCATCACTATTTGTCCATAGTGGTGAGACGCACATTTTGCATTGCGCACATTGTACATATGGACATCACATCCAAAACCAGGGAGATCATAGCTCTGTTGTACTCCACCCTTATCAGACCACTAATTGAGTACAAGTCTCCCTTCTGTCGGTACCTCATCAGACAAATGCAGCAATTAGAAAAAAATAGAGGTTTGTGAATTGGAGAATGCAAGTCCTCCAAACATCACATACATGGAAAGACTACAAGACCTGTCACTGTACTCAGTTACCTGCTGATAGGTGAACTATGCCTAACCTACAGAAAAGCCTCAATCCCTGCCCTACTGGAATTGCTGGACATCTGCAAATCAAATGAGATAGGAATAACTTGGACCAGGGTTCTCAACCTCACCTGTGATACAAACAGAACAATAAGTGGAGCAACTCACAATCCTCTGTTATAGGCATTCATTGTGTGTGAAGCAGTGCCCCTCAATGACCTTGTTCATGCGCAACCTTCATTACTAGTTGGGTGATTATAAAGTCACCTCTGGGGTGTCTCCTATGTCCCTCCGAGACAGGCTCACTTGTTGCAGCTCACAAAATAGTTCTGCTAACAATGACCATTTAAATATGCTTAATAAGGGTATTTGTGTTTTTAGAAAGCTAGGCTTCTATTGCCTCATGTATACTGACAACCATGTACTTATAAAAATTACAAATACAATATGTGAGAGATGCAACTATACAATGAATCTAGAATAAATGCTCTCTCTCTCTCTCATGTAACTACAAACCAGGTACCAAAGAGGTTGTCAACAAACACACTTCACCTCAACAGCCCAAGTGCACAACATATAACCCCACATATGCAGAGGTAGTCATTAGAAGCTTACCAAAACAGCAGAGACCTCTCAAATGCAAACCTTCTGCACACATTACAGTCCCAATGGAACCCACTACACATAAAAACAAATGTATCAGTGTATCAGCCATTAAGCCCTTAAGGCAAAAAACCTGAAAACCAATGTCTTGGTCATTGGTGAATCTCTAGTGAGACACACAGATGTCCCGCACACCAGGTTGTACAAAGAGAGCCATGGTCAGGGGCCTATCAAGTGCCAGGATCTGCAAAGTCATGAACGCACTCAAGTCTCTCAACAACAAGCACAGTTTCACCTCTGTTGTACTCTATGTTGAAGTCAATGACTTAAAATGTACCTCTGTAGACTATATGAAGAAACATATGACCAAGGTCTCAAATTATCTGTCTCAGACAGGTATGTCCATACCCCTAAGCAGCATTCTACCTTCAGCCAGGATGATGCTTCAATACAAACAAAATAATTATCGACTAAAACAATTGGCTTAGCTACTGGTGTCAATCCAGGGATAGCCACTATTTGTCAGCCGGGGATGATATGCTCAACAGACCATGCTGCTTTGCCAGGGATGGGCTTCATCTGTCCCCTTTTCCCTTTCAGTTACTGGTCAAGGTACTTCACTCCCCCATAGTGCCTTTTTAGGCAATGTCATAAGAACAAAATTCCTGCTATAATAATATCCTGAAAAGACAAACTCAGGATTAAGCTGCTTAATGCTATGAGTGTAAATCAGAAACAACACTGAATGCAGGCACTACTTATTTGGGAAGATGTGCAGTCACAAAGACATGGTTTAAGGCTGCAGAGAGAACTCCAGCCATGAAAGGCTATAATGTCTTCCATACTTTCAGGCCACAAAATGAACATGAAAGAAACAAAGGCGGAGGTGTATCCATCTCCTCAAGATATACCTCAAGACTAGTTAAGCAGCACAACTCCCTAGAATTACTCCAAGTGCATCTGACTGTAGGAAAGACCCCCTTCCACATAATTGTTAGCTACAGGTCCAGCAATATGAACCATGAAAATCACACACTGCCTTCATGGACCTGCTGGAATAACTCATAATATAGCCAGACACCCTAGGTATGGGTGATGTTAACTATCCTTCCATTGATGGGGATACATATATGAGCTCAACCATGCTTGTCCTAAGGCTCCTGCACTTTGTAAACACAAATGCTGTGCAACAGTTAGTCTGCACCCTAGCAAGGGCATGAAATGGCTTTGACCTAATACTAACTAACTTGGGAGATCACAGCACCACCCCATGTGTGAGACACTCCCTGGTAAGGTCTGACCATAAATAAGTCACATTCAGTGTAACAATTATACCTGACCCCCCCCCAACAGGATCCAAAAGGTTGAAAAGTTTCTACAATGCAAATTATAGCCTTCTAAATGATGGCATACATAGTTTCAAATCTCCTGCCACCACTGATAGTAAAAAGTCCTGCATGGAGATGTACACTAATGCCATTTATAAACAGATCTACAAGTGTATAGACTTAGCATACCAAAATGGATCAAAATTTGCACATGAAAAAACAAGTAGCCCTGGTGTACATCAATTTCCAACATGCGAAAGAAAATGATGTCCAGGAATTAGAGAGAACAGTCTCGGCAGAAGAACACCATCCATAGCTTGTACAAGCAAATGATACATCTTGTAAAGTTCTCTAAAGCTAATTAAGAAGCTAAATTAGCATCCATAGTTAAGGATGATTACAAGGCATTATTTTGCTATGTCCATAATGTAAAGGGGAGGTCCAGCTTTGCACCAAATTCATACTGGATGGTACCAGTCATACTGAATCTGAGGACATCACCAACCTGTTAGCAGACAGGCTTGGCAAAAATTTCACACCCCTGTCTCCAGCAATCATTCCCCAAAGCATACCTGTCACTATTATCTCCAAAGAATAGCTCATAACCACACTTGCCAAGGTCAAAAACACAGCCTCTATGGGACTGAATAGCATCACAGGCTGCTTACTAAATGGTGTAAAGCAAAACTTAGTGGAATCACTGGGTACTCTCTTCAGCCACAATCTAAGTATTGGCTTTGTTTTGGCAGAGTGGAAAACAGCAACCATAATCCTCTTGCTCAGAGGGGGGTTCCCTCAACCGACTCGAGGAGCTATACATCCATAAGCCTGGTTGGCCTTGTCTGTTAGGCCATGGAGAGAATCATCTTGGACCTTATCAACAAGGACATTGGTGACCTTCAAACTCTTGACCTGACCCAGTTTGGCTTTGTTAAGGGCAGATCATGCTTGTTAAACATAGTGGAATTCTTCAAGTGTAACTAAAGCCCTGGATGAAGGCAAATCAGTACATACTGCCTGTCTTGATTTGGCCAAGGGCTTTGATACAATCCTCCAGTCAGGCATCTGTGAGAAACTTACCCAGCTGGAAATTAACCCATATGTCATTAGACGGATAGCCAGCTGGCTCACATACAGAATAAATAAAGTCATACTTGGGGATTCCAACTCTACCAGCAGAGCTGTTACTTGTGGTGTTCCAAAAGGGTCTACTCTGGGCCTGCTACTATTTGGAATCTATTTCTCAGAAATTCAGGTGAAAACAGATGACCCCGTCACTCACTAGGTTTGTTGATGACCGCAAACTGTGTGCAATCATTGAATCCCCAAATGATGTCAACATACTACAATATGGGCTTACATACATAAATTATTGTTGCCAAAGCCACAGACTTAAACTTAACCCCAAAAAAAACATGCACTATTATCCCCTTCGGCAAAGGAGAGGTACCTGCAAATCACAATATTAATAATACCCCCCTAAGTTCCAACACAATGGTGAGAGATTTTGGAATGCAGGTTGAGAATAACATCAACTTTGATCCTCGTGTGTCCACAGTGGTAATGAAGGTCTTTTACGTTGCACACCTCATGAGTAAGAGCATAGCATCAAAGACTAAAGATGGTATCAGGCCACTGTACTAATCCCTCATCAGACCAATAATAGAGTACAATACTCCCTTTTGCATGTACCTCACCAGACACCTGCAGCAGCTGGAGAGACCTAAGTGGTTTTTCACCAAGAAAATCCAGAGACTTCAACACATGACCTACATGCACAGACTGAAGGCCCTGTCACTGTACTCTGTATCATATAGACTGCTGAGAGGTGACTTGTGCCTGGCCTGCAGTGCACTCTCAAACCCTTCCTTAATGGAAATGTTACACCTCTGTAAATCAAATGGGACAAGACTCACTCACTGTAGGGACGTTAACCTAGACAGCTACCTCAATAGAACATGCTAGAGAGACAGCTATGTCTCCCAGAGATTGCCACCGCTATGGAACAAACTCCCAATTCACGTGAAACTGAACTCATTAATAACTCTATTTAAGTGTAACTTGGATAACTGGATGGGAAATTGTAAAATTACCCCAGGGGTTTCACCTATGTCACTCTTAAACAGGGGCAACCAGTGCTGATCATGGATTTGCAAATATGGACTACATATCTTGGTCTATAAGGGAACAATGGTACAACTTTGCTAGTCTTGAAAATGCCCAAATGCCATTAGCCTAGTAACCTCCTATGAACCTATGAACCTAGAGCCATTATGGTAGTAGTCTTGTTTGAAACTATGAAGCTATGACTCAATGCAGGCCTGCCAACATCTTGTCTCACACATGTCCTGCTGATGTCATGTACTATAAGTTCAGTGGCAGTCTTGTAAAAGCCAGACGTCTGCCAAGGTGCTTGCGTTAAGTACTGTGTTCTGTAGTCTGTGTACTTAGATAGATAGGTGTTCTATTCTCACTGCTGTCAAGTGTGTGTGTGTGTGTGTATGTGTGTGTATGCTCTTCTTGATATTACAGAGAGCCTTTTACCGCGGCATGTGGGACACTATTATTACCATATTCTCAACAGACATTGCTGATGTCATCAGCTATATCAGAGGTTTGGATATGTAGTCATCCCCTCCAGGGCATGGTCAGACACTGGCCTGGAGGCCAGGCAGATGTCACCTCATCCAATTCAAGAGAGATTACAGTGACATGGCTTTTAATCTATCCACATACATCATGACGTGGTTTGTAGGTCCTTTGTTGCCTTGCTGAGAAAACCCTGTGGTCTCCCAATTTGCTGCACATGTCTGATGAGATACATCCAAAAGAGAGCATTATGCTGTATTACTCTTATGATGAGGTTTGACTACTGTGCTGTCATACAGTCCTAAGATCTGAATTTGGTGGCATGACTTATGATGTGCACCAAACATTTGTCATGGAAAATTATTGGAGATAAGTTAGAAAGTAATGATACACATTGCATTTTCTGACTTCACAACCCTTACAAGAGCATTCACTGTACAGTTGTGAAATGTTGATGCTATCAACTGTCAAGCTTTCCAAGGTCAATATAAGTCAAAGGTACAATAAGCAGTGCAATAACACAAATGCAGATATACTAAGTACTAAGTTTGCAATGCACCTTGAGCATCAGAAACAACTTTTGTATCACTAAATCCAAAAGATAGAAAACAGAGATATGGCACTTGCACAGGGTGTTGTGTGTGTGTGTGTGGGGGGCAGTAAGCCTAGACTGATACAAAAGGTTGGTGAGTGAATGTGAGTAAGAAGGAGAAGGCAGACACTGGAATAAAACAACAAATGGCCAGTGAGACAAAATGAATAACTGGTGTGTGTGTGTGTGTGTGTGTGTGTGTGTGTGTGTGTGTGTGTGTGTGTGTGTGTGTGTGTGTGTGTTGGTAGGGCTCATACAGGTGAATTGTTGTGTGAGTGTCTTCATGACACAGCCAAGCTCTATGCTAGTTCTATGTCTTGGTCTGTCAGATCAGGTGTGAGCTGTGCATGATGGAGGTAGCAATTCATCCTTGTCATCCCCGGCCACATGAAGTGACTCTGCCAGGAGTTGAATTGGCACCTCCATGCCTAAGGTCAGATGCAGTGCTGCTACCTGAACATGACTGATGTCTGCTGGATTAGCTCCCTTCACAGGGGAGCCTAGGACCATAGCCCAATGGCTTGCCACATCTGAGAATGGACAGCACACTCATTGATGATGGAGCAGTGGAAGTACTGCCACTATGGGAGCATGACTGGGTATGGCCACATTGGCTAAAAGCAGACAATGTGGCTGACCTATGTCTATGAGGATGCTGTTCCCCTCTCAGCAGACGCTACATCACAGACACTGCTCGCTCCATGACAGACTTCCTTCAGTCCATCACAGATACCCTTAATTCCAATGTGTCATTCATCAGAGCCAGTGAATCTGTAGCTCAGTGGAGGCAGTCACACATGTCAGACTGTACCACATCCACAACCCTGAACATTTATCTGGAAGACTTATGAGAATGTGCCTGTGCCTCCATGATGGTGCTAAACATATGTTGAGTGTCATTTGCTGTGCCACTCAACATACATTGAGTGGCATGGGAAGTGACACTAGTACCAGGGGGAGGAGGGACAGCAGGCCCCCTCCAAGCACCCCTATCAATTCTCCTGTGTGGCACCCCACCAACAATTTGGCTACAGCTAGACTCAACAGGCACCGAATCCTCAGTAGCCACACTTCCATGCTCAGTGTCATTGCTCACCACCTGTCCAACATCTGTGGGTTCAGTGGACTGGGTAGGTGTAAGCCTATTGGCTGTGTCCAGTGGAAATGTAGGAGATAGTTGCATATCAACCTCTGTATCAGATTCATCCTCTATATCCCCCAACTGTACCTCAGTTTGACCATCATCATCATCAGAGTGTGCTGATACACTGACATCAGGTGTCACAGAGCCCACACTCCCACTGTCAGGATCACCTATGGTAAAAAGCAAAAAACACAGGAATAAATTAATACCTGCAGTACTTTAGTGAAATATATGATAACAAACTAACAGTGCTGCCACTATTAAAGACAGTACAGCAATATGCACAACAGACCTGAGAACAAAATCACACCTTACAATATTTCTTTAAATTGCTCAGCAGTCATCATCATCATCATCTTTTGGCTGTTCCCGTTAGGGGTCACCACAGTGGATCATCTGTTCCATTTCATCCTGTCCTCTGCATCTTGCTCTGTCACACCTGTTAGAGTGTGCTCAACAATATACTAAGGTTGAAAGTAATTTTGCTGCAATTATGCAACATAAATAATGTATAAGATAAAGCTTGCTTAAATGTAGAAATAGAGTTTAGTAATATGTAATCAGCATCCATACTAAATTACCATGGCTTGGAAAAAGAATCTGCTGAATGGACATTTTTCCCCTTACAGACTCAAAACAGGATGTATGCAAGAGCAAAAATACAAAATCTGCTTTTAAAAAATGGACACTTTCCCCTTACAGACTCAAAACAGGATGTATGCAAGAGCAAAAATACAAAATCTGCTTTTAAAGAATGGACATTTTTCCCTTACAGACTCAAAACAGGATGTATGCAAGAACAAAAATGCAAAATCTGCTTTTAAAGAACAATGGCATGTTATTCTGCATGGAAAAACAGGATAACATATGTTTTTTATACAAAGATCCAAATAAAATACAGGATGTTCACACTGTCAGAAAAGCTGATCTCTGACAATGTGTTTTCTCAAAAATATGTTTTTCTTCATAAAAAACAGGATATGCTTATCAGCATTGACATAAGAACACATGTTTCTATACACAGATTCAAATAGAATACAGGACAATGTGTTTCCTCAAAAATATGTTTTTCTACATGGACATCAGGACACTGTTACAGGATATTCACACTGTCAGAAAAGCTGGTCTCTTACAAGACATTGTTAAACAAGGAAGTTTAGTATTGTTTCTACAGGATAAGCAATTCTCAAAATATGTTTAAAAGAGTATATAAAGAGCTGTATAAATCCAGTTGTTTAGGGATATGGTAGGAACACATTTGGTGTTCTGAGGTAAATGTTATATCTCTCACATCATCTGTACTATATGAGAAGTAAAGTTGGAACAGTACTTTTAAGCTGCAACGTGGTTTCGCTTTGATTTATTATAAAAAGTTATTTGTTACTGCTCTTTAAAGTTGATGCTGCAAAGTATATTCTCTCATCAGTGTATATTCTGCAAGTTTCTGTATGCAACAGACTGTGAATGCAAATATAATCAGATTTTGAATTTTAGCAGAATCTAGCCAGCAAGACTGAGTGTCATAAGAACACTGCAAATCCATCACACCAAGCAGTAAGCAGCTCCATGTAATTTTTTCAATGGCAAGCTAGCCTGCATTTGAACCTACAATCTGCATTCAACCACAGGAGGAGTGATGGTAAGCCCTGCAGAGGGTCACTTCAGTTAAATTGCAGTAACTAACATTTGTACGTATGTGTCAATTCTGAACAGAAGTATTCCAGTTTATGCAGCTTGCAGTAGTACAGTTTTTGAGACGACTACCTCCGGAGTGAGACTGAAGTTCCAGTCGCAGTGCCATAATTTCGCTAAGAAAAGGGGAATATCCACTAGCACAGCAGTCCGCTGCCTGTTGTGCTTTCCCAGCTTCTCAAGTGACTTTGAAAAATTTCCAGCCATCTGCAACAACAGCCTGATCACCTGTTTTCTTGCTTACTGGTAAGACTTTTTTCACGTCACATTTTTTTTTAGTATGGATGCTATCAGGCAGAATTCTAGCAAATGTAAGCCAAGTTTTACTCTTAATGTAGCAGAACAACCAGATAAAATATGGAGTAAATTGCAATGTTGGTATACACAACACATTAGTAAGTGTAAAACCTTGTTAGGGCAAGTTGACATACCCGCATTATGTAAGTGGATTGTAACATTTGATTCGTATTTGCAACAAAAAAATGAAGTATATCATAGTAAATGTTTATTGTGTGATTCAAAGGAAACTGCATTTTGTGTAATATGCCATAAACAAGTATTGCATGATATTGCTAAAAAACTAGACTGTGCAGACAGATCTGTTCATGATAAAGAATTAATTAATAATACACAGTTTTCATTATATCCAGATGTAAAACAGTTATGTCCTGTCAGTACATTAATTTCTGAATTACAACAGCAATCAAATCTGTTATTGACAGAGTCCCCTGTAGATCTTGTAACTCCCTTTAAAAATTATGTACAAGCATGGAATGATGCCACGGCTACACATACAGATGAGGACAGAAACAAAGTTTATGATACATTGACAGAAGACTTTAATAAGTTTTTAAAAGAGAAACAAAATTAATTTAAAATGTTCAAAACTGACATTCAAGATCTCTGTCAAAAGTGCATAGGAGCTCTGCAGTCAACAGAGGAATCCAATAACAGGTATCATATATCACTTAAACACTTACAGGTAGAAATGACAGACCTTAAACAGCATCTGAAGGAAAAGGAAGAAGAATTAGATGAATTAACAGAGACTAACCTCCAAAATACTATTTTGATATCCCAGCTTAAAGAAGAGTTAAAAACACAAAACCAGTCCAAATTATAGAACAGGGACAGGGAACCACTACAGATTTATATAATGCGAGTCTAGATTATTACAGAGTTTACCACAGTGGAATGATAAAAAGGCATATTTTATAACATGCTTACATTTGAAGAATGGGTGGCATATACAGCAGGATCTGATATATGGACAGATGCATTACTTAGATGTTTCTGGATTTTCATTCCCAAATGTTTTAAAACTTTCATACAATTAAAGCAAGATGATTATCAGTTGAACACTAAAGTAGGACGTATGACAGCCGTTTTAATGGCATTTACACAAGGGCAGCCTCTCACAGCCAAATTATTAGATAATTTTAAAATTACTATCACAGATAAATTAATGGAACAAAGTGATCATTTCAGACTTGCATTTCAAATCATATATAAAAACCAGACAGAGACATGGGAAAAGAGACATACAAAAACAGTTAATACATTGCTTCTTAGAACAAGTCAAAGGGGTTCCAGGGGATATTAAATGTATCTACGAAGAAAATTCTGATACCCTCACTGATTTGGTACAAAACTAATGAGGGGACGGACTATGGCCGATGATGGGACTTTATACTCACATCATATCTTTGCATGTGAAGATAATAGTGAGCCATTTGAAGTAATTGGTGAAGTCAAAAACAGGGAAGGCAAAGATGGTGTGACCAACCACCAGCTGAAAGAGCTGTGTCAGCACCACCAGCTCCTGCCTCTATGCTTGTAGTACCAGGATCAAGCACAGGTAATGAGCAAAAGGCACCAACATGCTTCTTTGTAAAAAATAGGACACGTTAAGCAAAATTGTGATCATTACAAAGCCTGGCGCAAAAGAAGGAAGAACAGGAGTGTTTCCAAAAGAGAGCAAACAAATTTACAAGAAAAGTCAGAAAAGCAGGATCATGTACAGAAACCTTACAATATTAGTAAAACAGTTATAAGAGCCATCAATATACAGGAAAAGGGAAAGTATGCCCGGTAGATTTTCAAACAGTTTCACCTGTAAATCCGAAACATTTGATAGAACAGGCAGAAGAAATAGCTAGGCAACAGTTAAAAAAGAGATTGAAAACCTAAATATGTAGATCATTCAGACACAGAAGAAGATGACAAACAAAAACATGAGGTGTGTCATATTGCATTTGATAATAAAGGAGAGGATGAGTGGATTTCCTTACAATAGGGATGTGCCCCCTACTCTGGTATCTTTCCTGACTACCTTTAAAAAGGGTCAAGATGGACGACCACTGATTGATATTTGGGTAGAGGGGTCACTGTGGAAAAATGTCTTAATAGACACAGGAGCAGCAGTATCTGTCACAAACAGACAGTTACCAGTAAATCCTATAAAAAAGGTTTGCATTTCAGCATTTAATGGCACAGAATGCTATGCAGTGAGTAGCCAAAATGTGGACATAAAGTTTAGTCAAGAGGGACAAATATGGAAGGGTGCATTTTTAATGCATCCATCTTACGCAAATACCATTATTGGTATGGACATTCTAGGACCTTTAGGCATAGTAATTGATTTACCTAATGAAATTCTGTGGATGGGAGACAAACAACAAAGAGAGGAAGAGCAAAATACAGGTTGCTATGCAATCTCTCTACCTGACAAACCTGAAAAACCTACAGGCTATATAAATACAGACAGTGAGGATGTATGGAAGCATTTACAACAGCAATTCCCAAATCTATGGTCCAAGGGTCCCAGTGATTGTGGGAAACTAGAAAGCCCAGTAGGAATAGGAAGTGATCAGGACTATATACCACCTTTTCAAAACAATATCCTATTCCTAGGGAAGCAGAAGAACATATGGAAAAATGTATTGCAGAATGGGAAAGAGAAGGGATTATACAAAAAGGCAACAATCCTACAAATTCACCAATCTGGCCAGTTAAGAAAAAAGATGGTAGTTATCATCTTGTTATTGATTTACGAAAGGTTAATCAATATACCACCCTAGAGCACACTTGATTCCAGGAGTCCCAGAGTTGGCTGCACATATTAAGCCACAAAGTAAGTGGTTTACAGTAATAGATTTAGCAAATGTTTTTTTTGCAGTGCCACTCAGGAAAAAAGATTGGCCAAGATTTGCCTTTACATTTAAAAAACAGCAATATGTTATGACAAGGTTACCACAAGGGTTTCAAAACAGTCCAGTTATTTTCATCAGACAGTAGGATCCATTCTACAACATTTGGAAAAGGATGACTCAGTAATACATTACATTGATGATATTTTAATTCAGTCAGAAACAGTAGAGGAGCATGTACGGCTTCTTAAGAGAGTTTTTCATACTCTACAGCAAGCAGGGTTTAAGGTTAAAAGTGAAAAATTCAGTTTATGACACAAAAGTTAAGTTTCTAGGTACTATTATAAAACCAACAGGAAGATCTCCTTGCCCTGTACGTGTACAAGGTATTTTACAAATGGAAAAGCCACTGACTATAGCAGACTTACATAAATTCATGGGAATCATGAATTACAATAGGGAATTTATAGAGGATTATGCAGCCGTGGCTGCTCCTATACAAAATGTTACATGAACAAAAGAACTCCACCTTTTTAGAGTGGGGATCTCATGAAGAGGAGGCATTTTCACAGATAAAATAAAACTAGCACAAGCTACAGAACTAATAGCGCCCACAAGGTTACCATTTGTGTTACAAGCAGCAGCAGGAAAAACACTGTCTGTGGTACTACTACAGGAATGGCCACATGGTAGTGACAACAGAATGGAAAAACATTGCGTCCAGTCACTTTCTTTAGCAGAAAGATGACTCCAGTGGAATTGGGTTACCATCCATGTATACAGCAGTTATTAGCCATTTACTGGGGTATTAAACAAACTGAATATTTGACCGTATTTTCCAGCATTATAGTACAAACACCACATCAAGCTGTAAAAGCTTTGATAGACAGTTTTGAAATGAATAAAATTACAGATGGTATTAGTCAGGCAGTCTTTGCAAAATGGATGGCACTTTTTGGAATGAAAACTGTTACTATACAGACAGGGATAAATACCATTTGTCAAACCATATGGGATATGAAGGAAAACAGCATAACTGTTTAGAAAAGATAATGTCACCTGAGGTGCAATTTTAGCATCTGATTTTGATCACTTTAAGCCATCCATCTTTGTGGATGGAGCACGATATTGGGACCAAGGCAGATACTGGACAGGATTTGCCATAGTTCCAGAGAATCCACAATTTGGTTCTCCTGAACTAATCAAGTTACCAGGGCATATGTCAGCTCAAAGAGCTGAACTGGAGGCAGTATTGTATGTGCTAAAGTATTACAATCCTATTAACATTTTTTCAGATAGTGCTTATGTAGTAAATTCTTTAAGACTACATATGGAAACCTGGGTAAGACAAGGATTTGTGGATAGTGTAGGTAAACCATTACGGCATGCTGAAGTATTAAAAGACATATATAAAGTTATAACAATGTCAAAACAACAAGGACAGTATAGCATCTTAAAAGTAAAAGCACATCAAAAGCCAACCAGTGAAACTTACAGATTAAATGTGTTAGCTGATACCTTGGCCAAACAAGCAGCACAAAATGGAAAAGAACTTCCAGAATATGAGTATGCCAATGTAGAAGTTAGTGTCTTAAAAGAGCTAGATAAAGAGTCAGTAGAGAAAGACCTTGTAAATATACAAAAACAACAGGGCTTAAAAGAAGAAACTGATCAGTGCAGATTGGTAGGTATACCACCAAAGGAGTACTATGCATACACAACCTCCAAAGGGTTACAGTTGCCATATGTACCATTTCAGTTGGCACGCCAGTTGGTCAAGTTAATCACCAAATACTGGGCCATATAGGAACTGATAAGTTATGGGCAGTTGTAAAAGAAAAGTATTGGAACCCAAATTTAAAAAAGGTCTGCAAACTGATTATAGAAGAATGTTTAATCTGTCTTCAGGTAAATGCTAAAAGCAAAAGGTCTCAGTTACATCGAGTACAGCCAGCGGATGGGCCATGGTATGCAGTTCAAATAGATTATGCAGGTCCATTACCAACAACAAAGGGAGGTTACAGATATCTACTAGTAGTAGTGGACGTCTTTTCAAAATGGGTAGAAGCAATTCCTACCAAAACCATGACAGCAAAGGCAACAGCAGAAGACTTATGGAAAAATATTTTCTGTCATTGGGGATGGCCACGGGTTATAGAGTCAGACAATGGCCCACAGTTTGTTAGTGATCTCATTAAACAAATGTGTAATTTGTTAGGCATACAGCAAAGGTTTCATGTACCATACCATCCACAATCTAATGGCATTGTAGAACGATGAATCGGACGTTAAAAGAACGCCTAAAAAGGCATGCTTGGAAAAGGGCAATACATGGGTACATCATCTGCCTGGTATTTTAATGGGTATTCGAGCAACACCAAACAGCAAAACAGGTATTTCCCCATATGAAATAATGACAGGCCGCAAAGCCCATACAATTACCATTTGATCCAGATTTACCTAATGGTAGGCCCATGCTAGAAATTAGCAAACATCAGGAATGGCTAAAACAACTTACTAGTATATGTGACTATAATGCAAGGGAGCAAGCGTTCCATCTATGGAAAAAGGTGCCAATAATACCAGCTGAAGAAAACCTTCCTGTGGAACCAAAGTATCGGTAAAAACATTCCAAATGGAAGGACCATGGGCTAGCAATTGGCAAGGCCCTTTGAAGTAGTGGAACAAATTGGACCATTAGTGTACAAAATCAAAGGAAAAAAGAAAACAGAACAATGTTGGTACATAAAGATCAACTAAGAATGATAAAAATAGTGAACAATGTAAATCTGATTAAATGTATTCTTTTGTAGGTTTCCAACAGAGAAACCCTAATGAAATTGACATGGTTTAAAGTGCATCCTTTTGGAAATCCAGTTTCGATGACCAAAGGCAAAATGATTCAACAATGGAATTTCTATTTAAAGGATGTTTTTTTAAATTGATAATAGCTATTATACTAACTATTATTGTATTGCTTAGTATTAAATTATACTTACAACCTGTTAATCAAACTGTAAAGTTACATAAGAGAGAGAGTAAAGAAATGTGGAAAAATGAACAAGACTGGTCACCATCTTTTAACACTTTCTTAGCAAGACAATGTTGGTATGCAAAAAGCATGAAAGTTTCTAATTGTTGGGTATGTAGTTTAATACCAAAATAACAGGGTAATGCCTCTAATACCTATTCCACTAAATTCTCTTAGTAGTTGGAGAGTATTAATAAATGAAACAGGAGATCAAGTTATAAATGTACAATTACGTAAAGCAAGAGTACAGTTATCTGCTATCGACAGGGATCACATGTTTTCAACAAAATGGAACTGTTCCAGTGGGTAATAGCAATTGTATTCAAACAATTGAAATGATAAATTTTCACAACCACATACCAGTACGTGGAGTATTTTCACATGGTTTTCCTATTTTAATACCAATTAAGGGTCAGTTAATATTAAGTGACACAGCAGTATTTCACTTTTCACAAAATGACAAAAATGACTGTAAAACTAATATTACATGTTGGAGAAGTAAAACAGATAAAAGCTTTACAGTTGTACATGATAAAACTCCTACTATGGGGCAAGTAAATGGCAGTCTGGTAAATAGCAGTGTTGCTCTATCAGATGGGTTATATTACATCTGTGGTAAATATGCTTATAAATGGTTACCAAAGGGATGGGATGGCACCTGTTATATAGGATTAGTGGTACCAGCAATGCATCATGTAAAAGAGTTACCAAAAGGAAACATTAGGAATACAAAAAGAAAAGGGATATATTACCTGTAATTGAAAGTCCAGAAAATCCAGTAGACACCTTAGATACATCACGTATATATCATCAAAATCTTGATTATATTAAATTAAAAGATATGGATTTAGGAGATGATGTAATCTCTGGAGCAGGTATTTTCCCTTGGTATGGGGCTGCAAAAGCCATCTGGGAACTGAGAAAACTATCTAAACTAGTTGAGGTATTGGCAAATGCCACTTTCAATGAAGTCCTTGACATTACTGTCAAAATGACAGCTATACGAACTATGGTTTTCCAAAATCGAATGGCTTTAGATTACATTTTAGCATCACAAGTACATGTGCTTTAATAGGAGAACAGTGTTGTACATTTATTCCAGACAAAACAGAATCTGTAAAAGCACATTTAGAAGTGATTGCACAAGTGTCTCAACATACTAGAAAAAAGTGGAATGATGACTGGAGTGAATGGTTTAGTAATCTATTTACAGGATGGACAGGAAAAATCACTGTATTTTTAATTTATTTTATTGTTATTGTAATGCTTGGTTGCATATTATTTACATGTATTAAAGTCTGCTTAGCAAAAGCTAGTCAAGTTACTGTTGTTAATTGTCATAATGAAAAAGTATTACCAAATAATGCTGAATTTATTTCTCTAGTTTAAAATAAAAAGACGGAATTGTTTGAGTGTGCTCAACAATATACTAAGGTTGAAAGTAATTTTGCTGCAATTATGCAACATAAATAATGTATAAGATATAGCTTGCTTAAATGTAGAAATAGAGTTTAGTAATATGTAATCAGCATCCATACTAAATTACCATGGCTTGGAAAAGGAATCTGCTGAATGGACATTTTTCCCCTTACAGACTCAAAACAGGATGTATGCAAGAGCAAAAATACAAAATCTGCTTTTAAAGAGTGGACACTTTCCCCTTACAGACTCAAAACAGGATGTATGCAAGAGCAAAAATACAAAATCTGCTTTTAAAGAATGGACATTTTTCCCTTACAGACTCAAAACAGGATGTATGCAAGAACAAAAATGCAAAATCTGCTTTTAAAGAACAATGGCATGTTATTCTGCATGGAAAAACAGGATAACAGATGTTTTTTATACAAAGATCCAAATAAAATACAGGATGTTCACACTGTCAGAAAAGCTGATCTCTGACAATGTGTTTTCTCAAAAATATGTTTTTCTTCATAAAAAAACAGGATATGCTTATCAGCATTGACATAAGAACACATGTTTCTATACACAGATTCAAATAGAATACAGGACAATGTGTTTCCTCAAAAATGTGTTTTTCTACATGGACATCAGGACACTGTTACAGGATATTCACACTGTCAGAAAAGCTGGTCTCTTACAAGACATTGTTAAACAAGGAAGTTTAGTATTGTTTCTACAGGATAAGCAATTCTCCAAAATATGTTTACAAAGAGTATATAAAGAGCTGTATAAATCCAGTTGTTTAGAGATATGGTAGGAACACATTTGGTGTTCTGAGGTAAATGTTATATCTCTCACATCATCTGTACTATATGAGAAGTAAAGTTGGAACAGTACTTTTAAGCTGCAACGTGGTTTCGTTTTATTTATTATAAAAAGTTATTTGTTACTGCTCTTTAAAGTTGATGCTGCAAAGTATATTCTCTCATCAGTGTATATTCTGCAAGTTTCTGTATGCAACAGACTGTGAATGCAAATATAATCAGATTTTGAATTTTAGCAGAATCTAGCCAGCAAGACTGAGTGTCATAAGAACACTGCAAATCCATCACACCAAGCAGTAAGCAGCTCCATGTAATTTTTTCAACACCAACCACCTGCATATCCTCTCTCACCACATCCATAAACCTTATCTTTGGCCTTCCTCTTTTCCTGTTACATGGTAGCTTCATCTTTAGCATCTTTTTCCCAATATACTCAGCATCCCTCCTCAGCACATGTCCAAACCAACATAATCTTTCCTCTCTAGCTTTGTCTCCAAACCTTCCAACCTGGGCTGACCCTCTAATATACTTATTCCTAATCCTGTCCACTCTCGTCACACCCAGTGCAAATCTTAACATCTTTAACTCTGCCACATCCAGCTGTAACTCCTGCCTTTTTGTCAGTGCCACTGTCTCCAACCCATATAACATAGCTGGTCTCACTACCCTCTTGTAGACCTTCCCTTTCACTCTTACTGGTACTTATCTGTCACAAATCACTCCTAACACTCTTCTCCACCCACTCCATCCTGCCTGTACTCTCTTCTTCACCTGTCTTCCACACTCACCCTTACTCTGAACTATCAATCGCAAGTATTTAAACTCACCCACCTTTGCCACCTCTACTCCTTGCATCCTCACCATTCCTCTACCCTCCCTCTCATTCACGCACATATATTCTGTCTTAGACTTGCTGACCTTCATTCCTCTTTTTTCTAGAGCATATCTCCATCTCTCCAGGGTCTCCTCCACTTGTTTCCTACTCTCACTACAGATCACAATGTCATCTGCAAACATCATAGCCCACAAGGACTTCTGTCTAATCTCATCTGTCAACCTGTCCATCACCATTGCAAATAAGAAAGGGCTGAGAGCTGATCCTTGATGCAATCCCACCTCCACCTTAAATGCATCCATCACTCCCACCGCAGACCTCACCGCTGTCACACTACCCTTGTACATATCCTGTACCACTCTTAAATACTTCTCTGACACTCCCGACTTCCTCATACAATACCACCACTCCTCTCTAGGCACCCTGTCATATGCTTTCTCTAAGTCTACAAAAACACAATTTAAATTGCTCAGCAGTACAGCCATAAAAATATTTGTCTTGCCATCTGCAGAAGATATACTGCACTGTACTCCAGACGGTCCTGGAAGAGGTTAAGTAGGAGTTAAGGGCAACATCATCACAACTAACAGTAGTATAGGGTATAATACATGTGCATTAAGTCTAATGTCAACAGGAACATGTCTAACAACTCCAACCTAAATTTATAACTGTAGCAGTCTTCAACCCCCCCAAAAAACCATGTGACACAAAATTGTTTGGCACTCCTATGTACAGACATATCCTGAAGAAAAACATTTTTGTAGTCTTCCAAACATTTACAACTCTCCTCACCATCAGTTTGGCTAGCTACATATTTACATTTTTGTAATGGTGTAGATTATTAATGGATTGCATCTGTCTTTGTCTGTGTTTTGTGGATGCTAATTACAGCATAAGCATCTGAACTGCATGCTTCAACTAATCCAACATGATGAAGCTATTCACCAAGCTATAAAGCATCAATGTAGACTCCATGCTGATCTTTCCTGGAAATGTCAAAACTTTTGGAGTACAGACACGAAAAGTTTACACAGACAGAATGTTAACAGCTGCTGTTGATTTAATTAATTTGTTTATGCTAAAGGCTGAAACTAGTACTGCTGCCAAAATGCCTAAGCCAAGAAGAAAAAGAGTTTTGAGGTCATGTTTAGATTATCACAGCCTACAAGATGTGGAAATTGTAGAGCATTACAGGGTGGATAGGCACATACTACAGGAACTCTGTGACCACTGCCGCTCTCAACTAAGCCAAACAAGGGGAACCCATCTCAGTGGAAACTAAGGTATATGTAGCCCTTAGAATCTTAGATGCAGGTACCTTTCAGAGACCAACAGTGGAGATGCTGGAGGTGTCATAGCCATCAGCATCCAGGATCCTCCAGCTCCTCACCAGGAGAATCTAGGGACTCAAACATCTACCATACAGAGATAGGCTAAAAGCCCTATCCCTCTACTCAGTTTCATACAGATTCCTTAGAGGTGACTTCTGTCAGGCATACAAGGCGATCATGGACCCCACCTTGATGGGACTGCTGCATATCCAAAAGTCAAACTCCACTCAAGTAAACCACAAGTGCAGCCTCAATCTGGTTTGTGACATCAACAAGACTTGTTGGCAGGACAGATTTGCATCCCAGAGACCCCCCCATCTATGGAATAGACTCACTTTCTACATCACGCCGAGTACCTCTTTACCCCTTTTTAAGTGCAACCTGGATAACTGGATGGGAAGCAGAAAATATACCCCTAGGATTCCACCCACATCCCTGCTGGACAGGGACATTGGGTGCTGATTTGTCTAAACATGGGCTAAACTTTTGGCTAAGCTTATAAGGTCCTCAGGGCCAATAGCCTAGTAACCTCCTATGATCCTATGATTCTATGAATTCCTAGATGCTATGATCCAACATGCCAGTGACCACATATATTTTCCCTGCAGCTCTGAGGAGAGGGCCAGAAATATGCACCAGTTCTACTGGGTAGTGCGCTTCCCTGAAGTACTGGGTATGATAGATTGCATTCATGTAGAAATTAAGGTACAGGGTAGGCTCTACATTAACAGAAAGGGCTACCACTCTACCATCTGCCAAGGCATGTGTAACGCCAAGGGAATCATCTTGAACATGTGTGCTGGCAATCCTGTCATTTACTATGACTCACATATCTGGCACACCTCCCAACTGTACCAGATGTTTGCTGGGGGGGGGGATATCCCACAGAGACATTTACTAGGAGATGCAGGCTATACACTAGAACTGTGGCTGATGACACCCATCATAAATACACATACACCACACCCACAGAAGAATACTACAGTAAGGCACATACTCAAACCAGAAATGTCACAGGGTGTGTGTGTTTTGGCTGATGAAGTCACAGTTATGGTGCCTAGATACATCTAGGTGATCCCTGTAGTACAATCCATGGATATGTACATAAATCATCACAGTATGTGCCATGCTACACAACATAATCCTGAGGGAGCAGTCTCAGAAGGATCAGCAAGGGGAAAGGGCACACATCCCACCACCAATGCCAAGGTTACCACGGCACAGGCATATGAGGAGTCAGAGGAGGAAACACCAGCTGCTGTGGGTGTAGGCAGACATAGGCCAGCTCAGTATGCCTTTGCATTGGCTAAGAGACTACACATAGCACACTCACTTACCACCTAGGGGCCTAAAACCTTCCTCCTACTCACATACATATAGTAACATTGATGCCAGGCAACTCACATAACCTTTACCTCCCCACATATTGGCTGTGTACTGCTTTCATTAGACAGAGTCACTCCTGAAGTAACATTGTGGCAACAGCTGCATTTACAAGGTAAGTCCTGAACCTGGAGTGTACTGCTTAATAATATTATGGCATATCATTGTATTTTATCACTTGGCACAGTAAGCAAGTAAAAGGTGGGAGATTTGTACAAAAATTACCTTAACATGTGACAGCAGAGACTTATTTGACTTTTATGTGTCAATTAGTAAGTAGCAGGCCTCAGGCATCAACAATTCACACAGTCATACCTATCAAAAGTACTGACGATCACTGCATGCCCACAGTTTAGCACCATACGTTTGTACCAGAACATCATTAAAAAGAGAAGCTAGAAAGTAATGATGCACATTGCAGTTTCTGAATTCACAACCCTTGCAGGATCAAACAACAGACAGGTTGCAAAACAAGGAGAGTAACAAGAGCAACATATCTTTTTTTGTGTTATAGCAGTAACTTACCTTTGCTCCCCCCACAAAAAAAACAATCTGTTCTTCTTTGTGCCATAACAGTAACTCAGCTTTGTTCATCCCAAAAGAACAGTCTATACTTGTTTGTGCCATAACAATAACTCAGCTTTGTCCCTCTGAAAAAGAACAGTATACCCTTGTAAGTGCCATAACAGTAACTCACCTTGCCTCCCACAAAAAAAAAATATATGCTTGTTTGTGCCATCCAACCTGCCATTCAGTTGTTGGCAACTGCATATCATATTATATCTAGTTAATATCCTCACACATTTTAAAGCCAATTATATAGAATGGCTTTGACACTGCATGTGTCAGAGTACTGGTCAGGTGACTGATGAATTATCTGTGAATTACTATATAGGTGGCAGTACACTAAACACCGAAAGTGTGATAAGAGACTTAGGGACACAGGTGGGCAGTGGTCTCACCTTTGATAACCACATTGCCACAACAGTCAGGAAATCCTTCTATGTGGCACACCTCATCACTAAGGGCTTTTCATCCAGGAAAAAGGAGGTCATTGTCCCACTGTACTCATCCCTCATTAGACCCATTATAGAATACAATGCCCCATTTGGTATGCACCTCTCAAGACATCTGCAACAACTGGAAAGGCTGAAAAATACCTCACTAAAAGAATCACAGGCTTAAAGCAAATGCCCTATGCTGACCATCTAAATAAAACTCCACCTATACTCTGTTGCATATCATCTACTCAGAGGTGATCTCTGCTTAACATACAAGGCCATGTCGAACTCAGAGCTGTTGGACATGCTAAACTTAAAGAAGTCCCAATCCCTCAGAAACACACGCTTCAGGGATCTAAACCTTGTCATTGCAATGAATAAAACATGCTGGCAGGATAGGTTCCTGACCCATAGACTCCCTAGACTCTGGAATAGACTGCCCATACATGTCAAGCAGAGTGCCTCTTTGGCCCTCTTCAAAAGGAACCTTGATGATTGGATGGGAGATAGGAAATTCACCCCTGGGATCATGTCAGTCACCCTGCTAGACAGGGGTCCACGGAAGTAAATACTGTGGGAAGAAATAGCCAGGGAATTGTTATGGCTAGGCTTGTATATGCCCTAGGGCCAATAGCCTAGCACCAACCTATGAACCTATGAATAACAAAGAAACACAAAAAAAGTAAGGCAAAACTGTCTATTTTTAAGCAATAATCATAACAGGTTGTATGATCGCTAAGGGCACTATGTTCAAATATAATACATTTAATAAATGTACAAATAACAGTTTATGGTTTGATAGTGTACATTCTGTTGCAGTTGGTTTTGTGAAGAATGACTTCAGTTCTTTGCAGCAAAGCTGTTTGTGTGAAAAAGAGGGATAAGGCACCCATCCTGTTTTCTGAAGGTGAATTTGAGTGAGAGTTGAAGTCCACACCTATGTAGAAATATCTCACATGTACTGACATTTTATACTGTGTGTGTAATAGACTGCTTTTCCTCATTTCAAGTATTTGTCCCCATTTTACTGGATGAGTAGACCACCCAGAAAGCAGACGGTGAAAAATAGAAATCGGATACTTTCAATTAGTGCTATTGCCTGTGGCAGAAGGTATAAGTGTAGGACTGGAATACAGATGGTCCTGGTTCTAGTACAGCATGTGCAACAATTGTTTTACTGTTTGAGATTGTACTATATATCAATGAACTAAAACATAAGCAGCTGTTATTTCAACTCTCTTGTGGAAACAGGTGTTAGTATAGGACTGTCATGCACATGGTTGTATGTTTAAATACAGCATATTGCTTATACTTTTACTGTTGTTCCACTTCCCATTATAGTCACTCTCATTTATAATACTTGACATAGTGTACATATGACACAAATATTGTGTCATTTATTTATTTATTTATTTATTTATCTATCTGTGTATTATCACATTTATTATCAAATGTATGGCTGTGGGTATACTGTTTACTAAATTCCAGTAAGTATATTTCTGCTGTCTGGACTACCATGACCTTCAGATTTGTTAAGTACATGTACACCCCTGCCTGTACATCAATTAACCTTGAAATTGCATTGTTTGCCACTGTTGCGCACCACTTACCGTGATGCACTGTGTTTGTGCAATAGTGCACAACAATTTCAAACAGTGCTCACACTCCCAGTAAACATGATAACTGAAATTGGTGGGAAACCATCATTCTCCACTGTTCTTGATCTGTGATAGAAATGGCAGGTGTTTGTGGAGAGGGTGTGCGATTGAGGGCTCAGAGATGAAGTGTACATAGTCCAAAATTTTTGTTGGACTCCTAGTGAAACACCACAGTGCCAAGGTGCTAACGGTGGACTATTTTGGGTCCCAATATAAGTCAGAGGCTTGAAATAGTTTGGCCCGGGCTGGAACCATTGCCACCAGTATTCCTCCATACTGTTGAACAATGTAGGCAGCACTACAGTGACCTCCAAGGCAGAAGAGGGGAACCATTGATGCTTGGATTGAGGAATTTAGGACAGAGGATATCCCACAGACGTGTATGTATCAACTACAAAGAGTACTTGTAAGGCATAAAAGCTGAATATAGGCAAGAATGGTACTCATAATGGAATTCTGTTCTGTTTTTTTCCACAACTGCCATGGAAAGGGAATGCAATATTAGGACCCATGGTGCCAGATTGGTGAGGATGAGGGAGGCAAGTGGTATGTATGCAGCAGAAGAGTAGTGTTATTGTGGCACTAAAAGTTATAGATAGCTTGTTTGGTATTTAATACAAATTGAGCATGCATGTCTCAACTATAAAAGCAGATTTGCATGCATTAGTTTGTAGCACAAACCAAGAGTACAATATTAGACTTTAGTCAGAGTTGGTGGGTTCAAATGCCACACATACCAAGTATAAATGTTAATTCTTCAGTTATATGTAACTTAAAGGTTTAATGTAAAAGTTCTATACCAGTGGCATTCATGCCCTGCTGTAATCTGTAATCTGTACAACTGGAACACACATATGTGCAATATATGCACATGAAAAGGTGTGCTTGCTGCAATATGTAGTATACTGTGCATCTGTTAGGAGCTGCTAGTCTTAAAAGTAATAGATATCTGTTAGGGGGGTGGTAGTCTTAAGAGTAAAGGTTAAGATAATAGAGTCAAATAAGTATATTAATGCATTGTATGTTACATATGAAGATACTAATCTTATCTCTTTTTTCTCTCACCCCAACCCTTATCTCTATCACTCTCTATTTTTCTTGTTTGATTTATTCTATTATGTGTCATCAAAATGTGTCCATGTCATCCATGTGTACCACATCACAAAATGTTCCACAGCACGGCAGGGTAGAACTGCCCTACAGGATCTGCTTGACTCCACTCCACAGGTTGCAGCAAAGCTGCCCAGCATGTCTGGGAGTCAACCAGGCAATACAATCTCTGCTACCCCTGTACTACCTGCCCCATCAGTTAGTCCTGCCCCAGAGGATAGTCCAGTTATTTCCTCCAGGAGCAGTGGCAGAGGTTGTCAGTTTATCACCCATGCTGGTGCATAGGGTTGTGCACTTCACTGTTGGTGCACACCTTTGCTGGATGGAGAGGCTGCTGTCCCTCATTTTATGGAGGACCAGGAGGAGGAGAAGGAGAAAGTGAGTGCTGCAGTCAGTGGTAGAGTGAAGTGGCAGTGATACAGGCCAGTGGGTTAGGACTTAATTCTCACTGTCACTCAGCTTGATGACCATGGGTCCTGGATATCCCCACCCTCACCCCATTCATGGTGCCCCTGACCTCTTGTGTCAATCACCATCCCTGTGTCTTGCATGTCTTGTCTGTCTGAAATTGCATTCCTCACCTAACCAACTTACCAGAGCCAGACATACCTATGTCCATTCCCCAACATTCCTCTCTCTTTCAAAAAAAAAAAAAAGGACACCTGTCCTACAAACAAAATCATCCCATGCATTGCTCTCTACTTCACACACATGTCTTTTTGACACACTTGATTTGGTCTAATTGGCTATGCAACATGATTGTGTTGTGGTCACTCCTCTCTATGGATCTGACAGTCCAAATTCAGCTAATATTCTGCACATATTATGAGTTTTTACTGTTGAAGAAATGGATAGTAATCTTTCCTTCTTACCTCCCTACTGCACATTCTTGTATTGCTTTCCATTTGTTCTTCCCCATGCTTGCTCCCCATGTCATCACTGTCATATCTTCTCCATTTCTTATAGGTTCATAGGTTTATAGGTAAGTACTAGGCTATTGGCCCTAGGGCCTATATACGCCTAGTCAAATGGTACCCTGGCTTTCGCCACCCAAGAAAATTATTTTCCTGTGTCCCCTGTTGAGCAGAGCCACAGAAGTGATCCTTGGGATGAATTTTCTATCTCCCATCCAATCATCAAGATTTTTCTTGAAGAGTGCTAATGAGGAGCTTTGTTTGATATAGATAGGTAGTTTTATCCAGAGTATGGGAAGTCTCTGGGACAGGACTCTATCCCTCCAGCATGTTCTGTTTATTATGGTGACTATGATTAGGTCCCTAGACCATGTAGCTTGGAGGGATTGGGATTTCTTTGGAGAATGTCCAACAGCTCTGGGTTTGATATAGCTTTGTATGTTAGGCAGAGATCGCCTCTGAGTAGGTGATATGTGATGGAGTAAAGCTGGAGTTTTTTGAGACGGCCTGTGTAGGACATCTGTTTGAGAGGCCAGTAATCCTGTGAGGTATTGTATTTCTGTGGCCTTCTTGTAGATGTCTTGTGATGCTGTTCTAGAAGTACATACCAAAAGTTGTGTACTCTATACTGGGTCTAATGACATGAGAGTAGAGAGGACAGATTCCTTCTTTTCCTGTCTATGAGAGAGATGTGAATGTATGAGATGTTCCATGTAGAAGGATTTCTTGTGACTGTGTGATTATCAAAGGAGATTATTGAGAGATAAGGGTTGTCGGTCTCTCTTATTACACCTTATTACACTTTGTGTTAAGTACTGCCTGTGGTAGTTTATGGGTACAGAGTTTTTACCAAAGGGATGACAATGCACTTTTTGGCTTGACATTGGGGCCATGGCTTTGATGGCAGGCATCTATCTCATCTAGGCCCTTTGTGGATGTCCATAGGATGTCCACATTGTTATTTCTAGTTTGCTAGTTTCTCTGGTTTGCAGTCATCTGCAAACTTTGTTAGTAAGCTTCTTCTGTGTATGTAGGAGAGAACCAGAGAGGATCCAACAGAAGGAGGATCCAGACCTGTCCTGTGGTACTCCACTAAGTTGGATTTAGAGTCTGCTACTTTCACAGTGTGGGTTCTCAGTGTGTGGGTTCTGGTGGACCCATCTTGTGATATAGATGTCAGTTTAGTGGATTTATCTTAGATTCCAGAGTGGGATGGTGTTGGTGGGATATGGTTGATGAAAGCTCCAGTGAGATCTGATCTACTGTGTCATCTACGAACCACCTTACCACATCAAAGAAGTCTAACAGGCTTGAAGTCTAACAGGCTTAGGAGAGACATGATCTGCTTTTATAAACCTTTGAACTGGGTAGGGCCCATGATTCTAAGTTCCATGATCATACATTATATAGTCCATGATGATACATTCCCATTCCATAGCCCAGCCCACTCAGAGTGGATGGGGGGGCAGTTAGTCCGGGTCCATGGTGGCCCTTTGTGGAGTGGGATAATCACAAAGTGCCAGGTCTAGTTTCATAAAGCATGGTACTTAGGTGGGGTAGCTAAATGGGTGTACAGGTGGGGATGTAGCTCAGTCTTATGTCAGAGATGTAGAATACAGCCTCTGTGCTTGTGTTGTGGTGGTTTTGCTACTGTATTCTTTTTTTTGGAGAGTGTGTGCTTTTACCCAGTGAGCTGTGGAACTTTGCATTCTTCCAGAGGGGTAAAGTTAGCAATGAACTGATCTACCAGGATGTTGGCAATATCAGTTGGTTCTGTATATTTAGTGCCATTGTGCTGTAACTCAGAGCAGATTTGAGTGTTGCCATTGAGATTCTTGACATAGCTATAGAATGCTTTGTGGTTGTCTTTAGAATCAGTGGCAATTTTGTTTTTGTAACTAGCTTTGGAGGATTTTATGAGGGATCTCAGCTTCTTACTGAGGCTGACCAGGGAGTTACTCCAGTCAATGGATTTTAGTCTTTTTTGCAATAGTTTCTTTCTTCTGTTGTAGAATTTTTTTATGGCAGGGCACCACCAGATTGGCTTCCTTTTTTGGTTCTGTTAGGGATTGCACATTCCATGCACTCGTGTAAGTGCATATAAAGTGCATTTGTATAGGATTCAGCAGTCGTACCTCTATTGTCCATCAGCATGGGTGTCATGAAGTTTGCCACTTCTGTCTTAAGAAGCGTGCAGTTGGCTTTGGAGAAATTTTTTATGGTGGTTTCCCTAATGGGGGTGGGGTTGGGATGTGGATGTCTAGGGTGATTAGCTTGTGGTCGGATCTGACCAATGAGAAATGGATCTCTGGTGTGGAACACCAGTTGCCCATGTTGGTAATGACCAAGTCTAGGATATTGCTTCCCCTGGTGGGGGTGTGGATAAGCTGATCCAAGGCATTGGAAGTTATGAATTCCAGAAAACTTTGAGCACAAGAGTTGGTACATGAGTAGTTTTCCCAGTTAATGGTGGGGTAGTTGAAATCACCCATTATTAGGGTGTTAGGTTGTATCCTAATATTTTTGAGTGTATAAAAAATGAGGAGTGGGAATCCTGAGGAATGGTGGGAGATCTGTAGCAAGCTACAATTTGATTGTGGTCTTGCCCATAGTTAGTTGCACTTGAATAATCTTGGCTGCATTATGTTGAGCAACAAGCCTGGAGGTGTGGATATCCTTAATGAATATGGACATGCCTCTGCTTTTAGTGTTTCGGTCCAGGTTAGGTGGCCAAAAGGTGTGGTATGAATTATAGCCTGGTAATGCAGGGATGTTCTCTGGAGCCTTGTTCCAGGTCTCTGTCACTTCACAGATGTCGATGTTCTCCATTTCTCCATTTCTTTTCTTTAATGGATTATTGCACGATGGTGTGCATTGCACACCAATGCACAGCAACTGTAGTACAAAAGTACTAAGTGTTTGATTCAGTTGTATTTGAACCTAGTACCATCTTTCCCCAAAAAAGAAATTTATTACTGCATTAACTACATTAACATGTGCCACCACAGAGTCAGTTATGTAGCAGGTGTATTCCAGAGACTCAATGCTAATTGTCAGACTTTATCATCCCCATTTCTCCACTCTCTTATCTTCCCCATTTATTTTCTTTAATGCATTATTGCACTATAGTGAGCAACATGCACCAATACACACCAATAGTAAAGCAAAAGTAGTTAAAAATTTTAGATACAGCTGTATTCCAACCCAGTGCAATCTGGCTCCAAAAGGAAACATATCACTACATTACCAGCTGCTGCCACAGAGTCACTGAGGTAGCAGGTATATTCCGCAGACCCAGTACTAATTGTCATACTTTAGCAATGCTGCCACTGGAATAGTTACATGACATTCCCTTATGTACTAGTCATTTGTAAGCTCTCCCTTTTGCCCATCACACAACACTGCGTAAACAAGATAAGCACAGCCAAACCTTCCATTCATTCATCCATTGCCGGTGATTGTGCTAAACGTCTCATTGTGAAAGCAATGGTCAAAAAATAAAAAATAATAATAATAATAATGAAAACTGACAAAGGAAACACAAGTTGCACACAAATGAAGAGAAGGTTGGATGTTAATGAAATAGAACCTGTGAACTGTGCAATGCTTACTTGCATTTCTAACTTTGACAAACATACATGCAACACTTTGCAAGTCTAACCTGACATACCCACCTGATGTAAGCACCCCCATACACTGACGGAGTACCTGCACAATGTTTACATCTTCTACACAGAGCCAAGGATGTGAGATTCAACAATTCTAATGAGTTCAGATCTCATTTGCTTCTTCACCATGCTGACAGCCTTGAATGTACACCAGAAGGCAACCCTGTAGCTAGGAAAACTGAAGGGGACCTGAATTGTTTATGTGTTGAACACAGAAGAGAGGATACTACTTTGGGATATATCTGCACAGAGGAGGACTGATTTTTAGATGACATGTCTGCATTTCATCAGCTACATATTGTATATGTTGACATGTAACTATGAATAATCTGTTTAATGTTTTTTATATTTATTTTGATTAGCACACACTTTTACACTTTTATGTGTCTGCATTACTTACAAGTGTAGTCTTCATTTGGGGGTAGGGAAGCAAAGTTGCATTTGTGTTATTGCACAGAAAAGGATTTATGTTGCTATTGTAACTTTCCTTTTGTTGCATCCAGCCTAATGTCACATGTTAAGGTCAGTTCTTTACAAACACACATATTTTACATTTTATTCTGTCCATGTAGACTCCTTTCTATGGCTATATTCCAAAAGTTTTGGGATTCATGCGGAGCACCAACACAGAGTCTACATGGTTGCTTTATAGCTTGTTGAATAGGTCCAATGCATTGCCTCCGTTGATTAGCATGCAGTTTAGCTGCTTATACAGTAATTAGCATGCCATGGTGTTTTCCTTGTTTGTGCGGGGGTGTGCACTGCTACATGATGCTTACAGAATTTAAAAGTTTCCATGCCCATGTGCACATTGTGCAATGATGCATACACAGTGGAAAACCACCGAGTAGGCTTTATTAAATCCCACAGTATCTTTATTGAACCCCACAGTATATTTCATGTTACAGCTTTCATTTTTCTGTTTTCTTAGCCAGTTTGTTTACTAATGAACTTCTTAAGTTGTGCTCGTGCACTCGCATGTTTAAGTATGTTGGCTTTGCCCTGTTGAGAAATGAGTCTGCATATAAATAATGTGAGAGAAATATGCTGATGTCAAGTCCAGCAAGATTAATGTATGTTTATGTCTATATTAGTATCTCTCCCCGTCTGGAAATGTTCTTCTCAACTGGCATCATGAGATAAAGAATATATATATATATATATATATATATATATATATATATATATATTTATATATATATATACACACATATATATATATATATATATATATATATATATATATATATAAAAAATAAAGACTCTAGCCTACTAATTCTGGTAAACATCAAAGCAGACATTTTCATTCTGACTGGTTAAGCAGTAGAACTTAAATGCATTCATAAAAGGAACTGTTTAGGGTGATGTGTATTTGATATTTTCTCTGTATATGCTGTAGTACATTATGTACTTGTTCTGTAATGTATATGTGTGCTACAAAAAAACTCGAGTTCAGATGTTGCTGGCTTAAGACCAAGTTAAATGCATTGACTGTAAAAAGTGTGCATTGTTTATATTATCTTCTTTTTCACTTCATGCAAAATTGCTGGTAACATGATTCTCTGTGCAATGATATAAGCAAAGAGTAGCATACATTATAATGACAATACAATATGCTTCTTACTCACTGTTTTCCATAATACTAATAGCAGTTTGCTTTATACAGAACACTTCCATTATTCAGTTATGTATGGATCTAGAACATTACTGTTCTTTTACATTAGACAATCCCCCAGACAACATAGATTTGTAGTGTTCTGCAGGAGTCATCTTCACCAGATAAGACTTCGTTCAGCAAGTCGGATAAACATACATGATCAACAGTAAAGCTCATTCTGGTGAAAGAAATAAGTGTTTTGAACATACCTAAGGTTCACAGTAGTTGTCAGCTCCATGCCCATGCATTTTGTCATCACAATAGAAGTTGGAAGAAAATGCTTCTGCCACTGGCTTCCCATCCTAGTCTACCCAACTGCTGTCTGAATTGATAAAGCTCCATATGGCAGTCTGAGCAGTGTTTCTGTACAGCCCTGTAGCACAATAAATAAAATTATCCTCCTGCCTTAATTTGTTAGCATTTGCTACTCTCTCTCTGACCCTTCACATTGTGGTACTTTTAAAAAAAATTGTTGTACGTCTTACTGACTGTGATGCCCATGCCCTGGCCTAGCAATTAAGGAACCTCAATCCTCACCACAAACACCAGTGAAGGGCATCTCATATAGGAGGAAAGGATAGCAAATACACACAGTAAAGTGCAATTTCCCTTAAGAGCACACAGAGATCACAGTCAGTCCGGGGCTGGTCACTCCCTTGCTCTCCAGGTCCCCAATATACCTCCCCACTGACACAGCTATAGGGTCCAGACCTCAGCCTAGTGGGCAAGCTAAAACCTCCAGCATTCTCTGTCCAACAAGTGCTTTGTGTCCCTGCCCAAGTAGCTGACATACACACACACACACACACACACACACACACACACACACACACACACACACACACACACACACACACACACACATTTTGAGAAGAGTTTATACAACCACACAAACACTCCTGAGGAAGGCTGGCACAGGTTCTCCAGCTGTGCCCCTTTATCTCAGACTATACAGTAGTACCAAATGCCACCACTCACTAATATTTATCAACTACTCAAAGGCCCTTAAAAGGTTGTCTAATTATTACTGTGCAATATTATTATCCAATTGGTAGTATAGCCCAGGGCTAAAGCTATTGAAGTGGCTTTGTACAATTTACCAAAGGCATGCAAGTACTCTAAAGAGCTTAAATTATCTCTACAAAAACAGCCACAGTTGAAAGGGTTTAAAAATATTTAATAACAAATAGTCAAAACACAAGACGATACTTTTACTACATGGTGCTAGTCAAGAGTTCAGAGATCACAAAGAAATACTTAAAATAATTCAGTAGTATTTTTCTGACATCACAGAAAAACACTTAGTCTAATCTTTCTAGTTTCTAGCTATTTCTAAGAGAAAACACACATCTAATATACACTTACATATAGAGCAAGACAGTCCTGGAGAGTTGGATGGTCAAGACAAAAATGCTTAATGCTCTCTGATTCTCTCTGTTTTTAAAATCACATTCCTGGTTCACATTACATCATTCTTCACATGTCCCTGCATTCCCAGGCTAACAGAAACTACATTTACATTCTTCACCTCTGGGCAGAAATCAGAGCAATAAAGAACATTTATGCATGCAAATAAATTCTGACCATTAACTCTGGCCTTAAAACAATAGCAATAATTCCTTCATCTAGACTGGCCACTGCCTTGTTTACATTAAAGGGTCACAACATGCTTTAGTTGGTCAGCAGAGTGCATTGTTGTTAATTTTTTTTCAGTTCCACATGTAACACTATTTTTACCATTTAAGACAACAAGCCTGTGGTTTACATTAATATTTACAGATGACAGAATTATTTACAAAATTCTATCTGGCTAGGCTGGCAGCCTTCACCTATCTTCACCCAATCGTCACATATCTCCCCCCCCCCCTGGAGAACTCAAGATAGTTTTTTAAGGGGCCCTTGAGAAACTCTGCTTGAGGGAGTTAGGTCTGTCTTAGTATACCTTACCCCATTCCCTGTCTTGACAGCCCATCTGCATTGGCATTGCTAATCCAACTGCAGTGCTGCACAGACATATATGCTTGCAACCCAGGCTCCATCTTAGCAAATTGGCATTTTGCTGTCTGGCTCTGTTTAACCATGTTAGGGGGTTTCCTTCCATACAGATAAGACTGAGGTTTCTGCAGTGCCACACTTTGGCTAGACATTCCTTTTCTACAGCTGCATAGCATTCCTCCCTGGGTTGGAGCCTATGACTGAGATAAATCCCTGGGTGCTCTTCCCTCTCTGAAGAAATCTGGGTAAGTACAGCCCCCACCTCATGGTTTGAAGCATCCACCTGCACAGCAAATTATTTGTTGTAATCTGGACTGTCTAACACAGGGGGTCCTCTCAAAGCTTCTTTAAAGTTATGGAATAACTGGTCCACACTAACTTATCTGGCCTGTTCTTCCTTGTCAGATCTGTGAGGGGAGCAGCTATGGTACTATAACTGGGGATGAACTTTCTGTAGTACCCTGCTGTTCCTTAAAATGCCTTCACCTACTTTTTAGTAACAGGTGCCAGCCATGCCTGAATGGCTTCCACTTTGGCAGGTTCTGGCCTTATCTTACCACTTCCCACTGTATGTCTTAGGTAGGAGACCTCTGCCATACCCACCTGACATTTGCTCAGCTTAATGGTCAACCCTAGTCTGCCCAGCACCTCCCTGACATACTGAAAGTGCTCTTGCCAGGAATGACTGTAGATGGCAATATCATCTAGGTAAGCAAGGGCAAACCCTCCTGCTCCTGCTAGGATATGATCTACCAGCCTCTGGAAAGTTGCTGGGGCATTCTTCATCCCAAAGGGCATCTTTGTGAACTCATACAAGCCAAAAAGAGTCACAAAGGCTGACTTCTCCCTAGCACTCGGAGTCAAGTCCACCTGTCCATAACCCTTGGTAAGATCAATAGTTATAAGATACTTAGCCCCACCCAGCTGCTCTAGGGCCTCATCTGTCCTAGGCATGGGGTAAGCATCTGACTCTGTGTGACTATTTAATTTCCTATAATCCACACAGAACCTGGTGCTGCCATCCTTCTTTGGTACCAGCACCACTGGGGAGGCCCAAGGACTGTTGGACTCTTGAATTAACCCTAGTTCCAACATCTTCTGTACCTCCTCCCTCAGAGTCTGTTTGACTCTCTTAGGCATTCTATAAGGGGCCTGCCTAATAGGTCTTTGGTGTCCTGTATTCACCTGGTCCTGCCCCAGGTGGGTGCATCCTGGTTTCCCAGTGAACATGTCCCCAAATTCCTGCAACAGTGCTCGGATTTCTTGAACCTAGGTAGGAGATACCTGCTGGGACATTGCTACCCCTTCCACTGAGGTGTCAGCCCGAGCCTCACTGAGGAGATCAGTCACCAGATCTCCCTCAGTTTCCTACTGCAAACCACTGCAAATGTTCAGCACAAGGGTCTCCCTATAATGGTAAGGTTTCATTATGCTAACATGGTACAGTTTGTGCCCCTGCCTTCTGCCTAGCAGTTCCACCACGTAGTTAACATTACTTACCTTTCTTACCACCCCGTAGGGTCCCAACCAAGCTGCTTGCAGCTTGTTGTGTCTGACAGGAATGGGAACCATTGCCTGCTGCCTCACAGCATACTCTCTACCTTGAGCTTTCCTGTCATACCACACCTTTTTCTGTTGTTGGGCTTCTGCCAGGTTCTATTGGGCCAAGCCCATGAGTTCCCTGAGCCTTGTCCTGAGGTTCAGGATGTATGCCACAATAGACCTCTTGTGAGACTCGCACTCACCTTCCCACTCATCTTGAATTAAATCTAGAGGTCCCCTCACCCTATGCTCAAACATAAACTCAAAGGGTGAAAAACCTGCAGATTCCTGGGGAACCTCTCTGTAAGCAAGCAACAGATGAGGCAAGTATTTGTCCCACTCCCTCTTAAACTGATCTACAGATTCCCATAGTTTGGACTTGATTGTAGAGTTTAACCTCTCAACAAGACCATTAGTCTGGGGATGGTAGGGGGTGGACTTCATGTGCTTCACCCCACAGGACTTCCACAGACAAGCCAGCATGTCTGACATGAAATTGGCACCTCTGTCAGTCAGTATTATTTTGGGGAAACCTACCCTGCTGAAAATCTGTAACAAAGCATTTGCCACCTTCTCTGCCTCAATGGAGGACAAATCCACTGCTTTAGGGCATCATGTAGCATAATCCACTACCACTAGGATATAATTTTTCCCAGTAAAACTTGGGGTACTCAAAGGACACACAATATCCATAGCTATCCTCTGAAATGGCTCCTCAATCACAGGCAAAGGCATCAAAGGAGCTCTCACCTTGTCTCCTGCCTTGTCTACCTTTTGGCACTGCTCACAGGTCATGCAGTACCCTGTTACATCTCTGGAAATTCCAGGCCAATAGAAGTTCTGCATAATACACTTCTTTGTATGTTTTATGCCCATATGACCTGCAAAGGGAATATCATGGGCTATGGCTAGAAGCTCCAGATGGTAGGCTCTAGGCACTACCACCGGCTGTACTCTCTCACCTTCTAGCCCTCCCTCAGGGGTCCACTCTCTGTATAGTAAACCTTTGTCCCAGTATAGAGATTCCCCCTTTCCTTGAAAATCAGGTGCTTCCCTAGCTACCTGCCTCAGGCCTTGCAATGTAGGGTCTGAGAGCTGAGCCTGTCTCAACTCTCTCCTTGTAACCCTTCCCAGTTCCCCTTTCACAGGAAGTCTGGCATCCTCTGACAGTGGTGCCTCACTGTCAGCCTGGATACTACTACTCACCTCTACCTTTGCAGTCACTCTGTCCAACGGACTATCAGTTCCCCCAAGCAGCTGTGCCTCACCTTCAGTCTCACTGCTACAGGGTAGCTCCCTCCCTGAAATAACCACCTCACCAGTCCTGGCTGCAAGTATGCAGTCTGTCTGGATCTCCCCAGGCTATCAGACCCACATACTTGTCTCCTAGCTTGACTATGTGTAACTGCACAAGCACAGGGTACTGCACTATCAAAATCATTCCCTATCAGGGCATCTGCAGTTATAGCCTCAAACACACCTACTTGCTGGCTTCCTTTTCCACCCTCCCAGTCAAGGTGAACCCTAGCCAAAGGTATTTGGAATGGGATCCCTCCTAAAGCCCTGACTGGAGTAGACTGCCCAGGCAAGTAGTACTCCTCTGTAGCCATTGCAGGTTTTACAATGGTTATATCAGAGGCCGTGTCTCTCTTGGCAATGGCCTCTTTGCCATTCACTACAATAGGATATAACATCTAGTGGTAGTTTGGTACCCTTGTTGTCCCAAGACAACCTACTATTGGAATTTTGTCTTTCCCACTTCCTGGCTCCCTCAGCTTTTGTTCCCAACCTTGCCTCCATGGGAACCTGTATGCCACATGGCCCCACTAGTTGCATTCAAAACATTTAACCCTAGCACTTGGACATGTACCTGGACTAGTGTCTTCTCCTGCTACTGGCAGATTCTGTTGGGGCAGCCTATGCTGCCCATCATGGGTTCCTTTGGACCCATGAGCAGTACCAGAGGTCCCTTTCCTGTGCAGGGCTGCCCTGCTTGCCAGGTATATGTCCCCCTTCTTCCCCAACTCATCTGAAGTGGCACATTGTCTATCAGCTAACCAGATCCTCATGTCCTCAGGCAAAGTGCTAACGGCTTGTTCCCTCAACAAAAGTCGTCCAGCCCTTCAAACGTGGTGACCTGTGATCCACTCACCTACCTATGGAAATAAGTGCTCAGTTCAGCAACATTTTCACACACACACTTTCAACTGCCTTGCGTCTATGCTCACTAAATGTTTTCCTATACCTTTCTTGTGTTAGCTTAAACAATTCTTATAAGTGATTTTTAACAGCAGTATAATCAAAACATGCAATGTCAGACATTTTTGACAAAACATTTACAGCTTTACCATGGAGTAAGGGAGTCATGAACTGTACCCATAGCCTTTGGTCAACACCATACTGTTTGCATACCCTCCCAAACATATGAATGAACCTATCAAAATTATTCCCCTCTTTAAACTGCAGAAGAAATTTAATGACCTTTTGTGCTTCTGGGGTCTAGTTTCTCCCTTCCCCATTACCTCCATGACTCTAGTGAAGAGTCAGCATTTCCCTCTCATGCTTCCTCTGCCGCTCCTTTTCCTCAGCATCCATGCATAGCAGTTTCTCATTCTTCTCAGCCTGTACACTCCTCAGTCTCTCAGCTGCTTCTATCTCCAAACGCCTGGCCTCCAACTCAAGTCTCTTTAGCTCCAGATGAAATTTTAAGTCCTCTGCAGAAAGGTTGAGGGCATTATATCTCCAAAGCCAGTCTGATTGTCCTCCTGGTTGCTGTTTTCTGATGCAGCTGTAACCAAGGCTGCAATCAGGTCTGCATTAGTCAGGTTTCCATGCACCAGTCCCATAGCCTTGCACATCTCACACAGCTGGCTCCTTGTCATCTTTCCATACTCCTCTGCTGACATGCTGCCTGCTCACCCTGACTAACTAAGCTAACAAAAGAAATAAAACAATTGTGATCTGAACTCTGAGTATTCACTGTGTGGCTGATTTAGAGTACAAAACACCTTCAGAGCTCACTGTACACACGTTACAGGAATTTACTCTACCCACACCACTACAAGCCAATTAGTATTTGCCAACCAATTAATATGTGGTGTGGATATCCCACCATGGCCAAACAATTAATATGTGATGTCCGTGCCCTGGCCCAGCAATCAAGGAGCCTCAGTCCTAACCACTAACACCAGTGAGGGCATCTTATAAAGAAGAAAAGGATAACAAATACACACAGTAAAGGGCAATTTCCCTTAAGAGCACAGAGAGATCACAGTCCGGGGCTGGTCGCTCCCTTGTTCTCCAGGTCCCCAATAAACCTCCCCACTGGAACAGATATAGGGTCCAGATCTCAACCTAGTGGGCAATCTAAAACCTCCAGCACCCTCTCTGTCCAACCAGTGCTACGTGTCCCTGCCCAAGTACCTGACACACACACACACACACACACACACACACACACACACACACACACACACACACACACACACACACACACACACTTTCAAAAGAGTTTATACAACTACACAGACACTGCTGGGGAAGGCTGGCACAGGTTCTCCAGCTGTGCCCCTTTTTCCCAGACTATGCAGTAGTGCCAGCTGTCACCACCCACTAATATTAATCAACTACTCAAAGGCCCTTAAAATGGTGTCCAGTTATTACTGTGCAATATTATTATCCAATTGATAGTATAGCCCAGGGCTAAAGCTATTGAAGTAGCTTTGTATAATTTAGCAAAGGCAGGCAAGTACTCTAAAGAGCTTAAATTATCTCTACAAAAACAGCCACAGTTGAAAGGGTTTAAAAGTATTTAATAACAAATATTCAAAACACAAGACAATGCTTTTACTACACAGTGCTAGTCAAGAGTTCAGAGATCACAGAGAAATACTTAAAATAATTCAGTAGTACAGTTCTGACATCATAGAAAAACACTTCATTTAATCTTTCTAGTTTCTAGCTATTTCTAAGAGAAAACACAAGTCTAAGATAAACTTACATATAGAGCAAGACAGTTCTGGAGAGCTGGAAGGTCAAGCCAAAAATGTTTAATGCTCTCTGATTCTCTCTGTTTTTAAAATCACATTCCTGGTTCACATTACATCATACTTCACATTTCCTGGGTTTGCAGGCTAACAGAAACTACAATTACATTCTTCACCTCTGGGCAGAAACCAGAGCAATAAAGGACATTTATGCATGCAAATTCTATCCATTAACTCTGGCCTTAAAACAATAGAAATAATTCATTCATCTAGACCATCTGGAGCCATGTTTACATCAAAGGGTCACAACATGCTTTACTTGGTCAGCAGATTGCACTGTTGTTGCATTTTTTTCAGTTCCACATGTAACACTATTTTTACCATTTAAAACAACAAGCCTGTGGTTGACATTAATATTTACAGATGACATAATTATTTACAAAATTCTATCTGGCTAGTCTGGCAGCCTTCACCTATCATCACCTAGTCTTCACACTGCCTGAAGATGCTGAGCTGGGATTAATATATTTATGTGTGTGTGTGTGTGTGTGTGTGTGTGTGTGTGTGTGTGTGTGTGTGTGTGTGTGTGTGTGTGTGTGTGTATATATATATATATATATATATATATATATATATATATATATATATATATATATATATACATATATATAAAATACACACACACACATTTATATGTACATTTTTTGGGGGGTTTTCCTTCTTGAGTCTCTACTGAGTGTAAATAAGTACATCTGTGTCCCTGTGTACGTCCTTGCTCTGCAAGCACTGAAGGGTTAGCTTGTTAAGTTAAACAGTATGATTTAAACAGATAGGACACCTCTGTCACCTAGCATGAAATCACTGTCAGGTATACAGTACTGTCACTTGCTTCAGTCATGAACAATGACTGCAAAATCCACAAAGGCTGCCTTGACTAGCTGTCCAGTTTCTGATGTACCTAAACTACAATAATGCAGAATGGCTCCCTGTAACCTGACTGGGGTCTAGTGTCATAAATAATGGATGTCAACTGTTGAGTGAGATCCCAAGTACAAGCTGTACTTCGTGAACTCCATTCCACTGATGAAACTGACTTTTTTAAGAGGTAATATCAACACAATTTTAAATAGAAGCTACGGTAAGGGTGTAGTCAGGCATATACTTTGTACTCTACTGAGTACATTTTTTTTCTGAGCATCACATCAATATGTCTTTTCCAGTCATATTATGTCTGCAACTGTCTAAATAAATGCCTCCAACAACTGGTGTATTGCTAATCTAAAAGCAATATCTTTAATAGTTTTAGGAGGAACAGCTGAAAATGTTAATTACTTTTAGTAATTGCTTGGGGGGGGGCAGCATTTTGAAAGATGCATCCATTAATAAGTGATAGGTGGCTGAGGGGGGGGGGCACGAAGAACTTAAAAGTAAAAAATGGAATTTGGTTGCTACACCCCTGAGCTACAGGTGTCCTCTTTCACTTGAATTGCGTCTGCAGCTAACGTCAATTTCACCATTAAATGATATTTGTGTTCAAAATGTGCATGCTAAATGGGCAGCAAAAGTACTGTGACTGCTGTAAATTGAGCATTACCTACAGGAAGAAGTCAGGCTACTATAGGCTATTACATTTTCAACATAAGACATAAGCATCCAACAGTGCACCCTTTACAATTTACAGAAACTCTTGAGTGTGCAGGGATGCCTAACGGATAGGATGCAGAAGATTTTTGTTGTCCTTACAGGATGGACTGCATCGGTGCATCTGTATAAGGGAAAGTTTCTGTTATTTTCCAGTCTGTACTTCTTGGCTGCTTATGTTTGACAAATTTACTGTACAAGTATTAACACCTACACATGGTAAGCAAGTGCAATGTATCAGTTAGATGTCCACTATGAAAATGAGCTATGCATATACAATTGCACTATTAGAAAAATGTAAGAAATTTCATTCTTTAATATCATTGCATAATAACATTAACCTTGTTTGTTTGGGGTAAAGCAGGCTTTATCCACAGCTAACCTTGTTTGATCTCTGGGGTTTCATCCTTGTAATCACACCCCACCAGCCATGGGAAATTGTACATTGCCCTTGACTACTGAATGTGAGTTATTGGAAATTTCTTTCTTAAATATAGTTATTGCATAATAGCAATAACTCATGTTTGGTTGTGGATAATTCAAGACTTAATCATGACTTGTTTTGTTTGAATACTCTGGAGCTTCCCTACTGATCAAACCACATCAGCCATGGGTAAATCCTGCACTAGTCACAACCAAACATGAGTTATTGCTAAATTATGGGATAAAAAGCTATTATTATTCAAAAACATAAACAGTGGTTAGCTTTTTATGTGTGTTTGCTGTAAATCAAGCATTGTACACAGAAAGGAGCCCTTCTGAAATATCCAAATGCTGCTACTGCATAGAAATAAAAAAAACAAAATACTATTATTGTCTTTGAAATTATGTCCAGAATACTAAGTGGAGGAACTATTCTTAACTATACTGAAAAACAAAATGAAAGTCCACTCCTCCCAGAACTGTAAAGCCTTATCTTTGACACCACATATATTAGGTTCATAGGTTCATAGGTGTGTACTAGGCTAATGGCCCTGGAGCCTTTACAAGCCTAGCCCATAGGATTACCCTGGCATCGTGCCACCCAACCTTAGCTCCGAGTGCCTCTGTGGAGTAGTGCCATTGGAGTGATCCCCGGCATGAATTTTCTATTTCCCATCCACTCATTAAGATTTCTCTTGAAGAGGGCTAGTGAGGTGCTCTGCTTGACATGTATGGGAAGTCTCTTCCATAGCATGGGCAGTCTCTGGGTTATCAAACTGTCCATCCAGCATGTTCTGTTGATTGTAGTAATGAGGTTGGGGAATCTGGAGTGTGTGGTGCTGAGCAATTGGGACTTCTTTAGATGTAGCATTTCTAACAGAGCTGGGTTAACATGGCTTTGTAAGTCAAGTAGAGATCGCCTCTAAGTAGGTTATATGAGACAAAGAATAGTAGGAGTTTTTTGAGTCTGTCCATATAGGACAAGTGTTTAAGGCCTAGGATCCTCTTTGTGAGGTACTTTTGCAGCCTCTCCAGTTGTTGCAGGTGTCTGGTGAGGTACATGCCAAATGGGGCATTGTACTCGATGATTGGCCTAATGAGGGAAGAGCAGAGGGAGACAATGACCTCTTTCTTCCTGGATGCAAAACCCTTTGTAATGAGATGTGCCACATAGAAGGACTTTCTGACCACAGTGGCAAAGTGGTGGTCAAAAGAGAGGTTGCTGTCAACATGTGCTCCCAGATCTCATATAATGCCTTCTGTGTTCAGTGGACTACCATCAATATGGTAATTAAAGGGAACCGGGTTTTTCCCAAAGGGGATGAAGATACATTTTTTGGCACTGAGCTTAAGGCCATGGTTCTGACACCAGTCATTGGTCTCATTGAGGCCTTTCTGCAAGATGTCAACATCACTTGGGGAGTTAATAATAGCTCCCAACTTGCAATCATCTGTGAACTTTGTTATGCAGAGTCCCTTCTTGTTGGCTTGGACTCCAGAGAAGTAGAAACCAAAAAGGAGAGGACCCAGGACCAAACCCTGTGGGACTCCACTTGTGACTGGTCGGTAGTCTGACATGGTGTCAGCTACTTTCACACTGTGGGTTCTATCTGTGAGCCAGATTGCAACCCACCTAGTGATATAGGGGTTGATGCCTAGCTTAGTAAGTTTTTCTATGATTCCTGAGTGAGGAATGGTATCAAAGACTTTGGTCAGATCAAGGTAGGCTGTATGAACCACCTTACTTTCATCACAGCTCTGGTGACTGACTCAAAGAAGTCAACCAAGTTGAGCAGGCATAATCTACCCTTCACAAAACCAAACTGTGTAGGACCCAGAGTTTGGAGATTTCCTATATCCTTGTTTATTAGGTCCATGATGTTGCATTCCATAGCTTTGCATATCAGACTCATCAAGCTAATGGGGTGATAGTTCACGGGGTCTGTAGTCGCTCCTCCTTTGTGGACAGGGATGACTGTAGCAGTGCGCAATTTAGTAGGGACAAAGCCTGAGGTGAGGCTGTGCTTGAACAAGGCACACAGGTGAGGTGCCAGTTCACTATGTAGTTCATGTAAAACACAGCCAGGGATACTGTCAGATCCCATAGAAGCTGTATTCTTGGCCTTGGAGAGTGCTATTTTAATCTGTGCAGCAGTAATACTGGGTGCCTGACAATCTACTGGTATTGTGATCGGAACTTTGGGGGGGTAAAGTTAGCACTGAATCTGTCCACCAGTATATTTGCAATATCTGTTGGCTCAGTATAGGAGGTACCATTGTGCAGTAGCTCAGATCAAATCTGGGTATTGCCATGGAGATTCTTTAATAACTATAGAAGGCCTTGTGGTTGTCTTTACTATCCGCTGCAATTCTGTTTTCATAGCTAGCTTTAGTGGATTTGATGAGGGATCTCAACCTTTTGTTGAGGCGATAAGGGAGTTTTTCCGGTCTTGGCACATCACCTTATTCCGCATTAGTTTCCTCCTTCTGTTCTAGAGGTGGTTTATGGCAGAGGACCACCAGATTGGCTTCCTTTTTTTGAGGAGAGCGTCTTAGTTCTATTGGGTATGGCGAGATCCAGGCATTTCTGTACATGTTCATACAGTGCATTGGTGTATGATTTGGTGGTCATGCAACTATTCTCCATTTGCATTGGTGCTGTGAAGTTAGCCACCTCTGTTTTTAGGAGTCCAAAGCTAGCTTTGGAGAAGTTTTACATAGTGGTTACCTTTGTTGGGGAGGGATGTGGATTTCCAACATTATTAGCTTGTGATTGGATCTAACCAGGGAGGAGTTGACTATTGGTGTAGAGCAATGGTCCTCCATGTTAATAATGACCAGGTCAAGGATGTTGCTACCTCTAGTGGGGGTAAGAACAAGCTGGTCCAGGGCATTGGAATTAATTAATTCCATAAAGTGTTGGGCAAGTGTATTGGTACATGAATAGTTTTCCCAGTTAATAGAGGGGTAGTTGAAGTTGCCCAGTATGAGAGTGTTAGGTTGGACCCTAATATTCTCCAGGGTGCTTAGGAATGTGGAGTGTGAATCTTGAGACATGGTTGGGGACCTATAGCAGGCTACAACCTGAATCGCTGTCTTACCCAATGTTAGTTGCACCTGAAGTATCTCAGATGCGTTATGTTGGACTACCAGTCTTGAGGTGTGTGCATCCTTTATGAATATGGAAACACCACCACCTTTGGAACTTCGGTCCAAGTTCTAGTGCCAAAAGGTGTGGAATGAGTTGTAGCCTGGTAGTGCAGGGGTGCTTTCTGCTGCCTTGAACCAGGTCTCTGTTACAGCACAAATGTCAATGTTCTCCATTTTAAGGAGTACTTTGAGCGAGTGCATTTTGAGATTTAGACTTCTAGCATTGAGCAGCATGACCCTCAAACTGCATTTGTTTATAGCTGTTACAGTGGTAATTTGGTCTTTGGAACACCACCTAAAAAGGGCACTATAGGGGTTGCAAGAGCCTTGGCCAGTATCTGGAAGCCCAGGAGTGACAGATGCAGGCCATCTCTGGCAAAGCATCAATGTCTATCAATCATGTCATCCCAGGCAGACAGCTACTGGATCGCCTTAGAATGACACCAGAAACTTAGCCAATTGTTTAAATCAATCATTTTCTGCTTGAACTGTGGTATAATTCTGAGTGATGGCAGGATGCTGCTCAGGGCTAGGGTCATACCCGCCTGGGCTACATAATCCAAGAGCTCCTCCATGTCTCTTTTCATGTAGTCCAGGGAGGTACGTCTCAGGTCATTCACACCCACATGTACAATGACAGAGTCGTATTTGTACCTGTTGTTGAGGGACCTGAGTGCATCCATTATGTGGCAGATCCTGGTGCCTGACAGGCAGCTGACTGTTACTTTCTCCTTAGTCAACCTAGTGAGTGGGACATCAGTGTACCTCATTATCGAGTCACCTATCACTAGTGTGTTGGGCATGCTCTTTTGCCTTAGGGCCTTTGGTTGAGAGGCACACACTTTAGGAGAGTTATGTGTCTCGTGATTAGTGTTGTGTTGTGGTGGTCAAGTGAATTTCTGCCTTGGAGGTCTCTGCTGTTTGGTTAGATTTTATTGAGAGCCTTCATGAAGGTGTGTGTGTGCTTTGTGTTTTTATGTGAAGACAATGCTGGTGTGTGTTCTGGAGGACTATGTGTTCCATGTGGTGTGGTGCAAGTATTGACCTTCTCCCCTTGACCAGCTATTCTAGTCTTGGCTGGAGAGTGCGTGACTTCCAATATGGATATATAAGTGCACCTCTCACAAGTTTGAGTGTTGGGGGGAAAGAAGAGAGGGTTAGTTTAGGCTTTGAGCAGCCTTGAACCTTTGGATGCATGGGCAAACTAGTAGTATGTCTTTTTTTAAGTAACAGAAATAGTAGCTAAATAGTTAATACTGTCTAGAGTGTTGTCATGCATTCAGGCAATCACTTGTGCAGTGTGTCACCAAACTATTTTGGGAAAACTCTAATCAATATGGAGAGATGGAGGAAGAATGAAACTTTTATACAACAGCATCACTTGAAAATGAGTAATGCAGGTTCATCCATGGCTAGTTTTGGAAGACATTTTACCAAACTATATCAACCTGGGGGGGTAAACTCTGCATTTGTAAATTCCAAAACCTCCAGTAGCACAATAGCACAATGAGACCAGTCTATAGGCCGGATGCATAAAGGTTATCACAAAGTGCACACTATATATATATATATATATATATATATATATATATATATATATATATATATATATATATATATATATATATATATATATATATATATATATATATATAAATAATAGGACACGCATTGTGGTAGGGATTTTTTCAAATTCATAAACTGTACACAAAGTATTCACATAGTGTGCACTTTGTGGTCAACTTTATGAATTCAGCCTTATGTCTTTTGTCATTGACCTGACCTGACCTGGAGTCTGATTTGGCATGAGAATAAAATATGATCCATAACACAGTTTTTGGCTTATTGCAGTACCATTTTGGACAATATTGATGGAGTTTTGGATTTTACTAGTTTGGGCTTTTTATCATGTATGTGGCCCCTGAAGTGAGTTCTTGTGTATTTGAGGTAAACTCTACATTACCCACCCACCCAAATCTAAGTTATTGCTTAAGATTGTCATTCTAACATTGTGACTAAACTTTGTTAATTTTATAGGGCGCTTTCATATGCGATAGCTGTCATTGTGTAGTTTCAGCTACTTTTATATTTCCATGTGTAAAATGCAGCACCAAGATCAACCTTTGTAAACTGTGATATAGAGTTCTGTCTCAAGCTTTATTTTTCCCAGCAGTTGATTCCCTCTAAGGTCCCCTTCACAAATTATTTTTATGGTGATTTGGGTGGCATCTTCAAAACAAAAGAAAACAGAAGCACAGGCTGAGTACAATGGTGTTCAAGTATCTCAGTAATCTGAATGTGATCTACAACTATGAACATATGGAGCTAAATAATTTATTGCACCATCTATACTTCAAGGTAATCACTCAGTTCACACAGACTTGACCTTTCTGTATACATCGCAAATTATTTTGGACCTCTTAAATTTTAGATAGTATTGTTTCCCTTAGATAGTAGCCCAGTCACACTGCTGAATTATAGTAAATGCTTCCAAAACCAAATATTGGATTAATTAAATCTGACTCCATCTTTAAGTTCAGCCTGAGAAAGAAAGGTGATAATGCTCTGCCATATTTATATATTTGTAAATGATTTAAAACCGATGAAAACAAGCAAGACAAAAATGTTATGAATATAGTGTGCCATATGGAAATAAACACAATTTGGACTAGAACAAATAGAAAAACATCTTATTTTATTGTATGGGATAATTTACAAAATTTGTTAAAAAAAATTTAATTTCAATAGCATGGTATTTTAGTTTAATTAATTGATCTGATTGTAGTGGATGTCTTTGTAAATACTTTAGTTGTTTTGTTGAATATTATAATAATACCTATTTTTAATTACTTGTATAAAATTGTTATGATATTTCTCTTATATGTTAAAACAATAAACCTGTTTTGAAAAAAAAAACAAGCAAGACAGTTCAGTGTCTCCATGTTGAAATAATCTGATACAATAAATATGATCTTGACTGGCTTCTTTCACTTCTTTATTCCAAAATATTAATGGACATCCATAATAAGATTCACATGCATGTTGTCTTCCATAATATCTTGTGCAAAACTATTTGTTTTTGTGCATAAAAGTCTCAAAAAGCAATAAAAACTTACCAAACTGAGAGAAAATTCCTTTTCTGATGATCAATGTTTATTTGTTTTGATAGCTGTTATATATCCTCATTTCATCCATAATTTGATAAACTATCTTTTAAAAATACTGTAGTAAATATATTTTTTGTTTTCCTAACCTCATCAGGGTTGTGATGATGACAATGGATTACAAAGGAGTATTGTGCATATTTACAGTTAGTCTACTTTGCTTTCTTCCACACTGCATATCAGTAGCTACTAAAGTCAGAAAGAAATTTACTCATGTGTTCCCTAACCAGAACATGGTATTATGATTTAGCCCTGTGTTATCCTTTGCTTAGATTTCAATACTTCTCAGTCAAGTGGTTAAATAAAATCAATGTAGACTGACATGCTGATGCATCCTCATTAGGTTTAAAACTAGATTGACTTGTAAACCATCACTGCTTTTAACCCATCATCTAACCAACAATGACTTGTTAAGTATTCATAAAATGTCATCTAGAGCTAGAGAGGTAGAAGCTTGGAGGGGTTAAAATTCAACTTTGATATACAATAAGAATGGGATGACCAGTTTGTGGATGCCACACTGTTGTTGATGGATGCGCAAAATATCAGCACACTAAAATGTGATCACTAATGTATGATTTTGGCATTGTGCCTTGAATGACAGTTACTGCAATAATTTGGGGATGTTTTTATTTTCCTGAAATGTTGTGAACTTTGGCTTGGTATATATAAAAAGCAGTGGGTTGTGGAGGGTACAGCTTTTCATGTTCAGTGAGCACGGACACATCTTTCCTGCAAAAATGTTGTTTTTCATTATTCTGTGAGCTTGACTGCCATTTTGTAATCAATTAATCCTGACCTTTCATTTTCAATGTTATGTGAGTCCATTGCAAAAGAGTTGGTAGTATCATTAGGGAGACATGGGAATGACATTGCACCCTTGCAAGTTTCTGAAAACGTATCAGAGTTAATTCATTTCCTAAGTAAGTCCGTAAAAGTGGAAGTAAATGCATTTATGCTTTTTATTGGTCCTTCAGCAGCAGCTGTCACAACCACAGATTTTGAAATTTTATTTTAAGTTTTAATGCCATCTTTACCTTCCACTTCTGTTATATAATGCAATGAATCTTTAGTTAAAGATAATTGCAAAGCTGGTAAATTTTAATGTATATATTCCATAGTTAAGCTATCTTCATGATTAACAGTAAAAATTAGAAAGTGTACCT
>NC_056746.1:544464660-544509660 GCF_019279795.1 Protopterus annectens
AACAGGATGATGCCATGGAATTTATCCATGTGCAAATCACCATAGACAAAGTCCCATACTGTATCCTAGCAAGACGTAGGTCACCCCTATGTGTCCTTAGAATCCCATAGTTTATACCTAGCCCTACTGAAGACACTCACTATTAAACCAAATATCCTATTCCTGTGAGATTTTAACTAACCGTATATAGACTGGGGAACATATACTGCCTCATACTCACAGGCACAATGGTTCCTGGACTTTATTAGCATAATTACCTCTGACCAGATAGTGCAAATACTTTCCAGGGACTCAAACATACTGGACACGGTACTCACCAATATGGGAGAGATTGCTGCCCCCCCAGCAAGCTAATTAAGTCCATCAAGGTCAATTATGAGGTCAGGATAGCCTCACAGTCTAAAAACAGCCACAAGTCCTTCTATAGATATGTCCAAAATCTCAAAGGCAGCACATATCAGTGTGCCAAACTGGTGGTCAGAGGTGCTGCCGTCACTGAGAAGAGTAACATAGTGAATTTGCTGCCTGACCATTTCACCTCAAACTTCACCCCTCACTCCTCCAGTCTATGCCATGAAATACCTACTAGTATAACCCTCCAAACTATTAACAGGGAGCAGGTCCTGGCAGCATTGCTAAGGACTAAAATACAGCCTCAGTGGGCCACGACAATATCATGGTATGCCTCTAAAATAGCTTGAAATATGACCTATCAGGACCACTTGAGTCATTTTTCAACTATAGCCTCAAAACAGGCTTTGCACCATGAGAATAGAGGTCTACAGTTGTTAACACCCTTCACAAGAGTGGGCCATCAAACACAGACAAATGACTGGTGCCAAAGTCACAGACTGAAACTCAATGTCAATAAATGCATTATAGTGCCTTTTGGGAAAATTGCCACCCAGGCTAATTACTCCATCAATAAGACACCCCTAAGAGATGACCCAGAAGTCAGGGTTCTGGGAATATATGGATACAGTAATCTGACCTTTGATCAACTTGTGGCCAAGGTAGTAAGAAAATCATTCTGTGTTGTTCAGCTTATAAGTAAGGACATGGTATCTAGATCCAGAGAAGCCATAGTACAACTTTATTTGACCCTTATCAGACCCATCATTGAATATAATGCCCCATTCTGCATGTACCTGACTAGACATATGCAACAACTGGAACACCCACAAAGGTTCCTTACCAGAAGAATCCAGGGTATAAATGCATTGTCCTATACAGATTGCCTTAAAAGCCTATCTCTGTACACTGTCTCCTACAGGTTACTGAGAAGCAATCTCTGCCTGGCATACAAGACATCCTCATGGTCAGCTCTGATGGACCTTTTGCACAAATGCAAAATGAACAGCATCAGATCTACTAGATCCAGGGATTTAAATTTTGCTTGTGAAATAAAAAAAGACATGCTGGTGACTTGGATATGTGTCTTAGAGGATCCTTATGTGCTGGAACATGCTGTCCATCCATGTGAAACAGAGTCTATCCATAATCCTTTTTAAGTGTAACCTTGTCCAATGGATGGGAAATTAGAAATTCACCCTGGTTGTGGCTCCCACATTTCTGGTAGACAGAGGCAGACAGTAATACCAAAACCAACATATACCCCACATAATATTTATAGGTTCATAGGTTCATACTAGGCTATCTGCCCTAGGGCATTTATAAGCCTAGCCAGAGTGTGTTTGGCTTTCGCCACCCATTTTAAATGAATTTTGCTATGCCATTTTTCAAGGTTAGTATACTGTGCCTCTGTCTAACAGTGACAGAGAAGTGATACCCGGGGTAAAGCTATGATCTTCCATCCACTCATCAAGATTCCTCTTGAAGAGAGTCAATGAGGGACTCTGCCTAACCTGGACTGGGATTTTATTCCAGAGTGAAGGGAGCCTCTGGGTTATGAATCTGTCCCTCCAGCATGTCCTATTTATTTCAGTGCTGAGGTTCAAGTCTCTCGAGCGCGTAGCTTGATGGGATTTGGATTTTCTGAGGTGCAGCATGTCCATTAATTCCGGGTTGGACATGGCTTTATATGTCAGGCACAGATCGCCTCTGAGCAGGCGGTATGCCACTGAGTAGAGCTGGAGTTTCTTTAACCGGGCAGCATATGGCATCTGTTTGAGCCCTTTGATCCTCTTGGTGAGGTACTTTTGGGGTCTTTCCAGTTGCTGCAGGTGCCTGGTAAGGTACATCCCAAAGGGGCATTGTACCTCATTTTGGGCCTGATGAGGGATGAGTAAAGAGACACGATGACCTCCCTGATCTAGATGTGAATCCTTCATGATTAGGTGGGCTATATAAAATGTTTTTCTAACCACTTTGGCCACATGGTTTTCAAATGAGAGATTGCTATCAACTTGGGTCCCCAGGTCCCTAATTACTTCTTCCATACTTAATGGATTACCACCTATGTGGTAATTTGTGGGCACTTTGTTTTTGCCAAAGGGGATGACTATACACTTTTTGGCGTTTAGCTTGAGGCCATGGCTCTGGCACCAGTTGTCTGTTTCTATGAAGCCCTTTTGTAGGATGCTTATGTCGGCTGGAGAGTCGATTATGGCGCCTAGTTTGCAGTCATCTGCGAACTTGGTCAGCCACAGTCCTTCTGTGTTGGCCTGTACCTCCGAGAAATATATACCAAACAAGAGAGGTCCCAGGACTGAGCCCTGTGGTACACCACTTGCAACTGGTTTGGAGTCTGACATGGCTCCAGCAATTCTAACCATGTGGGTTCTGTCCTTGAGCCAGTTTACAACCCATCTAGTGACATAGGGGTTTATATTTAAGCTGGTGAGCTTATCTATAATGCCAGAGTGGGGTACTGTATCGAAGGTTTGTTGATAGAAACATCCTAACAAACCTGTTCCTCCTATCAAACACACAAGATACATGGGGCAAAACTGGGTAGGATTGCATGACTTGGCTTTTAAGGCCCTGGTGGTCATTTAGCCTAGAATATACCTATGAATCTATGCACCTATAAAACCACAATATTTTGCTTGAGTCTCAATTCTCCTCACATGAATGTTTCATAAAGCCTAACTTGTCACCTTTTAATACACATTCTGCCCTTAGTCCACTGTCCATATTTGTACATACTTTTGGATTTTGCTGTACCTGTCTGTTACACATTACATCACTTCACTTTGAATCTGCAAAAACACTTTTCTTTGCCAGCATCAAAATGTATAATATCTGTGTAGCTGTGTCAGTGGAAAAGTACTGGAAAATATTTAAATGTGTACTCTCATTCCCTTTTAAATAAAGCCATTTTCCTAATAGAAGGACTCTCAGTTTCCTAATGTAATGTGCAGTTTAAAGCATTTGGATTATTATCATTAGACGTCTCCCCTCTGGCTCTGTTTTTAGCATCACTTGTATAACGTTAGAAGAATGACAATAAATGGATAAAATATGTTTACCTTAAAATATACCTCTCATTCACTCATAAACAAAGCCATTAATATTAACTCCCAGTTCTTTATGCATAATGCAGTATAAAGCAGCAATGCAAATAATATAAAAGATTTACATTAGTTAGTATACACATATATTTCCTCCTCTGACTCTATTTTAGTGTCACCTGTATAAAATGAGTGCATTGAAAATGGATATTATTACTGATATGTAAAATCCTGAATGGTACTTCACATTTTGTCTCAGTCTGATATAGTATGAAAGGTCAACATGTCATTAGTGAGGATTTCTTTTTTATTATAAGCAGGCTAATTTATCTTACTCAAAAAGCCTGTTTCTGGATCAGTGGCAGAAATTTCCATAAAAAAAGAAATTAGCATAAACAGATCAGTTCAGTAATCACTATTACAATATTATAAATAAAAAAATATGATTATTTTTTCAACATGAAAACTAAATATTTAACTACCCTTATATGTTTTAATTGTTTGCTATAAAAATAATACTCTCAGATGATCAAAGGGGATGTTCCACCTTTACCAAACAGTATGAAACTGAAGTTTAAAAGAAACACTGCTCTCATAATTATCATTTTAATGCTATCAGTCTCAGCATTTTTAAAAGTGTAATTAATTTTATTTTGCAGTTTTCATATGCTTTTAGTGTTCTAGTCTATGGCAGAATACCCACACTTGAAATAATGTTATTATCAAGATTTATATTGTTATGTCTTCTCTTTTGTTTTATGGTTTTAACTTCTTGCAGTAGTGTGATTGAATGTCTAAGGGCTAAATATACATATGCCAAAATTTGTAATTTATGAGCTTTGTATACACATGCAAAATGCAGATCTGAATGTTTAACAGTATCATTCCAACTAAAATACTGTAACTTATTTTTAATACTAAGTCTGTAGAATTTAATTAATTATAGATTGATTATGTCTAGAATTTTTACAGTGTGCACGTACCCAGCAGTCCCTCTTATTTTAAAGACTGTTTCCATACATTCATCTAAGGATGCACACAGGTCTATGTCTAAAGCTGAGTATTACATTAAAATACAAATTCTTTTTGATCTCAAAAAGAAGTCTTGGGCAGTTTAATTAATGCTGCTGAGGTTTATTAATTTCTCTATGGTCTCTCTGGGGGATGGAATTATTGGGGGATTATGACAAGTAGTTGGCAGATTAACACTAAACAGCAGTCACACATGATCACTGTCTGCCTGTCTTATTATCTAAAAAATGTTGAACTTTGGTGCCAAGCAGGTGCATAGTTTGAAGAAATAATAGATGCCAATGACATCAGGATTCTCATGATGCAGTCTCTGCATCATCCATCCGATTTTCTGAGGTGGTTGGGGTGAAGGAACATGGTAACTCCTCATCTTCTGCAGTCATTGCTCAGCAGGTCTTTCATCAACATGGATACATTCATGAGGGCAGTCTGAGTGGTAAGCAGAGTTTAGATTTTGCAAAGATGCATCATATGTTCAGTTATCAGGCTTTATGTCATGACAATAGTTATTAGGTAGCTTACGAAAAGCTCCATTGTTTATGAAAAGTCTGTAAAATAAAAACAAATCTGCAAATGTAATGCATCACTAATTAAAGGGAATTTTATATCTGAGCTGGGTAGACTTGACACATTTTCATAAGTCTTACAACTCAGATTCTTTGTTGAATATAAAGGCCTCCAGAGTGTGGTGCTCTTCTATTTTTTTTTTTTTTTTTTTTTTTTTTAATGTCTTGTTTAGGAACCAGAAGGTTGGGGATGATGAGTGCAGTGCAATTGCAGTTTCACAAAATTTGGTGCTGCACAAATGTGCATTGTCTTATAGCTACATTGCTAAGTAGTAGGCTAGCTGGCCATGAGGGTCATATTTAAGCCTAATAAATTTCCCTTGACAAGTATCAGACCCTGTATTTCTTATGTGGGGCGTGAATACTTTAATCATTATGCTAACCTGCAATTTACTAGATGGAGAAGTGTGTATCCTGATCCCTTTCTCTCTGTCTCTCAGTCTCTTCTTTTATTTATTTCTTTAATTTATAGCTGAAACCTTGAGTGCTGACTTTAAAAGCAACTTACTTTGTGCACTCCAGTTTTAATAACTTGAGCTACAATTTATGACTAATAATGTAATACCAACTGTGTGATTCTGTGATGGTTTCATCTAGGTAAATAATAATCTTTTTATTTAACATTTGGCAAAACAAAAACTGCAGTAACAATTGTGTTATTCATTTTTCTAGTCAGTTGCAGTTACATAAAACACATCATAATGTCTAGACAAAATACCCTTTGTACCTTCTACTGAGAGCAAAACATTTTTGAACCTTCCACTGAGAGCAAAACAGTTTTGTGTCAGAGAAGCTCACTAAAGAATATTATTTTTCAAATGTTTTTTGTGTGTTCTAAAACAATTATTACACAGTTTTATGGCTGAGCTGCTGTGCCCTGACAGATTGCTGTATGCAGCAGAAGCATATAGCACCCTATGCCAGTATCTTGAACCAACACCCCACCTCCTCAGCTCTTCAACAAAAAAAAAAAAACACTTTACTGTAGCTGTATTAAGCTGAACCAGCAATCAGCTTATTACAGATTCATGACCCCTCAAGCTCTTCCATTAAAGGGCAAAAAAAGGATGCTCCTTCTATTGCCACAGCAACCAGATGAACAACATGCACCCCTCCCTTCTACCCAGCCATTCATATCTTGTTTTTGTGCCCTGCCCCAAGCCTCCTCCCTTTTATTAAAATAAAAAAAAAGAATTTCTTAATCTAAACTGTAGCAAACTGCTTGCTATAAGTGTAGAAAACAGTTGTTACAGTTTTTTCCCTGCCTGCAACGAACACAATGGCACTCATGTTTTAATTAAAAAAAAATATTTTTATAAATTTTAGTAAACTGTTTGCTACAAGTGTAGCAAACAGTTGCTACAATTTATACCCTACTTGAACAGAGGGTTACAGCTCTCAGATTTCAGTTTAAAAATAATATTTTTCCAACTTTTAAATTGAGAAAACTGCTACTTTTAAACTGTGAAAACTGCTTACTGCAATGTAGCAAGCATTTGCTGCAGTTCAAACCACACATAAGTGCTACAATACTCCAGTTTGATCAGAAATACAAAACCGGCATTGTATTACATATCAGGATCATTTGACCTCACCCCTCCAACACTTTGTGCCCAGGTCAGCTGCCCCTTTCCTTGCCCTAGCTACACTGCTGATATACAGTAAACACCATTTTATAGAAAAAGAGTGCTTTTTAGTGAACTGGAAGGATTAGCATTCTATTTTTAACAAACGGTCATTAAGTGTAAAAATGTGAAGAACTCGTCTTTCTCCAGTGGCATACATAAAACTGTTTTGTAACAAAAGTCAGCATTGCTCATTTACAAACTCATGTCCTGAATGCTCAAGGCATGAAATACATACCAATCCACTACAATATTTAGGATTATTATATACAAACTGTACAAGCTAAAATGCCATTTTCAAAACTGTCTGCAACTGTATTCTGCCATCTGAAATACATTTTCAGAGGAGTTTAGGCAGTTTGAATCTGTTTTTATATTACATATATCCCCAGTCTTATAGTAATACATATATTTGTAGTTAGAACAGTGAGCATGGCATGTTTTATTCTCTTAAGCAAATGGGATACTTCTAAGCGGTAGAGTCAAGTGCATTAACATAGCTGATTTCAAAACATAAAAAAAAGTTTTAAATGGTGAGCTGTTTCTAAATCTCAATCCAGAATAGCAGGTACTGCAAACCAAAGTCAGCAGGTAGCATACATTTTTTTAATGTGTTAGCGCTTTCACAGCAAACCAGGCCGCTTCATTTTTAATAAATGAATATCCAATGAAAATGCAGTCACAATCATACAATTAATACATGAGCTCAAGCATTTAAAGCTACATCATATTAAACTGAACCTAACATACAATACTTATAGAAAGTGCATGTATTATTTGTCTAAATTCATTATACCTTATAAAACAAGTATATACATACAAAAACATAATAAAAAATACATAATGTGTGTGCTAGCAAAATAGCACATATACATATCCATATACGTTGATAAGTATACACATATATTTAATACAATACCTTCCTTATCTTAAAGTTCTATTCTTTAAAACTGGTTTAATACAGATTCTGTCATTTAAATCCTTTCCTGAGTTGCCCCTCATTCTAGTAATCCATTTTAGTTTCAAATTGTCAACCCTATTTTTTATATCACCTCCCCGGCATCTTCATATATTACTTGTAAAACCTTATACTTGAATGTATGGTCCATGCCACATATGGATACTTGTTTGGCTAGAGCATTACTATGTGTTAAATTTTTGATGTTATAGACATGCTCACGGATCCGATCTCTCAACCTACAGTCTGTTTTCCCAATAAAAAACTTTGACAGACCTGGCATACTGCTAAATAAACTGTATGTTTGGTGTTGCAGTTGGCTCTAGCTTGTATTCTTATAGTTAGCCCTGTATCGGGGCACATAAATTCATCTGTGGAATCTATGTACCTACACCAATTACATTTATTACAGGAGAATGTACCAGGCTGAGCCCTAGGCCTAATATTATGTGATACAGTTGGTGGATAACAAAGCATCCGTTTTAAATTCTTTTTGTTCTTATATGTAAACATGGGCTTATTTTCTACTATTGAAGCCACTTCTTTATCAACGGCCAATATCGGACAGTTTCTCATTAAGACTTCCTCAATCTCATGTATCTTACTTGAATAAATAATAGGCATTCTTAAGTGTCCATCCCTTCTCTTTTTATCATGTTGGGTGGGCCAAGAACCTGCTGAGTAGTAGGGTTTACTCCCTTTATTACGTTACGAGATGTACTGTGTATCGTTGTATCAATATCATGTGTGCTATATCCCCTCTGCTTAAACATATAGTGCAAAAGGTCAATTTCTCTGGCAAAATCTGAATCATAAACGTTCAGTCTAGATGCCCGTAATCCTTGGTTACTGACTATATTGCGATGGATGTGTGTGTGTGTGGGGGGGGGGTGCATACTCTGCCTGTAAAGAAAGAAAGTTTAAAGTGTTAAGTTAAAGTGTAAGTGTTTTTAAGTGTAAAGGAAGTTTGATGCCATTGCATCATTTAGTTGCTGTACAGAAAGTGCAGTCTATGCATTAAGATGTGGGTGTAACAAATTTTATATAGGCCAGACAAAGAGAATGTTTAAGACTAGGCTATTGGAACATATAAGAGACATTAGAACAAATAAAGAAGAAAGTCCCTTGGCTCAGCACTTTAAAGCACATCAGTTGTGTGATTCTAAAGATTTAACAGCTACGATATTAGAACAAACATGTTTTGAAGATGCTGATTTAAATAAGAATATGTTATTATATAAAGCAACTGTTTTTATTTTAAAATATGATACTTTGATTCCAGAAAGTTTAAATGTAGATTGTTGCTGGAAATGTATGGTTTAGATATATGTGTTTTTAGCTATTTTATTGTTTAATTGCTTAATTAATTATTTGATTGAATATATGTGGGTATAAAATGAGAACTGCATTCATTTGAAATTTACTCCTTGAAGGCTTAGTTTAAGCCAAGGCCCTAGAATGTTTTTTAATAAACTGGTTTACTTGACTGCTAGTTGTTGTTCTATCATCCAAGGTATGTCTGTGATTGCAAAGGCTACTGTGCTATCAAATGACTTAAGTATGTTACAGCAATATTAAGAAAGTGTCACTAATTTTGCCCCATTGCCCCTCATGTACGTGTGGTGTCCTCCAGATGTCCTGTTCTAACAGGATGAGAGGAATGACTGAGCAGCAAGAGTGTAAATACAGTGTGCCATACTGACATAGAACAGAAATGTATATCAGGTATTACCTGTACCTGGCTGCTCATATCAACAGACATGGGATGCAAAATAGCAGGTAAATAAGCTGTATATGTTGCACGCATGTGTAATCTTAGTTTTTTTGCATCCAGCAGAACTAGATTTCTACAGACACAAACATGGGTACTAGAATAAGCATGATGATCAGGCTGAAATTGGAGAGGTGTCCAACTGCGTTATGACCTTGTGTCCATGCCTACTACAAACAGCTATATGACCACCTACATAGCTGTATGGACTCAGCAATACCTTACATGTAAAACCTGCCTCCACCAAGGTAGAGTAATTTGCTGGACAGCAGCAATACACCAACCACAAAATTGGTCATTATATTGGTTGTACAGGGCAAAGTAGGAACAGGCACCAACTTGGCAGCAAGTCAACCTTTGTCTAAATGAGCATATAAGGTCACAGGTGGATTACTGTAAAGCTAATTATGAGTACAAATTGGACACATCCAACAAGGGCAATCACAAGGCCGTCTTCACATGTCTGCAATCTCAGAGGCAACAACCCAACCCACCCTGTAATGGTGGTCAATCACACCACATACACACACACACACACCATAGCTATAGACAACCTGCTGCAGACAGGTTTAGGGCAAACACCAGACCCCTAGCTCACCATCAGTATAGGTGGATATGCACGGCACCCACACCCCTCCCCTCATCATCAGGGAGTAGGTGCACACTGCCTAATCAAAGTCAACAAAAGCAAGTCTCATTGGGACCTGATAACATTCCTGTCTGCATCCTACATGAACTCAGGCATATGCTTCCAGCTCCATTACACAGTGTATGCAAGCAAAGCCTGATGACCATTGACATCCAATCTGCAAGGAAGATGCCCACTGTTATCCCTCTACACAAATGTGAATGATGAATGGTGGTGTATGCAATGTACTGGCCTTCATTGGGGGGGGACATGACACATCAGGACCAGGAGTGCAATGCAGGTTCATACTGTGCTGATAGATGACAGTGGTATGATGTGGTTGTAAGTGGTGGCTAATGATAGGCAATGTTGATGTGCTGGCTCTGCAAATAACTCTGGGCAATGTCTGTGGTCATGTGATGTGTTTTCCTGTTTATGTCTTCCAGGTGGTATGCACTGTCAGACAGCATATACTGCAGATGAGAATGCAGCCATCACCAATGCCATAATCTAGCATCATGAGGTACTGTTCGGCCGTAGCTAACAAAATCTGTGGGAGCTGACTGCCCTGTAGGATGACTTTGTCCACAGTGTTAACACCTTGGGCCACCATAGCTGCATATGATCAGGTCAGGCATCGGGCAACTGACGTGATACATCATGCCCGGCAAATGGTTGCTGCCGTGGCCAGGGACCATACTGCTACAGGTGGGGGTCCAGCCACAAAGGCCCCACTTATGGCAACAGAGGAGCTTTTTGTCAACCTTGGGGCAGCCCCCACACAACAACAAACACAAGAAACACAAGTCGTGGAGGTGGGTGGCACTCAGTCAACAGGTGAGGAGTGTTCAGGTAAGGCCACAGTGCACATCAATTTAATCATGCAGTAGTCATACTGTCGTCTATAGAGTATCTAGATGCATATGTCAGTTCAAACTGAATTTGTGGGTGGGGTTTAGTAATGCACACAAGTGCACATCTATGGTAAAGGACAGCAAATTGTGTACTATCAGAGCTTGTACTGTACATGCGCAGAAAAGTAGCATTCATCTTGTACCAATGCCAGATGTGAGTCTGCTGGCAATATCTCTCCCCACAACTACATAGGTACCTCTGGTCTGGATGTGGAACAGCAGCCTGAAGCCAGAGAGTATGGGATTTTCCTGTTGTGGCTTATCAGTGCCCCAGGAATGTTAAAGTCATACATGTGACCATGCACACAACTGTTACTGTCAGCCATTTCATGATATCTGCATGTTCACTTGTGGTGGGGTTAACTGCATTGCATCACAGGGGCCTATTTGCAGGAGCTGTCACAGATCTGTAGTATACCTCACAACCTGTCATTGCAAGAAATCTGGACAAAGACTGACAAAATGTGGGGACAAGGCCAAAACCTAGGGACAAATTTTATAAATTAGTGTTATGCAGTGCATATAAATGGTGTACACACACCTGTTAGAATGCCAGGTATTTGTGATATACAAAAATGAGAGCATAATAAAACATTTCCAAACCCTTCCAACCTTTCATGTGACCTATAACCTGTACAATTCAATTGTAAAACAAACAAATCTGTTACGGGAACAATTATGACACATAAAAAACATACAAGAAGCTATATACATACATGTATACAGGCTGAAGCTAATACTGTGTTGAAACAGCTTTCGATATAATTACAGCATTGCATCTTCTTGGGTACACACCTGCCATCAATTACAGAGACTCTTTGATTAACAGCAAATAATGGTCAGCTGTCTTACCAGGATTATCCTAGCATTTACTCAGTTGCCTGCTACAGTACCAACCATAGTTCGCATACAGCTTATGAAGCAGCAAAGGGATCTCATTTGTGAAATGTATCAGCAAAGAGAAGGGTACACACACATTTCCTCAGCATTTCATATACCATGGAACACAGTGAAGACAGTCATCAAATGGTGGTGAAAACAGTGACATTGCAAATAACTAGACATCCCTCCAAATGTGTGGAACAGACAAGACCCAAACTGGTCAAGGAGGCTGCCAGGAGGCCTACAGCAACACTACACGAGTTGCAGGAATCTCTGGCAAATACTGGTTGTGTACTACATGTGACAACAATCTCTTGTATTCTTCACGTCTGGTCTAAGGGGTAGGGTTGGAAGATGGAAGCCTTTTCTCATACAGAACAACATCCAGATGTGGCAAATTTCTTAAGAAAAATACATCAGGTCTCCCAAAAGCATGTGGGGAAATATGCTATGGTGTAGTGAGACCAAGGTTGCACTTTTTGGCCACAATACTAAAAGGTTTGTTTGACACGATAACAACACTGTGCATCACCAAAGAACACCATCCCCCATGGTGAAGCATGGTGATGGCAGTGTCCTGCTTTGCGTTTGCTGCTCATAAGCTGGAAGTGGGCCTTTAGCCAAGGTGGAGGGGATTAGGAACAGTTCTAAATACCAATCCCTTTTGGCCCAAAATCTTCATGTGTCTGCTAGAAAGCTGTAGATGGGGAGGAATTAAACCTATTTGAAGGCCTTCACCAGAAGACAATCAATGTTTTGGAATGGCCGAGCCACAGTCCACACCTACATTCAATAGAAAATCTGTTGGGTGCCCTGAAGAGGGCTGTGCAGAAGAGATGCCATTTCAATCTGACAGAGTTGGAGGGCTTCTGCAAGGAAGAGTGTACAAATATTGCTAAGTCAAGATGTACCATGCTGATACACAACTTCCCAAGAGGAATGACTGCTGTTATGAAATCAAAAGGTGCTTTAACAAAGTATTAGTTTAAGGGTGTTCACAGCCATGCAACCACCCTATTGTACATATTTTAACTTTACATGTTACCCCTAACCAATGTGTTTGTTCTTTAATTGGATTGCACAGGTTATAGGTCACATTAAAGGAGGGAAATGTTATCACATGATTTCTGTTGTCTCATGTTATATATCAGACAAACCTGGTATGTTAACAGGGGTGTCTATACTTATAATATCCACTGTAAGCTTAGATGGTTGTTAGTGTAACTGGTTCTGTTGTAGCATACATGTACTGCAGGTTTTGAAATGTGAAACTCAAAATATGTCATTAATTAGTGACACCAGTCCTCATATCATCCTCGTAATGTGTCAGACAAACACAGAATTTATGACAAACAGACCAGAAATATGAGCCACACATGTAGACATTCAGCGACACTCTGCACAGTTGAGAGGTATATTCTGTAAGAGTTTCCACTGTGCTATACAGGTGAACAGCAATTATGTGTTCATGGGTGCAGTGTGCTACTCAAAGGCCCATCACCTACTAACAGTACTTGTGTATCACAGAGGTGTATATAAGTAGCAACATTAAGTGGAAAGGGCTGCACTGCATGATGTTGAGTGCCTGTCTAGAGTGTGTATGAATTGGTCTGACTGTGTTGCGAATGTCACCAACTGGCTATAGTGAGGTCTCAGTAATGCCTGTCTGCCACCTCGCCTGTGTGTGTGCGTGTGTGTGTGTGTGTGTGTGTGTGTGTGTGTGTGTGTGTGTGTGTGTGTGTGTGTGTGTGTGTGTGAGTGTGTGTGCATGTGCGCATGTGTGTGTAGCAGCAAATGTTATAGTGCAGGTATTAATTTCCTTATGTTGTCTTCCCCCCAAAGGTGGACATGTTGGTCACGGTCCCTCCCACTATGAATCTGATGTCAGTGTATCTGCAGACTCTGACAGTGATGATGGCTATAGTCAGGCACAGGTGGGGTTGTCAGGGGCTGAATCTGTGCCATCAGTTGGCATCCCACAGTCATCCACAATATCCATGCACACAGTCACAATGCCCAAACATGCCCCATCCCCAGCAGCCACAGATGATGGACAGTTGGCAGGTGGTGGCATGGAACATGCTAGTCTGGTGACTATGGCAGGTGTGAGTGTATACACTGACCTTAGCCAGAGTTCAGGTGAGGTCCCACACAGGTGGATAGACAGGGGTGCTCGCAGGAGGACTGCTGCTCATCAAGCTGCTGTTGCAAGTGCCACAGCAAGTGTCACTAGATGCATGTTTTGGACTGTCATGGATGCAAAAGCACGTAGTGAACACAATACCAGACAAATACTCAGGGTGTTGGATGCAAGTCTTCCTGATTTACATGCCAACATACATGACCTTGTTGAGACCATACACCAAAATACTGAGGTCATGAATAGACGGTGGGGTGAGACCTTGGCAATCCTTGACCATGGCATGCCTGTGCTAGAGCTTGTGGTGGGAGAGTGGCATCAGCCATGTGAATATAGGTCAGCACCAACATCAGCTGAGAGTCTACGGGGCCATGCACCTTTGCACTCCCATAGTGGCATTGATGCCAGTACTACCAATGGTGGGTTGCTGTTCACATCACAATGGAGAGGGCCATGGGCACATGGGCCTGGCCAGTCCTGTCAGGGACATAGATCCAGCAGACAGCAGTCACCATCAGGAAGCAGTACTGCATCTGGCCTTGGGTCTGGTAGTGCCAGTGAGACCCCTGGCAGGACCAGTTTACATGTCAATGGCCAGAGATGGTGAACTGGATACCCAGCCATGTATGGCCCACAGCTGTCCAACATATCCCTGTGTAGGGCAGCCACATGGTGTTACTTTGTGTACACACACACACACACACACACACACACACACACACACACACACACACACACACACACACATCTGTATCACAGGAAGGTCAGCTCCAAACACACATAGTACCTCTGCACAGCCCATCTATAGGAGACCCCACCAAACACACACACATGATGTCAAACATATGGCCCAGCCTATGCCTCTTACAAACCCACAACAGATCCTGTGCATATGATGATATCTGTGATACATCCCTGTCATCCATACCATTGATGCAGGGACATGCTAATATCAGTCTGATGAAGAGGGTGACTATAGTACAGTGCAGCTATTTAATACTGTGTAAAGTGCTGCCTGCTTGCATTTGTTATGGGTACACATAAAGATGTATGTACCTTATTAGCCATGATGCATTATTGCTGTTAGTACCACTGACTGAATGTAGTCTGACATGCTGTATTCTGTTTGTGTTCCAGGTGTCTGTGTGTCTGCAGGCTGTGGCCCTGCCGACATTACCAACATGGAGTATGGCAGAGTGGAAATACACTGACCATTTCATTGCCATGGTACAGCTTTATATGTATGTTTACCAGGTGTGTATGCATGCAACAGTGTGTGAGGGGATACTGTTATCAGACAGTGTGACCTTGCATACATACCCCTTGTCACAGACAGGTAGCCTTCAGGCATGTCACCTCAGTGTTGTGTAGTACCATAGGCTCATACATACAAAACAGGTTACTGGATTACTGTCAGTAGGTCCCTCACAAACTTAGCCATTAGATTGACCACAACAGATTCACCTGTCAGCACCTGCTGTCCCTGCCATTTCTTTTCCATACACTCAGCCCTAATGCAGTTGGTGAGGGCATGCATGGTACTGTGTATGACATGTTTGTGGTATGTATTCCTGAGTTCACAGAGTAGAACAGGGAGACAAAATGATATAGCCTTCACATACACACAATAAAGACTGACACAGAGGATGTGCATACAGTAACACAAACACAGTTGGAAATAGATTAGTAAACCTACATATCCACTTTAATGTACTATAGTGCTACACACACATGGCATGCCCCACATAGATTATATGCATGGGACATAACCCACTACCTCTTACAACATGCAATGTTATGAATGCCTTCATGGATGGTGAGATAACCCACCAGAAATAACAACTGGAGTCATCTATTGCTCCTACAAGCCTGGACAAGTGATAGGGTAACAGACATTGTATCAGCATGATGTTTAAGTCAGGTATGATATCTGATGCTGGCATGTGTGTCACTACACTAACTGTGACCTATTTGGCAACAATATCACATGCATGGCCATTGTTAGGGGACACAGACCACATATAGGTTGCAAACATCTGGATATTCCATAGACATCTGTACAGATGACTGGTATGGCCTGTACAATGGTTTAACATGCTGCATGTGAGGCAGATGCCATTAACATGCTATATAAAGCACTGCCATCGGGAGGTGGTAAACAGGTATGGATGGTACACACATCAAAATGGTATAACCCACAGAGGATATGATTCTCACCCAAACACACACACACAGTTGCCAGTATTGAGATTAGAACTGCTGTCTATCTAGTTATTTCTACTATAGTGTTATGCAGTTATCAGATGCACCATGGAGCTTATATGAGATCATTTTGTCCCAAGGTACTTCTAAGGTGAATGATATCAGCAGGCCTTGTAAAGTAGGTTGATGGGAAGTGTACAGCATGGTACACACCTCAAAATGGTATAACCCACAAAGGATATGATTCTCAACCCAAACACACATACACACACACACACACACACACACACACACACACACACACACACACACACACACACACACACAGAGTCGCCAGTATTGAACCCCTACCTATCTAGTTATTTCTACTATATTGTTATGCGAGTATCAGATGCGCCACAGAGCTTATATGATTTAATCTTGTAGCAAGGTACTTCTAAGGTGAATGCCATCAGCAGGCCTTGTAAAGTAGGGTGAGGGGAAGTGTACAGGGTGGTACACAACTCAAAATGGTATAACCCAGGATATGATTCTCAACACACACACACACACACACACACACACACACACACACACACACACACACACACACACACACACACACAAAACCTTACTTGCAAGTATTAAGATTAGAACCACTGCCTATCTAGTTATTTGTACTATAGTGTTACGCAGTTATTGAATTTGCTACAGCTCTTACTGGGTTGACAACTGGCCAAAGGTGTTGATAAGGGGAATGACATCAGCAGGACTGATAAAGTAGGGCAGTAGATGGGAAACTTATGAAAACACTTCTTCCTACAAACATACACACTTACACACTCAGACACACATTTGCCACATCTTAGAGTAGAACCCCTGCCTATCTAGCTATTTGTACTACAGTGTTAAGCAGTTATCACGTGCACTACAGAGCTTACTGGGCTGACAATTGGCCAAAGGTGTTGATAAGTGGAATGATATCAACAGGACTGATAAAGTAGAGCACTGGGTGGGAAACTTATCAAAATACTTCTTCCTACAAACATACACACTTACACACACACTTATACACACACAAACACACACACACACACACACACACACACACACACACACACACACACACACACACACACACACACACACACACACACACACACACACACGCACACACACACAAATACACACACACACATATTTGCTGGATCTGAGAGTAGAACCTCTGCCTATCTACTTATTTGTACTATAGTATTACACAGTTATCACATGTGCTACAGAGCTTACTGGACTAGCGACTGGCCAATGGTACTGATAAGGGGAATGACATCAGCAGGACTGATAAAGTAGGGCACTGGGAAGTGTTGTGGGTGGGAATGGCCTAAAACTATTTCACCTGCAAACAAACACACACTCCCTCACTCTCACACACACAACTGTCACACACACAGTTGCCAGTATTGAGATTAGAGTCTCTGCCTATTTAGTTATTTGTACTATAGTGTTACGCAGTTATCACACGCACTACAGAGCTTACAGGATGATATGTGTCCAATGGTACCTCTAAGGTGAATGAAGCAGAAGATCATGTGAAGTAAGGCAACGTAAAGTGTACTGAGTGGGAACAGTCTCCTAATGCTTAGACCTATGGACACACACATACACACACACACACACACACACACACACACACACACACACACACACACACACACACACACACACACACACACACAGGCAGCTGATGTGATATTATAAACCCATTCTCAGTACTATTACACAATCCATGAAGGCGAATTGCCGAGGTACCAGATCACTGTGAATAAAAGAAAGTGCTGGTTTCGTGCTGGTTACTTGTGTTTTTTATACTATTACACAATGGGGCTCACCTTTTATGCTGGCACGTGCAACTCTTTCCAACTGGTATGCCACCATCCACAGCAGGACATCACTGTATGTCATTCAGGATATAAGTGTGTGTGGCTAACTCTGTCTGTGTCCCTCTGTGTCTCTGTCTCTATCACTGTCTATCTCTCACTTCCCCACATCTATGTGTGTGCATGCTTGACATATGTTGTTATCTGTTGCCCATATATCTGTGTATCACATGCAACAGATGCAGATATATCACATATGGGCCACCTACAGCTAGCTGAGGGTAATCCTGTCTGATGTTTGTGAATCAGGACAGCTAAGGTGTACATAGCTGTCTGTATGCACAGACATATATACACAATACAGTTATATAGTCCGATGTGGGTACCAACATGTCCTGTGATTCTACAGTCATATAGTCCATTGTGGGTTCCAACATGTCCTGTGATTCTCTAAGTGTAGGAGCATGCCCAGTGTGACCTTCTATAGTTAGAATGGCACTCCATTACAGAAATAAGTGTACTCCAGTCCAGAGTTTTATGTGCTACAGCCATACTTCTCAAGAGTACACAGGACTTTCCTCGGGGTACTGGGTTTGTTTAGCAAACATTTTTTTCTGACATATCTGTAGTCTGACACTGCAATGTATTGTGTCATTACCTAGTGGCAGACATCCTCAGATCATCACAGTGCTTTGCCAGAGGAATACTAGTTGTATGATGCATAAACCAATATTATGAGGGCAGCTATGTACATTCTTGCCCAACAAGGTCAGTTGTGAGGTGTGGCTACAGCCAGTTGAGTGATGACACCCTGTGTAAACAGTCCAGCAACTTGGTGATATACTGGCTGGGGATCTCCTGCTTGTGTGGTATCTTTCTAACCTGAGATGTCATATCCTTGTGTGGCTATACCTCTCACCTGGACATTCTTTGGCAGATTGTCTAGGTGTTTGGCTAGAGGTTTCATTCAGTCTATGTAAACTTGTGTTTTATGCCAAGTTAATTACATATAATTGAAAAGGGATGTTACAAAATAATGACAGACATTGCTGTTTCAGACTACATAATCTTCAGACAATTTCCACTACTGCAAAGCCCTCACCCTGCCAACTTTCTCAGTATGTAAGGGCGATATTTACAACACATGTCTATCATTATGCCTTTGTTCCACTCTTACTTCTGCTCTTGTCCAAACTTCTTGCTGTCAGAGGTTGGGAGTTATGGGTGTGGGTACAGAGTGCATTTTGCTGTGTAGGTATGTCCATTATATGTAAAGCAAACATAAAAAAAGAATTATTGAAAATAACAACTGGCAGCAATACCAAAAAACACTATATTCACAAAAGCCTTAGCATTTTGGCTACACAGCCTTCAAGAAGTCCATTATATGTGCAGTATATTCCACATAGCACTGTGACTTCCAGGTATGTCAGTGGCAGAGCAGTAGGTGTCACTGATATGCATAATAGTTGGCACTGCACATGGCCCTGTCAAAGACAGCACTGTACCTAGGACACTACAAGATGACTGCCAGGAGAATGTGCTGGCCAGATCCTGACATTATTAACCACACATACACATAGCTCATTGACCCCTGCATATTGTGGACATGCAACATGTTTTCATGTGTATTGGGACAGCCCTGGCAATGTGTGCTCTGCTGCTATTTCCCTGCAAACATACATGTTACTGCATTTCTGTGGGTATACGGGGGGGGGGGGCACACCTGTCAACTGTACACATTTGCATAGAAAGTTGCATAGACTTTGTTGTTTGCTTTAGATTTTGGTTCCATTTACCATACTATTGTGTCATGTCTTTTGGACTAGAGGCATATCAGTAAAGACCACAGTCAGATAGTAATGGCATACATTTGAGTTTCAGACTTCTTACCCTTCATAGCCTTACTGCAATTGCAAGACCTGCTGTGCTATCACTGTGTGAGTCTGTAGGGGGGTAATTCAACATTGCCACAATTTGTGGGCCTTTGCCAGGCATTTCTCTCTTGTTTTCTACAGCTGGCTTGCTCTATGGGTGTGTGGGGTGGGTATGGGATCCCCCACACTGTCTGTGACCTATGACTTCCCAGTTAGTTGGCCCACACATATACTGCAATGAGATTTTTCACCTTGGGTACTATTGCATAGTGTGTGGAGGCCAGTACTGGGCAGACATTTCCTGGTGTCTCACATAGCTGTCAATTGTCTGCTGCTATCCCAGTAGGCCACCCCATTCCCTTGCATGCATGCAGAATTACCAGAGATATGCTACCAAAACATACTAATCCATTCATTTATTGTTAAGAAGACTGAACTACATTGTGCCTGCGGCAGTTGTGAGGACGGTATTTGAGGGCCGCCTATGTTGGATGTACATAGTACACTGCCTATACATGGTAAATTACAGGTAATGTGATGTATGTGTGTCATCTATTTTACTGTGTGTGCTTGTCAGAGAGAGGTGTCAGTCCCTGGGGTCCCTACAGTGTCAATGTGTGTGCTGTGCATTGTGTCTTTGTCAAGGCTTGAGCATACTGGGTATGCCTCCGTCTGCCAACAGGAGCAGGTTCAGAGACCTCCTCCTCTGAGTTTTTCTGTGCCTGTGGAGACCTTGGCAATGGTGTTGGGCTCTGTGGCCCTTCCCCATGATGTTCCTGCTGCGGATGTTTCCCTAAGATCATATTGTGCAGCATGGCACATACTATGAACATGTGTGCACATGTGGCTGAGGAGTACTGCAAGGCTCCACCAGATATATCAAGGCAGAGGAACAGTGACTTTAGCATCCCAACACATGCTCTATAATGATCCTGGTTTGTGCTTGTGCCTCATTATGGCATTCTTGTGTGGGTGTGTGTGCATTTCTGATGAGTGTCATCATCCACCGCTCCAGTGCATAGCCATCATCCCCCACCAGATGGCCATACAGGATGCCCCCACTGGCAAATGCCTGGTACAGCTGTGACAAATGCCAGATGTGGGAGTTGTGATATCTTCCAGGGCTGTCAGCACACACATTTATGATAATGCCCTGGGCGTTGCACACGACCTGGCAGTTAATGGAGGGGAAGTCCTTGCAGTTTATGTAGACCCTACCCTGTTCACCGGGTGGTGCTTTGATGTGGATGTGCATGCAGTCTGTTGCACCCAGTCCCTCAGGGTATTCTGCTACACGGTAGAAGAGATGCATACTGCTGGTCCTCTCCTCACGGGTGTTGGGGAAGCAAATGTACTCACCAGCATGTGGTAGCATGGCATCCAGGAACTGGTGGAGTACCCTGGAAGCAGATGCCTGTGAGACCCCCATGATGTCCCCAGTAGGTCTTTGGAAAGGACCTGTAGCTATTATTCTTAAGGCTACACATACCTTGGCATCCACTGGGATGGGTTCCCCTCCATTGGCTCTGGGTCCGAGTTGAGGCTTGCACAACTCGATGATTTGCTGCAGTATGTCTCTGTCCACATTGTAGTGCTCTACTATCTCCAGATCATGTAGTGCCTGGTAAGTTACCCTGGGTCTGAACACTCTTCTCCTCCTCCTCCTTGGTCTGTGGCAGTTGTCAGCATTATCCTCCTTTCCACCGTCAGCCTTTAGCACATGATGGATTAAAACAATGGCAGCTCCTAACATTTTTCCAGTTAAAATTCCCCCGCATGTGTACACCAATAGTGAAGAGTTTATGGGAAAAACAGACTGTAAGGTGCTTCCATAGTTTATACTGTTGTGCTGCAGAGGCTGCCTGTATGATTGGCTGACTATGATGTATTCCACCTGCTAGCTATGTAATTTGCACTTGATTGCTTTTATTCTGCTATTTCTCTTTTTTCTACCTTTTTTCCATTCCCATTTCCTCCCCTTTTAAGCCCAGAGGTGCCGTGCAAACCCAGTGCCCAAATGTAAACAGTCCTGCTATTTCCGTTTTTTTTTGTTTTGTTTTTTTTGCTTTAGACCCAGTGCGTGCCATGCAAACCCGTTCAGCTAATGTAAATACTGAGAAATGGCTCTCCCTGGATGTGAACACACTCTTCATTTCATGGAATAAGTCAATACAGCCTCAGACACACCCCATTGCTTAGCTGTGCTTAGCTAAGCTTATCTGGTGGCCATGGAGCTCCAATGTGCTTACACCATGCATGACACACACCCTTTCATGCCTGCTGCTCCTCCTGCTTACATGATCATGTTATTGCACTTACACGGTTAGGTGCAAATTGGCACTTAGAATATTTTTGTGATTCAGTAAATGCCTCTTCATTTGCATACCCCACTGCCTTAGTCCCTAGTTACTGTACTACACCAGAGCCTTTACCCTTAGGAACCACTCTTCCATGCTATTGCTTTGATTCTGCATGCCATAGACTATAATGGCAAAATACAGATTTCCCTTAAAATTGTATTTTCACATTTTGTTTATTTTCGGCACGATCCCGTTTGCGTGACACTGCCCTATGCTTAAACAGCTGAGATCGGACAAAAACGGTTTTATTTTTAGAAAAACTAAACACTTTTCCATGTTAGTGGCCATATATTTGGCCATTGATATGCCTAAAGATTATAATACACGCTTTTATTTGAGCTGTCATGCCTCAGTTTTAATTTTTGCAGAAATGTATTCGACTAGTAGCCAAATACATTTCTGCAACTAACACTATTCTTGCACGGATGCCTGCCTGCTTGCTGAGTCACTAATTCGCCTCCTTTGCATGGTTTTCACCAGAAAATGAGTTAATTGTCATTATGCAGTGGTGTCCGTGCAGGAATAGTGTAGGTAGGCTCGTGCATTTCACAACAGTAGTTTACTGGATCACTTGGCAGCCATATTAAGTGCAGGAAAGCCTACACTGTTCCTGCATGGAGATTTCACTTTATTGAATCCATGGGCATGATTTAACAATAAATTAATCTACTTCTCTTTTATAATTTCTCATACAGCTGCCTACAAACTTTTCAGCACTGAAATTCTCTGTTAAATTTTAGAAGCTATATTTCTTGTAAACTGACACACAAATCCATTGAACAACTTTTAGCAGTTTCTTAACATATAAATCTTTAAATAAAATGTCACTTTTTTCCACAGAGCAAAACATAGAAAGTTAGTGTCATGGCTATGAGAAAAAGAGATAAGTCCATAAATAACCATGTTTACATTTTTTAATTCTTTTATAACATACTTTAATTAGTTTCCCCAAACTATGCAAGCCTTTAAATCTGTTGCAAAGCATGTCAATTTAAACTTTTTTTTAATACTGCATCAAACTTTGAGCTATGACTCTAGCAGCCTCATTACACACACTAAACAACTTAGATCCCATTATTATTTTGCTATGGGAAAATAAATTCATATTTTAGTCTTTGTACTTAGAGCTTAACACACCAATGTGTCATTTTATCTATCTGTCTGTATCTATCTATCTATCTATCTATCTATCTATCTATCTATCTATCTATCTATCTATCTATCTATCTATCTATAAGTGGCCACTAAATGTACACTGTCTAGAGCAGAGTGCTATTGCTATAATCTTAGACTGAGTGGTAAACCTCTTCACATACAGCGGTTGGGGTACAGAAAAGTTGATCTCTTCAGTTCATTGTGTAAACTACTGAATCATTTGTCCAGGTTTGCTTTCATCAATTTATTTCCCTTGTAGGTGTCATTATTATGTTAACACTCATTTACAAGTCATTATGTGGTCTTTTGCATTCAAAGCATATTACACTATTTTCTATGTTAATGTGATCATGCTACAAGCGTCTCTGACTTGCCCCTTTCCTGTACATCACCATTCATCATATAATTTCACTTAACAGATTGTGTTATTTTTTCTGAATACCCTTTTTATCACAAATACGTCACACTGGTAACTGTTACTGTATCAGTTTACCTCCAGTAGATGATTAACTGATTTGTGCATGTGTGTCTATGTATGTATGTATGCATGTGTGTGTGTGTGTGTGTGTGTGTGTGTGTGTGTGTGTGTGTGTGTGTGTGTGTGTGTGTGTGTGTGTGTCTGTGTCTGTGTGTCTGTGTATGTGTGTGTGTGTGGGTGTGTGTGGGTGTGTGTATGTGTGTGTGAGTGTGTGTGTATGTGTGTGTGTGTGTGTGTGTGTGTGTGTGTGTGTGTGTGTGTGTGTGTGTGTGTGTGTGTGTGTGTGTGTGGGTGTGTGTGGGTGCGTGTGGGTGTGTGTATGTGTATGTGAGTGTGAGTGTGTGTGTGTGTGTGTGTGTGTGTGTGTGTGTGTGTGTGTGTGTGTGTGTGTGTGTGTGTGTGTGTGAGCATACATGCATGCATTTGTGAGTGTGTCCACTTTCTGAATTCAAGGACAGTTCTACCACAATGCTTTTGCTTTCTATTCACTCAGGAAGGTTACACTGTGTACACTTTGTGGTAACCTTTATGAATCCAGCCTCAAGTGCTTATAGAAAACTGAAAAGGATAAATTCAGGCTCAAATTTTCATCAACAAATCTTTTATGATTCATTCAGTATGCTCAATTCAAAATTACTATTAAAAAGACAATTAATGAATTCTAAAACATTCACTAACAATCTCAAACAATAGAGTTTAAAACAAGTAGCCTGGGTTCTACAGTTAAATAGATCTGAGGAGCAAATGTTTCTATCTTATAAGTTTCATACAGGCACAAAAAGGGCAATTCTATCAGAGAAATATCTACGATATACTAGGGGCTGGAGGGAGAAATGGAAAATAATAGCCCTTAACAAGGAATTCCTTCTAGGAAATCTGGAATTCATCAATTGGCATTAGAGGAAGAAGTATTAGATGTTCCCTAAAAATTTATGAAATTGTCTCAGTACTTGATCATATTGTATTTCATTCCCTACAGGCCACAGCATTCACTTTATCATGGTAAATTTAATACAAAATTCCTCAGGAGTAGGTGGGCCGGGTACCATCCAACAATGGGCTATTGTCTTACTATCTGTCATAACAACAATTAGTAGCAAGTAAGAATCTGATTTACTGTGATTAGCCTCATGCAGAATACTAGCAAAGATTAGGTTCTTAGTATATTGAGCACTTTTAGCTGAGAGTAAACGACACTCAAGATGTATCCCCCCCAAAAAAGCTGAAGAACCAGGTACCTACTGAACACATGCATCCATGGAACCATTTTGGCAATGTGGCACCTGCAGCAGGGATGTCATTTTCCACTTTATCAGGCATTAAAAATATAATGAATATATTTCCCAGGGAGCAAATGCCATCTTAAGAATGGTAGCTATATTAAGTACACTACTGCAGGTCATCATCACGGCATCTGTCATCTCTGAAAGTAGCAACTAGCTTATTCTTCTCATCTGTGTTTTCTCCAAGCATTGCATCACTAAGTTGGCATGAATAGGGACATAAGAGACTACCACAGTGACTCCATTCATCTGGTGGCAAAATATATATATAATGTGTGTGTGTGTGTGTGTGTGTGTGTGTGTGTGTGTGTGTGTGTGTGTGTGTGTGTGTGAGGAGCTCTCCGATTATGTAGCCCAGGCTGGTATGACCCTGACCCTGAGCAGCATCTTGCCCTCACCAAGAATGATAGCACAATACAAAGACAAGATGATCAGCTTTAATAATTGGCTCAAGTACTGGTGTCATTCTAAGGGGATCCAATATCTGTCTGCCTGGGATGACATGTTGGACAAGCCATGCAAGGGATGGCTTACACCTGTCACCACTGGGCTTCCGGATATTGGCTAAGGCTCTTGCCACCTCCATAGTGCCTTTTTTAGGCAAGGCTCAAAAGACAAACCCATAGAAAACAAAAATGGAAAAAAACTAAGGGTAATGCTGCTCAACGCCAGAAGTCTAAATCTCAAGATGCAGGCACTTGATGCACTCCTCAGCATGGAGAACATCGACATCTGTGCAGTAACTGAAACCTGGTTCAAGGCTCCTGAGAGCACCCCAGCGCTACCAGGCTATACCCATGCTTTTCGGCCCCAAAACCCGGGCCAAACCACAAAGGGAGGGGGAGTGTCCCTATTCATCAAGGACACCCACACCTCCAGGTTAGTAGCAACACATGAAGCATCAGAGACCATACAGGTGCAACTAACCATAGGCAAAACTGCTATACAACTGGTAGCATGTTGCAGACCACCCTCCCAATCTCAGGAACCCCACTCAGCCTTCCTGAAGACATTGGAGGATATGAATGTATCACAAAATACCATCATACTGGGAGACTTCAACTACCCAAACTTAGATTGGGTACATTATTCTAGCCCTAATACCCTGGCCCAAAGGTTCCTGAAGTTCATAAACTCAAATGCACTGGAACAACTAGTCACCTCTCCCACTAGGGGAGATAATATACTAGACCTGATCATCACAAACATGGGGACAAAATGCTCCACACCGGAAGTATACCTCCCTAGTGAGATCTGACCACAAACTAATCACCCTGGATATACATATCCCACCTCCACCCCCAGCACAAAAGACCACAGTGAAAAACTTCTCAAAGCAGACTTCACTCTTCTTAAGACTGAGATGGTATCCTTTAAGCCCACTGTGCCAGTGGATACCACATCCCACAATGCCGAATCCTTCACAAATGCTTTCTATGGACATCTCCAAGAATGCATGGATCATGCAATCCCAAATAAATCCAAGTCCCTCTCCACCAAAGGCAAGCGTCCTGTCTGGTGGACCTCAGCAATTAACAAATTGTATAACAAAAGAAGGAAGCTACTGCACGTCAGAGCAAACTTCCATGAAGGGAAGACATCTCTGATCAACATTAGCAGAAAACTACGTTCTCTCATAAAAACATCCAAGGCCAACTTTGAGAGAAAAATCGCTAAGGACACTAAAGATAACCACAAAGCCTTCTTCAGCTATGTTAGAAACCTGGGCGGAAACCCTCAGATATGCTCAGAGTTGGTTCACAACAACAAAAAATACACTGAACCCACAGATATTGCCAACATTCTGGCTGACAGGTTCAGTGCAAATTTCTCCCCTCCCTCACTCCCAAAAGAAGAAATACTTATCCCAGCTGAATGTAATCTCCCCGTCATCTCAGATGTCTAAGTGAGAACCGCCCTAAACAAAGCTAAAAACACAGCATCAATGGGACCTGACGGTATCCCGGGTTGCATGTTACGTGAACTCCAAGAGGAGCTAAACCCACACATAAAAATGCTATTTAACCTTAGCCTTACTTCGGGATATGTACCTGAACACTGGCGTACAGCAACAGTGGTCCTACTCCACAAAGGGGGTGCCTCTACAGACCCTGATAAGCTTAACCAGCCTAGTCTGCAAAGCTATGGAAAGAATCATTATGGAACTCATAAACAGAGACATAGGGAACCTACAGACACTTGACCCCACCCAGTTCGGCTTTGTAAAGGGCAGATCCTGCCTCTTGAACCTGGTTGACTTTTTCGAAACAGTCACTAGAGCCATTGATGAGGGCAAAGCAGTCCATACAGCCTACCTGGACTTGGCTAAGGCCTTCACACAATACCCCACTCAGGCATCATAGATAAGCTCAACAGCTTAAACGTAAACCCTTATGTCACTAGATGGGTTGCAAACTGGCTAAAGGACAGAACCCATAAAGTTAAAATCACTGGAGCAATGTCAGACTCAAAGCCAGTCACAAGTGGTGTCCCACAGGGATCTGTCCTGGGACCCCTCTTGTTCGGCATTTATTTCTCAGATGTTAAAGCAAACATGGGAGGGCTGTGGCTGACAAAGTTCAGATGACTGCAAACTACGCCATAGTCGATACACCAGCGGACACATACATCCTACAAAAGGCCTCACAGAAACGGACAACTGGTGCGGAGACACGCCCTTAAACTAAATGCCAAAAATGTATAGTCATCCCCTTTGGGAAAAACAAAGTACCCACAAATTATCACATAGACAGCAACCCACTGAGTACGGAAAAAGTAATCAGAGACCTAGGGACCCAAGTCGACAGCGACCTCTCATTTGACACCCACGTTGCCAAAGTGGTTAGAAAAACATTCTACCTTGCACACCTCATCATGAAGGGATTCACATCCAGATCCAAGGATGTCATTGTACCCCTATACTCCTCCCTCATCAGACCCATGATTGAGTACAATGCCCCGTTTGGTATGTACCTCACCCGGCATCTGCAACAGCTGGAGAGACCACAAAAGTACCTCACCAAGAGGATCAAGGGTCTCCAACATATGTCTTATTCTGCCAGACTAAAGAAACTTCAGCTCTATTCAGTAGCATACCACCTGCTCAGAGGTGATCTCTGCCTGACGTACAAGGCCATGTCCAATCAGGATCTGATGGACATGCTCCACCTCAAAAAATCCAAATCCATCAGGACCACGAGAGCTAAAGACTTAAACCTCGGCACAAGTATGAATAGGACATGCTGGAGGGATAGATTCATAACCCAGAGGCTTCCCATGCTTTGGAACAAGATCCCAGTTCGTATTAGGCAGAGCCCTCACTGACTCTCTTCAAGAGAAATCTTGATGAGTGGATGGGAGATCGTAAATTACCCAGGGTCACATCTGTGTCACTGCTAGACAGGGGCACAGTAAACTAATTCTATTATATAAGGGGACCTTCATTGTGTCACTACTAGACAGAGGCACAGTATTCTAAATTTATTCTGTACATTTTTGTACCACTTCATGGGGTGGCAAAGCCACATCACTATGGCTAGGCTTACAAATGCCTCAGGGCAGATAGCCTAGTACTATACTATGAAACTATGAAACTATGTGGAACTGCTTTTAATTTGGTAACAACAACAGCTTTCACAATGACAGCAACCATGGTCCATGGCCTCAGGCTTGCTTAATTTATCTGATAAGCATGCTAACTTTTTTAACTATTTGCACAGGCATAGCTTGGATAATAAGACAATTAAGTATTTTTTCAAAAAAGTATGTTATAAGGGAAAAGTATAATTTTGAAATCGTTACCTGAAGCACATCTTTAGGAAACCAATTCCAAGAAAGCCTGGAAATAATGGGTCAAATTCTACATGATGGGGCAGCATCACAAATATTATTTTGTTTTCTGTGCTTGTTTTCTACAAATTAGGATAATTGAGGCTTTCTCCAGCCCCCTATAAGTATAGTAACATGTAACGTATGCATCCCATTTAGACTTTAGATTGAAATAAATTTGTTTCTAGTATAACCTAAAAACTAAGGCCTAGTCCGCTCTCATCACCTCGCAGGCCTTTCTCATGTACATTACTGATATAGTGAATATGAAAGACAGAAGAGAAGAAACAAATGCTAGCCCTCTGTAATCTACAGACAGCAGCAGCTGTCTAAGGTAGGGAAGGAAACACAATGCCATTAAATTACAGTCTGATTTGTGCAGTAATTTGTTAGCATTTGAACATGTCTTCCTCGCGTATTCAAAGTTTCTCCATATGCATGAGTTTTATCACTCCTGTTAGTATTTTTTGTAATTGAGAGATGAGCTGGAAAAATTCTCCCAGAAAAAAGATATTAGTTTCAGCTCTTGAAATAAATTAGAAATTGTAATATTCAATACCTTCATTAATGTCATTCACGGGGTTAATCTTTCTGCTTCACCACCTTCATAGTATGGATTTTAACTACATGGTCAGTGTTGTTACTGTTCTACATACACTATACAAAACTAGAATCATTTTCTCTGATAGAACATTGCAGGTTTTATGAACTGGTGTATCTTCCCTTATTCTTTGAACATTTATTATTCTGAAAATTCTGGAATTCTTCTACATACAAAAGTGAGTGAAAGCTTCCTTTAATCTCTGCCCAGGAACCCGAATGAACTGTACTATAGTATACAGTTACATTTTCTACTGCAGACCATTGTGGTTGTTTGAATAACATCACTGCTCAGGTTAAACTCACAGGAGTTCCACCAGCCTGTGAGACACAAATATGACAGACAAGCACACCCAGCCATTGTGTTCATTCTTTGTGTACTCTGATAAGAACTTGGAGGGTATTCCAGCCGTCTTGAGTTCTTTCAGCTGGTTTGTGTTACTGAATGAATGCTCTGATTCAGCAAGGCCTTGAGGCACCTGGAAAGGAATGCTATTGCAAAGTGATGTATCTTTGCCAACATATCTCTTAGTGCATTGCTTTCACGCTGTCAAACTGCCCTTGTTCTAACACAAAATCACTTTCATCTATGATGCACAGGGACCCTTTTAAATTCTGGCTGCATTGTCTGTCCCCCACTCTGAACTTCTTTTTGTTTTGTATGCTTAATACTGTCAGCCTTTTTTATTAGTTTTAGAAGGACACTGCCTTTTATATATATATATATATATATATATATATATATATATATATATATATATTTGTATACCGTTCCATTTCACTTAGCATGTTTGTCATGTGAGCTGGTAGGTCATTAGTACAATTTTTTTAACAATGCAGCTATCTGATTGACGTTAGCAGTACCCCTCTCTTTTTCCCCTTGATCAAATCCTGAAATCTATTAATTCAGTAGGAAGATAGTGATATTGCAAGATACCATTGCAAAGCATAGCCAGTTCAACTGTGAATACAGCTCCATATGGATTTTGGAAACATAATGATTTTTAGTTTCTTACTGAATCAATATGAAACGGAAAGATGTTACTCCTGAGAAAAAAAAAGGCATATAAAAATGTCGTTTGCAATTTGGCAAATGAGGACTTTTTTCTAAAACAATTGATTTCATTGCTATTTTCTGATGAAGCCATGAAATTGAGAGGCAATGTTAGTATCACATGCAAAGTATATGAGAAAAATTGATGCTGTAAGCCTTAGGTTCTTACAGCTTTATCAGTGTCAGTGTTTCCGCAGGTGGCATGTAAAGTTTGAGTCCTTGAAGATCGGAGCACTATAAATGCTATGGGTTCTATAACCACACTAGCTGATTGTATTCATGTTTGCACTATTATGATGCGCCCCGCAGGAGGTGATGCATTACTGAGGAGCCATATCAACAAAAGTTTTTGTTATCAATATCTGTGGGATCACCTGATGCCATATAATAGCTTGTAAGTCACTTGATTTATAAGATCCTGAAGCACGTTCTGAACCGGCTAACCATACCATTAATAAAAGTGACTACCACTTTGTTATCTGTGTGGAAGATAGGACATGCCTAATAGACTAATTCAATCAACAAAAATAAACAAATATAAAACTATAATTGAAAGAACTGTTTCTAGTACAGCTTTCTTTCTTCTTCATTGAAAGTTAACTCCTGTAGCCTTCATGTTTAAGTGAAGCGCCCTTGCTCAAGTAAAGCATTTGTACAGCTGCCATATTTACACAAAAGAATCAGTGACAAGTTAGGTAACAGTATATCTGTCTTGTTTGAGTAGAGAGCCATTACAGCTCCTATGTTTAAGTAGATAACTAGGTGTAGATAGCATCCTTACGTAAAGAGATGGTATAGAAGCCATTACAATTAGATAGCCAGTGCAGCTGTCATGTTTATGTAAGCACCTAATACAATTACACTGTTTAATTAGGTAACTGGTATAGCTGCTACATTTAAGCAAGTAAACAGTCTAGTTCTCATGTTTTTAAGTTAATTATTTAGCTGAACATTTCACCAGTGAGATGGTGCAACTGCCATGTTTAAATAGGCAGTTAATGCATCTGTTATGTAACCACCATGTTTAAGTAGACAGCCAGACTAGCTACCATATCTAAATAGGCATCACACATAGCTGCTGTATTTAAGAAGACAGTTGGTATAGATGCCATGTTCAGCAAGGTAATCAGTGTTACTCAGGTGTAAACAGGACATGGTAAACCTCCTATACTTAAGTAGAAGGACAGCCTGTGTGTCATGTGTAAGAAGTGGTTGGTATATCACCATGTTTAAGCAGAGAGTTACTGTAGCTACCATGCTTAAGAATGTAGAAGGTATAGCTGATATGTTTAGTAGTTGCTGATGCATCTGGCATGTTTGCGCAGAGAGGTGGTATACATGTTATGTCTAAAGAAGTAGCTGGTGTAACTGCTTTGTGTGTGTATAATCAGTCATTGGTATGCACCAAGCACAGAGTTAGTGTGGCTGTCATGTTCAAGGAGGTAGCAACTGGGGCTCTCCTGTTTATGCAGAGATTTAGTGTAGCTGCTATGTTTAAGGCGATAGATAATGTAACTACTTTGTATAAATACACAGATGATGTAGGTTCTGTATCTAAATAGCTGGCCAGTATAGCTGCCATGTTTAAGGAGATATCTGGTGTAGCTGTCATGCTCAAGTAAACAGATAATGCAGGTTTCATGTTGCAAATAGCAAACCAGTGTAGCTGACGTTTTTAAGCAGATAAATCTGGTAGCCACCATTTTTAAATAGACAGTTAGTGCAGCTTCCTTGTTTAAGTTGGCAACCAGCATACAAGTCATGTTTTAAGAGAGCATTGTAGTATCTGCCATCTTTAGGAAAAGATTAGGTGTAGGAGTTGTGATTAAGTAGAGAAACTGTCTCATGTCATATTTATTCTGATGGTGCAGCTGCCATGTTTAAGTAGAATATTTACTACTAAGAACTATCAGGAAACTGCCATCTACAATAGCTATAAATGTCACAGAAGTCTTAACTAAAGGCAAAAAAAGACAAGCATATTATCAATAATCTTTTGACATCCATACTGTATATGGAAATATGAGAGCAAATCTGATTATAAGAACTTTTTGGTGGGGTGCTACTTAAAACTGAAAAAGGAAAGACACATGAATGAAGCTATGGTAGACCAGCACGTGCTGGTATTATAGTTTGGGCAATTCAATCATTAAATAATGAAGAGGCAGAAAAGATAACTCAAAAAGCGACAACTTTTGTTATAGCTTTATGTTGCCATACAGATCCAACCCAAAATGGCTGCCTAATCCCAGCAGCACCAAACATGAAATGAAAGAAACATAAAATGCACTATATATTCTGACATCCTACAACAAAATAAATAAAAAAACACACACACAAACAACCAAACTACCAAGAAAGCAAATAAAGAATAAGGGAATGATGTAGGCTGCTACCACCAAACAAAAAATTGCCACTGGCAATGAATTTAGGAGACCTCCTTTGTCATATTGGGTCATGACTGACTTCAGGCACACTTCAAATGGCATGTTTTGTAAAAGGAATCTCAGACACAGAATTGATGGAATACTCACAGCATATACCAGGAGTAGATGAAAATAAGTCATCACCAACAATATGGAAGAGAAAAACGAACTTGAACTAGAAATCTCCTGAGCCACGACATAATCCTCAGACACTGCCTGGCTATTGTAATTTGTAGTGCTATTTCAAATATAGTATGTATGTCTTTAAGAAAGCTAAAGTTACTGCAGATTGTGTGTCATGTAACCAATTATTCACAGGCAGCTTTTTGGTAAATGTTCATTTACTTACCACATGTGTCGTTGCAGTCCTTGAGTACATGTGCACAGTCTTAGACATGCTACATAATGTCAAACGAAAAAGAAACTGAAGATAAAGAGTGTCAGAATTATTTTATCACCAGCAGCTACACTGTTATTCTGTTTTGCATTCAAACTGCTTGTAATGTTTTGCTAGTCCAAGTATAGCTCAAGTAGTCTTCTATATTATCATACCCAATGGAAATAGTTATGCAACATGAAGAACAATTGTATAAAATATATCAGTTTTGTATGTCTGTGCTTATTTTCAGACATTCTACCTGTACCAGAAAGCAGCACACAGATGAAAGAGAGGATAAGAAAACAAAATTATGGGTTGTATCACTGAGGAAGGATGAAAGACTCAGAACTGGTAGGTGGATACGTGGAGACCTAGCAGAGAGACGAACTGTATCCAAATGACTGGCCGCAACTTAGCCTAGAAAATACAGCTGTACAATATTCTGGGTTGGCATGATAAACTAAGATGTAGGGTGTTGAAGGGAATGGAGACAGAAGTAGAAGGCAGGAAAAGATTTAGGCAGCATGCAGAAGGTAAAATGAGATGTAATACATAGTAGAAGAATAATTAAAGATTACTCATACTATGGCTGGGTAGTCTTACTTACTGCACAGTACAAAGAGCCTGGGTAAGAAGGCGAGGGTTGCAAGTAGTGATGTAGAATGGAAGGATGCCCACTGCTGCCATCATACAAACATGGTATAATGGCAAGAGGGGCAGGACACAGAAGTGTCTGGGAATAGTTTGTTCAGGACTGACAATGATGGGAGAGATGGAAGTGGACTAGTAAGGTACATGAAGAAAGGCATAATATAAAAGGTCAGAGAGGACAAACAGCACCAAATCAAGAATGAGTCTAGGGTGTGATTGCTAGATTAAGTGCCTATCAATTAAGGTAGAGGAAGGGGGCACTGGTACATTGAAACAGTGTATCATTCACCACTCACAACAAGTAGAGAGGATGAAAGACTGGTGGAGAGAATAAGGGGGTGTAGCAGGAGGGCAAGGGCAATACTCATGGGGTTAGGAGGAAGAGGGTAGTACTCATGGAGAATTTGAATCTGTGAGGGGTAGATTGGGAGATTTTGAATTCCAGAATAGACAACAAGCAGGAGATGATTGAAGGACTGTGTTTTTTTCAGGCAATTACTGCAGATCTATACCAGAAAGGGAAGAATTTTGGCCATTGCCATTAAAAAAAAAGGAGTATCATAGATATCCAAGTGATCATTCCACTATGCACGTTGGAACACACAGAAGAAAAAGAGTAAGAAAAATGATGGTAATTTTCGAAGAGTAGATTGTGCTGTGCTGGGAGGTGTGGTCAAGAGTGAGCTAAATAACTGCAAGCAAATGAAGGGAGTAAACAAGTTATAGGAACTGGTCAAGGAGGAAGTACTCAGGGCTGTAGATAAGAATGTAAGGAAAAGGCAAAAATGTAAAACAAGAAGGCTACTGTGGCTATATAGAAAAGGGGGTTAGGAGCATACTTCTGAATGTCATAATGCAAGAAATCTGGACAAACCTTAAAAGAATAGAAGAGACAAAGACCTAATAACTGGGGCATATTTTAAATGTTGCTTTTATAAACTTAGAAAGTTGCTAGAATAACAGATTTTATGTTGGCATGCATTTCCTGAAGGATATAAAGTCTGAAACTCAACAGTTTGTCATTATTTAATGGTTTCAATTATCAGTGATTTGGCAGAAAACCACAAATTTTTTGAGGACCAGATCAAAAATATGAGGCAAATGTCTGGACAGTTGAGAGGTATGGTTAGGACTTATAGGACAATGGGGCTAGTAAAGAGGAAATAGTGACGGTGAGTCAGCAACATATTAAAAGGGGAAGCTAGAAGAAGGGATCAAAACTGGAAGGAAGGGGTTTTTAGGTGCATAGCCAAAATAAAGAGGGAAGGCATAGAACGGGTAATACAGCTCAAGGGTGAGAATGGTATTATAGAGAATTGGAAAAAGGCAATGTCACTAAATAAATAATAATTCATGACCAAATAAAATGCATGAGAAACCCTTATTAAAGCATCAACAAAATTCATGACCAAAATGAATATATGAGGAACCTTTGTTAAAACATCAACAAGTATTCCAGCACTTTAAATAAACCCCTTAAGGAAACTCAATTGGTATGAAATCAATATTTAAAATCTTAAAGTTGTGCAGTAAGCTTACAATTAACCAATCATCCTCACCCAGTATACCTTTTAACTCTTTAACTCTTTATGTTTCAGAGTGCCAAATTTTAATATGTAAGCTGACTTTTTGTATTTCAACTATATTATTAACATCTGTAAGATGTCCATTAGTTTTATTCAGGTATCCCTGAATAGACTAGCATTAGTTGTGTGGCACAACAGGATTAATTTCTAATATATATATATATATATATATATATATATATATATATATATATACATACATATATATATATATATATATATATATATATATATATATATATATATATATATATATATATATATATATATATATATAGGGTGTTCCTGCAGTCTCACCCTAAGCTTATTTTTTTTGTTTCTCCTATATATCATAAACTACAGTAACATTATAAGGCATAAATCACAGATTCTGTATGATATCTAACTCTCTCTCTCTCTCTGCCTGCATTCAAATCTTAATATAGGTTACCTGAAAGAAAAGGCTGGGTATCCACTAAACTAATTGAATTTGAGAGATCTTTTAAACGTACTATATGCACAAGTACATCACACAAATAATGTCTCCTAATATTCAGATTCCTTAAAGGCTTTAGCTGAGATGCTAGAACATGTGTGTATGAGTTTTAATAAAGCATCCTTATGCATGTTATCTAACTGTGATTACTGGATGCATTTTTTCAGTCGAGAAGTACGATTCTTCTGTTATAAAATATAATGTACTGAATAAATACTTTGCTTCAGTCTTCATAATAGAAATAAACAGAAGGATATAATGTTGGGAGGGAGGCACTGAACATCAATTGGCACATTTCTAGCCACTTATTCAGCTTTTCCATATCCTTCACTAGACTCTTCCTTGATTCTCCACCACTGCAACTTTGTGTCATCAACAAAGAGGTTCACCTTGTTCTAAATCTTCATGGGAGCCACTAGGAAAACTACAATGGTCTGTGCTGCATCTCACTTTGAGTTGCCTTGCTGATAAGCCAGAAAACATGCAGTATGCAATATTGCCTCATATTGCATTTGATGAATTAATTAAGCTATCTAACAGTAATAACCTTAAAGAGGAAAAGACCGGCAAGAGTTTTGATTTAAAAATAAATATCAAGCTTAGTGTGGGACAAAATAGTACCTATTTTCTTGATATCAAAGGGTTAAGAAGTCCTTTGAAGATTATGCAAGAGGATGTACTATTACATAATATAGATTATGTAATAAAACTAAAGTACAAACTGCAAGACTCTGAATATGGGAAAATGTCTGATCCTTTAGTAAAGAATAGAATCGAGGCAGTATTGAGAATTATTAGGTATGAGATAAACTGCTAAGGAAAGTAGGTCAGTCACTAGAAAAATTAACTGACATGTTTAAACTGTGAAAATGTTTATATGGAAGGGTTATACATATACAAAATAATTGTAGTGAAAGGGAAAAAATGCAAAGCGAAGCAGACGACAGTTACAAATATGAAAAAAATATATAAAATAAATGATAGTGAAATAGATTCCATGTGTTTTCAAATATGGTACCTGAAAATATTTGAGAAGGCCATTAACAAATAATGTCACCAACTGTAAAAGAAAGCCAATTACATAAAAGGCTTTATGGGGCTCATAAACATTTTGCAAGAGTTTAAAGAAAGTAAAATAAAGTGTTACAGTAGGTGCAAGCACAGAAGAAACAAATGAGTACAAACCAAAATTAAACATTTTTTGTCACAACTGAGTTTTGTACAGTGAAAACAATCAGACTCTGTTTAAATAGTGATAAAACTACAAGTAGAAACATAAACAGTGATGATATACATTTCTTTCAAGTTGATAATACTAGCCAATACAATAGCTACACAGGAAAGCTGATTAAAGCATGCTTGCTGTATTAAAGCTCTCTAGAGACAGAACTGTGTCTACTTTTAAAGTGCAACATTTAGATAATAAGATGTTCAATCAGCATTCTTGACTTGGACTTATTTGAGACACACATTAAAGTATTTATGTTAAATATAACTGGACGCTGAACACACCTAAAAAACACAGAAAGTACAGATTACCATTTCAGATAGTGTCCTTGTTATTAAAATATTGTAAGCTGGAGTATATTGTGAAACACTTCATACTACTAAAATATATATGAAACATCTGTAACTGTTTCAGGGTGATTTTTGATTGTGAGTGGTGTCGCTTCATCCTGTTTCAGGGTGATTTTTGATTGTGACTTTTTGTATACCCACTTGTGTGTTATCTCACAGTGGGTTTGTACTTGGACACTCATTTTTGTTCCTTCATTTGGGCATGATTTTTTTGGTTCAACATTTGGAGTAAAGGAGCCGAGATGTACTGTCGTCCCATGGGAGCGCCTTGATTGTTTGATCTCAACCTGGCGTTTATACTGTAAGTTGTTTGAAACCTTTTGGACTGCAATAGTGGTTTGCCGGGCTCACCGATACCGGATGGCGTATTTTCATCGTCTACAGTTATAATGACGATTAGTGTCCGGACTTGTATGGATATTGAACTAATTAGATTTGCTTATGAGATGTTCGTTTATTTTGTTTGAGGACTGTAACTTCATTTTTGAGATCAAGGACACATCCAGGTTCGTGTCGCTACAGCAAACTTTGTACCTTTGTACTTTTGGAGACTGTTCTGAGTATCAGTGGGGATTCTACTGATGGTCGGGATATACTGAACTTTTTCTTTATAGTAACAGCGACGCTTTTGAGGTGCGAACGACAACCAAGAAACTTTGGGGACTATACAACCATTAGGGCCTTATATGATATGGTATTGTATGTTTATGTGATTAGTTACATTGCGGAATATTACCGCTCGTTTATTTGAGGGTTCTGGTGGTGTCCTATTTGTCTGTCCAGGGCCTGGAGTTGGAACGACTAAACAAGTTTGTAGATTTGTACATTTGTGTATTTTGTATTTTTGAGCCTGAGCAAACGTCTGTACGAACAGTTATACTATGGAATGATTCATGATTACCACAGTGGTTTGGAGCATGTTTTAGATTTACATATGGGATTTACACATTTTCTTACAGTTGAGGCCTTTGTGTTCCTATATGTGTGATTACAATACCCGATACTATTTGGTTTATGGGGGGTTGTAATATATTTAAACTGGGCCTTAAATCATTGTTGGTTTTGTGCGTTTATATTACGGTACTATTGTGCTGTTACATTCTCATATTTTTATATCTTAAATACAACCAAAGGACATTCATTGTTTACGGTCGTTTTTAGACCAGGACTTTGGACTTTTCTAACTACAGGATTTGCTGGACTCAAACGTAAAGCGGATAGTATTTTTCTTCAAACAAACAATTGGTAACTATTTGAACTACTGTATGTTTTTTTGTGCAACCTGATGTTATTTGTTTGAACAAATATGACTATAGATTGGTAAGAGCAAAGCATGTATAATGATTGAATTTATAGTCTAATATCAGCTTCGGCAAACACTATATTTAAACAACTATTGGCTTATGGTACATTTGTCTATATATTGGATTATACCTTCTTGGCAGTTAATCCAAATAATATTTCTGCCCAACAGGTATTTGGTATAACTTATATAGCTGGTGGTTATTAGCCAGCATCACACTATTGGATGTGATATTACTATATGGGCTAGGTCCCATTACAGTTGAAATTTAGATTATATACGGTCAGCCTTTTTGGGAGTGTTTAACTGTTTGGGACCTGTACTATTATACCAAATCCGATATGTTATTGGTATACTGAGCCTTTTGGTTCTTATGTGTGTTGGCTAATATGCTGTATTGAACTTTATGGTACTAGGTCTCGGTTGAGTCAGGGGCATTAAGTGCATGTTTGTCAATTAGACCATATATTGGTGTTAAGTCAGGTCCAACCTATGTGGTTTGAGACCTTTAAATACACCCATATATACATTTTTTGTACTGTTAAGAGAGATTTCTCTCCTTATAACATTAGTCGGTTATATGTACTGACTTTTGGTCAAACATATTATATCTGAATACTGGAGACCAATTTTGTTAGTACATTTATATAATACATTTCTGTATAATTATTTAGGATTTTCTAGCACTATACATATATATTGTATTCATCATAGGACATACATATAGATAGTAAATCTTAATAGGATATGTTGGATGCATAGTTGTGTTGACCTAGATCCCCTAATATACTGTTGACTTTGTTTAAGAAGTACACTTATTGTTTAGACTTAATAACATGGTGTTTTACCTTGTTTGTTGGGGGGTAAATATATCAAAATGTGTGGTGTATAAGAAACCTAAACATAGTCTTCTTGGTTGTACTTACAGTAACAATTTTTGTAATCCATTGCATGTTAACTGTTACTTGCTTCTGGTGAAGCGGATCACTGCTCGGTCCCTATTCACAATAAAAATATGGTCTAATCTCATAAACTATTTTCCTGTAATTCAACTTTACTAATGTTCTGTATGGCTGAGTTTAATAACTTATATTAGTTTCTATCTATATTAGTGGGTTTGTTCCAGCATTGAGTGGGGCACTTTTTGAATACTAAACAGGATTTTTTGATCATTATTAGATTATTTAACATTTAACCTTTGGAGAGGTTTCTATATTTTATCTTTAACTACCACTCAACAGTTGCATACCAAACATAAAATAAATCCTTCCTATGTGGATTAATGTTAATTGCTCCCTCAGTGGTCCCAGTATTTGCAGTATTGGCTTTGGATGAAATCTACTGTTTATAGGTGCGATTGGGCATTTGGAGCGCTGTTTACTAACCTCTTGGCTTTTCTGTGTTTCAACCTATTATTGGGTGGATCTCTTAAATTACTTATGTTTTATATGGTTGAGTTTAACAACTAATATTAGTTTTTACTTATATCAGCAGGCTTGTTTCAGTATTAAGTGGGGCATTTATTGAATACCAATCAGAATTTTTGATCATCTTGTTAGATCAGTTAACATTTAACCTTGGATAGGTTTTCATGTTTTATTGATAATTATTATTCAACAGCTTCATATTAAATACTGGAATAAACTTTTCCTATGTAGACTAATGCTTTCTGCTCCCTTAGTGGTCCAAAAATTTTGTATTGGTTTTGGACTAATTCTAGGTTTTTGGTGCGATTGGGCCTTTGGAGTATTGTTTATCAATTTCTGGGGAGTTACTGTTTATATTGTGGTTTTCCTGTGTTCCAACCTATTATTGGCTGTATATTTCAAATACCATTCACAGCATGGATCTCAATAATATTCTGTCTGGATTATGTGCTGATCAGCAGGATATAGGTGTATTTGGCATTGATAACCTGCCAAGCAATGATCCGGTCAATTCGGCTCAATCATCTTTGGTTGATTGTGATATGTTTTTTCATTCAATCACCAAAGCATTTAAAACCCTCAGATCTAATATTTGGCATCTTAAGCTATTTAGAGCATATTCGACACAAAATATGGTTCCCAGGGGACTACGTATACGTACTCAACCTCTAGTAGGGAGACCAGATGATAAATTAAACCAAGATTGGAAGGAGGCTCTACAGATGGGATCCATGACATTTGTGAACATCTTGTTACAATATTATGAAAGGACAGTAGATTCTAATATACAAGAAATCAAAAATTTATGTTCGGATGTTCAAAAGTTTGAATCGTCCTCTAAATATCAGGATAATATTAAAAAACTCTCCCAAGATCTGATGGAACATGAGAAAACTATTAAGGAACGAAAAATTAAGAAGTTCCATCGGGACTACTCAGATTACCAACGGGGTAAACCTTTTGATTTCAGCAGATCAGTCAGATTTGTTGATACCAATCAGGTTAGGACAGGGCCTAGTCGCACCAAAAAGAGACCTCGTTCAATTTTGAAGAACAAGGGTGACACCTCATGTAGTACTTCTGGGGAGGAATCTTCTCTCACGGATGGTGAGGGGTCCTGTGAGAGGGTCTCACCTAACAGGAAGAAAACAAACAAAATTTCCCCTTTAGAGGGGGCAAGGGACACTGGGGGGGCAGAAAGCACAGAAAGACCAACCACTCAGGTCTCTTTCCAGGGACTACTGGACAACTTCCTGAAATAGGAGTTATGCCAGAGTCTAATCAGAATGTGTTGAATTTATCCAAAGCTGTATTAACAAATGAACAGATTGCTCTTTTGAATAAGGGTCTTAACTATATTCCGTCCTTCTTTAGTCAGGAATATCACATTGTACAAGACTTACAGGCGTTTTGCCGGATTTTGAATTTAAAATTGTTTTTTGATGATGACAAGTCAAAACCCTCAGAGGACTTTTGCTTTGGCAAGTCTTCATTCCAACCACCCATGAATAAACATGTTTCCATTTTCATGGATACCATTTTGAGAGACATTCATTTTGAGAACTTAGGACATATTATGTTAGCAAGCAATCTAACTCCGGATGACAGGATAGCTTTGGACAAATTATGTAACAACAAGGATATAGTTATTGTCCCTGCTGATAAGGGAGGTGCAGTTGTGGTTTGGAACACTGCTGATTATATACAGGAAGGGCTAACCCAATTGTCTGATGCTAAGTGTTACATGCACATGTCCATAGACCCTACGTCTGTCTTTAAGGACGAAATTGATTCTTTTTTGCAGCTAGCCTGTGAGGAGGGCATTATCAATAAAAAGTGTTTGGCCTCACTTATGGTTTCTGAACCCTCTAAACAGATATTGTATCTTTTACCTAAAATTCATAAGTCCATAACAAAACCACCTGGCAGACCAATTGTCTCTGGAATAGGCTCTCTGACTGAACCCTTATCGGCCTTCCTCACCAAATATCTCAAACCATTATTAGGCCTTATAAGATCTAGATTGCAGGACACCACACAATTTTTGCAGCTAATCAGGGATACTCAATTGGAACCTGATTGGTATTTATGCACATTAGATGTAAAACCATTATATACGAGCATACCGCATTGGGCTGGGTTGCAATCTATCCAATACTGGTTGGAAAGGGCAAATTTATATACACCTGGGTTTAACACCCTATTGATCTGTATGTCTGAACATGTTCTCAATAAGAATGTTCTGTATTTCCAAGGCCAATGTTATTGGCAGTTACAAGGAACAGCTATGGGAGCATCTTTTGCTCCCATATATGCTGACCTCTTCATGGCCTATGTAGAGGAATACATGATATATGATACATCACATAACATCTTTCAGATCGAGATGGACATCTGGAGACGCTACCTGGACGACTGTTGGCTGGTGTGGCGTGCGGATGTGGGTTACTTGCAGGAATTTGTAGAATATCTTAATGACAATGTATGGGGACTGGAATTTTCTGTGACTTATGATAGAAATACTATCAATTTTTTGGATGTCACTGTTTACAGGAACCCAGATCATACCTTGTCTACCAAAGTTTTCCGCAAGTACCCACAATATAACACCTTGCTACATGCCTCAAGTCTACATCCCCGTCATACCATTAAAAGTATTCCGATATCTCAATTTATACGTATTAAACGTCTCAGTTCCAATGAAGAGGAATACCAATTAGCCAGCAGGGATCTTAGTCAGAGGTTTACCAATAGAGGATATGATCGACATGATATTGTGTCTGCCCAAAGTAGAGCTAATTGCATAAAGAGGGAAGAATTATTACAATACAAAAATAAAAACAAAAATCAATCATCTTATGGTACTTGTGTCAGGTTCATCACAACTTATGGGAGAAATATTAACATGGTCAGGAACATTATTAATAAACATTGGAATATTTTACTGGCCAATGACAGGCTGCGAACCATTTTGGGGCCATGATGTCAATTTTCATATAAGCGGGGCAAAACCCTAGGCTCCTACTTGTCACATTTTAAACATATGGCAAGTGGGGGTACTATTTACAAACAACTCACACTACATGGTGATGAACTTTTTGGTTCGTTTCCCTGTGGTCATTGTGGCTCCTGTCCGTATATGCCTAAATCTAAAGAATTCTCCAGTCGTAACACCAGCAGGATATTTACCATAAAGATCTTTGGTAATTGCAGTAGCGATTGGGTGGTGTACCTTGCTTCCTGTTATTGCGGGGCATTTTATGTGGCAAAACTTCCAGAGCATTGAGATACAGAATGAATGAACATCGTAGTGATGTCAGGAACCATAAGGAGACTAGTGCCCTATATCAACATACATGCAAACATCCACAGGCAAAATTTAGTTTCATGGTCATTGATCGCATTTCTGGAGATAGAACTAACAAACAAGGTTGGCATGGTTTATTGGATCAAAAAGAAAAATATTGGATTACAACTCTGGGGGGTTTGTTCCATCCGGGTCTAAATGATCACTTATAGGAGATTATGTGTATGTCTTAATAACCCTGTTGACCTATTTTGTTGTTAAGGTTTGGGTTATTTTGATCTCAAGAATTAATTCACATTTGCATATGCAAATGATATATATGTATCTCTGTTTTGCCTTGCTTGATTTTTGTTCTTGACACCCAGCTATATGGGTTTGTTAATCAGCAGTAACTTTGGTATGGGGGGTCTGGGTTGCTGAATTAATATAATATAGGTAGTCGACATGTGAAACTATTACTGTTTGTATGGACGAATATTTGTTTAGCAGATGTTGCTTATGGCCAAAAAACTATATATGTTTTTACATATATATGTTATACCAATCTATTCTAATTTCATCTTATTCCTTTACATTTATCTATGGTTGTTATGTCCTCTATTTTCACTGTCTTTCACAGAAGTGTTACACTTTGTATATTGTGATTACAAAAGTTTGCTAAGCAGCAGTAATTTTGGTATGGGGGGTCTGGGTTGCTGAATTAATATAATATAGGTAGTCGATATGTGAAATTACTACTGTTTGTATGGACAAATATTTGTCTAGCAGATGTTGCATATGGCCAAAAAACGATATATGTTTATACATATATATGTTATACTATATTATTCCAAATTTATTACATTTATCTATGGTTGTTATGTCCTCTATTTTTACTGTTTCTCACTGAAGTGTTACACTCTGTATATTGTGATTACAAAAATTATATTTAAAAAAATTTTTCATCTCATTAATATTGATGAGCCTATTTGCCTTATTGGCTCATGGTCTGTATTTAAATGGATGAGGACAAGGAACTTGACTGGACTGTCCTACACTGAAGAAGGCAATTTCTGCCGAAACTAGTTTGTTATAGTACAAAAATAAATGAATATTGAACTCCGTTCTGCCTTGCTGGTCTATTTGGTGATTTTTTTACATCTGTAACTTGATCATATAGATACAATATATAAATGTATCTAATATTCTAGCACACTTATGCACTCATCTAATTATATGTATGATATAAGTAAGTGTGGCATAACAG
>NC_056746.1:544512160-544584660 GCF_019279795.1 Protopterus annectens
TTCAAGTTTCTGAAAACTCGAGCTTCTGATATATATATATATATATATATATATATATATATATATATATATATATATATATATATATATATATATATATATATATATATATATATATATATATTCACAATCAAGTAAATTGCTGCTGTATGGCATATGGCAGATGTTTTGTAGTACATTACTTGAATTTATGCATTCATGCATGTGTAATGTCAACATATCCCATGAATGATGCTGCTAACACTCTGACATTAAGGAAAATGTTCTTTTTATAGAAGCATTCATATGTACAAACCTAGCATAACTATAACAAGTTTGCAATAGGAAGACGCTCATATACATGACCTTTGCAGTTAGATAGGCTTGCAGTGACTTTCATAAGGCAGCCTACAAAAAACATACTCAAAACCATTTGACAGCTTTAAAGATGTTGTAATACTACAAAAATAAAACTCTGGCAATCTGAAATGCTTAAAACCTTTTAATGCTGTTGGTTAATTAGAGATGGAATTTTCTTATGACTTCTTTTTATGTGGCAACTCTAGATGTGTTACAGTTTTAAAGCTTATATAGTTTGTAATACCACACTTCATCAGGACTGCTGTATATTATAAGGATTTATAATAAGGTCTGTGTTCTTGACTATTTGTTAATGTTTTCTTGAAATGGATTCGAGAAATTAATTTCTAAAATCCATTTCTCAGGCACATTAACAAATTGGTTGTGCTCTTTTACCTGATTGTAAAATTTTATAAAGCATATAGTCTTTCTGAGTTAAAGTCATGTCAAATATTGCAATACATGAAATAAAGTGTGCATGTCTTTAAGGGAGTCAAAGCTACTGGGTATTATGTATCATGTGACTTTGTCTTCAGAAGTAGTGCCCAGGAAAGCTTTGTGGTTTTAATTCCTGTGTCCCTCTTTCTTTCAGAAAATCATAAAATGTATAAGGCAACTGGGCCATGTGGCTACTTATACTTTGCCACCACCCAATTTTAGATGTTACTCCTGTTTCAGTGAGTGACAGGGCAGCGTTACCTGGGGTGAATTTACAAAGACCCATTGAATTGTCTAACTCCTTAAAGAAAGAAGTTTGTTCTAGCATGGACATGGATAGTCATTGCATGATAATTTGTCTCTCTGCTGTGATTTGTTTATTTGCTGAAGCAGGTTCAGATTTCTTGTTCTTTTGTTCACAGAACTGTTTAATTTGTGAGGAAATAAGAGGTCTTGGACTGTCAAATCCTTGATGACCTGGAAGGTAAGACAAAGATCACCCCAAAGAAGACTGCAGGACATAAAATAAAGGAGCAAGGTGAACAGCCTGTCTTGATAGCTCAGGTCCTTATATCCCATGATCTTTTTTGTCAGGAAATATTAGGGTCTACGTAACTGTTTGCTATGTTTAGTAAGATGGAGTCCAAAGGGGGCATTCTGTTCTGTAATGAGTCTTATCAGTGCAGAATGTAGAAAGTTCAAGACTTATTTGGACCTATAATAGATACCCTTTTGTGATCAGCTGTACCAAATAAAAGGATTTTCTGACCACTGTTGCAACAAGACTGCCAAAGAAGGAAGAGTTAGCTCTCCATGTTTCAAGGTCTGTCACATCTTCATTTTGAAGTGAGGTGTTTTCTATACTAAAAACTGGGTGGAGAGTATAATACTAAAAACTGGGTGGAGAATATGTTTGCCAAGTGCAACAACATGACTTTGTTAGCCTTTTGTATTAGCCTGTTGTCAGTACACCAGCACCAGCAAGAAATGTGTACATTGAATTTGTAGCTTCTGCATATGAGAATGGGATTGAAAAATAATATCCAGTTTATAACCATCAACACATTTGATTAACCAGAGTTCCTGATTTTTGATTTGGAGGTCACAGAATTATATGAAAATAACAAAGGTTCTAGCATTGACCCTTGTAATACCCCAATGGTAACTTTAATGCTGTTTGAGGCTGTGTCTGCTATCCCCACAATGTGAGTTCTGCACCTCAGCCAGTTAGCTACCCATCTAATGAAATATACATCAATGTAGGTGCATTTAGCATTTTGATAGTGTTACCATGTAGTATGATATCAAATGCAAGTTCGAGGTATGTTGTGAGGGCATCATGATCACTGTCCAGAGCTTATATTAATCTATAAAAAAGAAAGCAGCAACTTCAGAACAAACCAAATAGACCCTTAACAAAGACAAATTAATGGGAGTCAAGTCTTACAAGGTTTTTTTATATCATAGTTTATCTGATCTGGTCTGATATGACCTCTTCCAAGGTCTCGCAGATGATACTCAGTACGTTGATGTGTCTGTAATACCCATGGTCTGTGGTAAGGCTGCCCTTGTGAAAAGGCATGACAACTGCTGTATGCTGAAGCTCAATGATAAAGCATGTGGATAAGCTTAAGTGAAATAGTTGTAGGAGAAGGTCCACTGGTGCACATTTAGTGCAGTTTAGCAGACAGGTATGTTATCAGGTCCCATAGAGGATATATTTTCTGTTTTGGAAAGTACTTTTAATGGGCATTCTTTTGTTATGACAAGTGCTTTTAAGTCCTTGGATATGTATGGATTTGGTATAGATCATTCTGGATTGGAGTTAACACTGAATTTCTTTGCCAGTATGCTTGTGATATCCACTGAATCAGAGAAGGTAGAGCCATTTTGAGTGAGTTCAGAGCAATGGTGAGTGCTATTTGATAACTTCCTGACATAAGAAAAGGAGGATTTGTAATTATTCTTAACTTCCAATGCCAGTCTAAGTTATTGAGAGGCATTAATCTTCCTGATGGTATTTTTCAGTACATTGGATAACCTTTTGATGTTAACCTTGATTTGTATTTCTAAAGTTTTTGCTTTATAATCTAATGATATTTTTCTCTTATTGTATTGTTTATTTATGCATCTAGACAACCGGGCTGGTTTGCTCTTTCATTTTTTATTTAGCTTAGAGAGTGACTGGTTTATTCAGTTTTATAGGTAAGTGTAGAATTTATTTCCAAAACATTAACAGCTAGCTATGATCGCAGACCCACATGTAGTTCCTATTTAAAACTACACGGTATAGAATTTATTTGCAAACTAATTGGCACTCCTTGATTACATGCATGATTTTTGGGGTCTATATTAGAACATCAAAGTTTCATAACTTTGAATGTTCTAATATCGACCCCTATTCAGTGAAAGCTAAAAACATCGAACATACAGAATAGTGAATTTTTTCCTAGGGAAAAAATTTGCTGTTCCAAAACACATACACTCAACACAAGCACACCAAACAAACACCAGTCCACACACATACACCTAAAATCTTACACCTAACCCTACACTAAACTATACAAACAACACTAACTATCCACTTACCTTAACCCAAACCCTAATCCTAAGGTCTGTCACTAAAGCACACACACCTCACTAGCGCCCTAACCCTAACTCACCTAACCCACCCTAACACTCATGTTCACACAATCGCACACATACCTAACCTGCGCCCTAACCCTAACTCACCTAACCTGCCCTAACCCTCACGTCCACACAATCGCACACATACCTAACCCACACCCTAACCCGAACTAACCTAACCCACACTCAATCACACAATTACCTGAACCTGACCCGTGACTTTCCACCACAGCGCTGAAAATACCGAAGCAACAGAACCGGACAACCAATTTCTTTCCCTAGGAAAAAAATTGTTTTTCTGTTGCTTTGATATTTTCAGCTTTCGCTGAATAGGGGTCGATATTAGAACATTCGAAGTTTTGAAACTTCGATGTTCTAATATAGACCCGATTTTTGTGTACCTGCACTACAACTTATCCATGAAACATTGTAATAGCCCTTTATTGTATTTATTTATTTATGCAATATCTTTATTAAATTAGAACTTAAGGCTCATATACATTAATAAAACATAAAAAAAACTATATTAACATTTTTTTCTTATTTATGCATTATACATTACATACATGTTTTCTTTGTTTTTTGTCTGTTTTTTCCTCCATTTCTTTCATTTGATTAGCCTCCAAGTGCCCTACATCCCTGTTGTATATGATGGCACTCAAATGTACTCACAGGCCAGTGTCTACAAATTTCATCAAGGCCAGCAAGGCTTCTAAGGGCATGCTGGGGAGTGATGCTGTTAATCATACTTTTTTTTTCATTTCTATGGTCCACCCCTTGTTACTAGTCTTCCCTTTGCAGACCTTGTGGCATGCCTGAGGGGCAAGCGTACACTGGACATATAAGGCATATCATCCTGCCAATGTGGCAGCTCAACCAAGTCTCCACCCTATTCTCCTCTTACAGACATGCCTACCAGCATGCCATCTCCAACTCCCACCAGAGACTGATGTAGGTGATGCTCATAGGTCCACCCAACTGCCACAGGATGATAGCACTGAGGAAGGGTATTTTATACCTGAAAGCTTTGCGTTTTCTTGGATATTAAAATGATTTTACATTTTACGTTTGTGTCAGTGGTTTATTTTTGGTATTTAGTGTATTCTTACCACTGAGCTTTCACTTTGACTGTGCTTTTGTTCTTGGACAGGATGATAATGCCCATATCTCCCTGGACATTCTGTTAGTCACTCAAGCTGCTAAATGAACCCAGTATTCCTGGGCTGTAGTTAGAGCTTTATCCCGATATACCACCAAAGCAGCATGTTTATTTTGTTTTTAATCAGTGTTCATTCCAACATTAGTAAATTGCTCAATGTCTTCCTTTGGGTAAACCTCACACATCCTCCTGAACATTTTTCTGCTAGGATTGTTCCCACAAATTCAGTTTATTTTGATGTAATTTGTTTCTTTACTTTTTTTGAAGATTCCATCTCTAGTTCTTTTATCTCCTTTACAATATTCAGTACTTCAGTTACAGCTGCTTTAGATTTTAGTTTCCATTTCCTAGTAACTTTTTTTTTTTTTGCAGCCAATGGAATTAAACTTAGTAAGACCTTAACTATGTCAGGATAATTCAGATCCTGTAGTTCAGCTCAAAAGAATAAGTTCCTTAGTTGTAACCATTTACTTTACAACATTACTGACAAAACACACCGTGGGGAATTTTTTAAATCTTCCAATTCATTAATCCCCCACCCCCTCCCCCAAAAAAGGGTCACCTTATTTTTTCCATCACATTTGCTACCTGAGAAAAAACATTCTATGAGGTCTGCTTTGGGGGTATAAAAATGTCTATGTAAACCCATACAAGCAAAATTCCTAAACCTTCTAGTATTTGACAAATACTATACATATGTCCTCCTATTGTTCCTTTTTATTTTATTTTATTAATTTATTTTTAACCAGATAAGTGGCTATTACAAGGACCTTTCAACCATCTCCTTCATTAAAGGGAATACAAAGTTACATACTTAAAATAACAAAATAGTGCACCTTAGGTTTAAGGAAGTTAACTGCTTCAAGCACCTTTACTTCTCTCAACACTTGCATTGAAATTGCACAGTGACAGATACTGCCCTTCCCTTTAAAGTAAACAGTGGATTAGAACCACACCTTATGCTCATAGGTATATCATGATAAATATCTTGATCCTAAATAGACCACAGTTAAAACAAATGATAACTGAAAATGTTTCTATAAAATACCCTCTAACTGAAACCTACAACCTCAGAAACTAAAGAAAGAAACAAAATGCAATAAACTCTCAGTTAACTGGAACTCAAGCAACCAGAACCCTCAAGCCGCCAGAAAAAAAAAATAAAGAAATGAAGTACAATTTTCATGTGTTGCATTTTCTGCACCCCCCCCCCCCCGACCCCAGAAACCTACCTTACGTTTTTAGAGTTTTAGAGTTTTTAAAAGGATGACTGGAATAAATTCCCTCTCTCCCCAACCTAAGAATAAGTCAAACCAAACAAATAGTATAGGTTACAGTATGCCAGGCCTATTTTTAATAATAGCTCTCAAGCAACCATAAACTAAAGTTATCCGGCATCTACCAATCCCCATGGGTGCCGGTTAACCAAGGGTTTACTGTATCCTTCACTCAAAATGAGATGAAAAATACCTGAAAGATTCTTACAGATGGCATTGTTTTAGGGATTTATTTATTTGTATTTGTCTACTGGGATAGTGCACTGATGCTTGTCAATCAATTGCAGGCACAGCCCAAATGAACAGCATGAAATTTCATGGTGAGTAAGAACAACAGAGACAATAAGCAAAAATAAATAATAATAAGGATGCACTTTGAATAAAGAGTAATATGACACAGAAATATAACTAACAATGCACAATCGAAATTATTACATGCCAGCTGAAAGTGCACAAGTTGCACAACAGAGTTAGAAAAAGGGGAGGAGGGCAAAGTTATTACCATTAAGATGTTATGAGAGAGAATTGATTAGTTAGGAAGAGACGGCAGAAAGTTGTTTAGGTTACATCATTGGATAAGCCATTATCCCCCTAATTTAACATACTGATTACTTAAAGTTTAATTAAAATAGATATATTTTTGAAGCCAGCTCCATTAGCATATTGGGTTAAAGCCCTATAACCCAGATGACACAAATTTCAGTAGTAGCTCACATACCTATTGGACTTGGAAGGGACTGGAGAAGTGAAACTGCTAAGCTGGCTGACCTATACCTTTGTGTGGGATGTATTGGGGTGCATGGTCCCATTATACATTTTCTGATGGAGAGTAGAAACCATATCTTCGCTAACACCCATTGCAAGATGAACATTAAGGCATATTACTGGGCATGCCCTGAGGGTTGGGGCAAATAAAGAAAACCCTGAAGCATCCTTAAATTATAGTCCCTGTCAGTTATTTATTGCCCCATTGAAGGAAAAATTAATGCGCTAGTTGGAAAAGAAAGTGGCAGGTGGTCAAGAGGTAGTAGAGGGGACAGAGTAGAGTTTTTTCCATATCCTTCAACTTTCTGGTCTAAAAGCCCATGTTTGTGCTTTTCCCACCTTTCCTGTAACTAGTCTAGTCCAGTTACAGAGTTGCTGTATCCAGGACTGTTGCTATGCTTCTGAGCCCCCCAAGCCTTTCTGTGTTGGAGGGAAGCCTTCTAGCTTATCAGTGGGTGTGGTAAGCACTAGGTAGCCTATCTACCACAAGAGGAGTGGTTTCTGGCCCAGAAATTGTAGTTTATTGGCTGCTTGGGCAGTTTCTCCCACCTCCTTCAACTTTCTGGTCTAAAAGCCTGTGTTTACACTTTTCCCGCCTTTCCTGTAACTAGTCTAGTCCAGATAGAGTTTGCTGTATCCAGGACTGTTTGTAAGCTTCTGAAAGGAGCCAAAGTCTGCTCTTCAAATTTTCCCTTATATCTGCAAGTCCTCTCCTGCACTTTTACTAGCTTATTAGTCTACTAAAGAAAGAAACAAAATGCAATAAATACAAAACTTCTTGTACCAATTATTGTAGGAGACAAAAGTGCTACCAGCACTAAATGTTCTACAAGGAAACAGCTCCAGTACTAATTATTAATGCCCACCCCTCCAGGCATGTCTAAAGGTCAGTTCCCTGTGCTTTCTCTTATTAACCTGGTGAACTTGGGCATGGTGAGGCAATGAAGCAACTGCCTCAAGTACACCGACAACCCTCTCGTCTTACCTCCCAACACTCAGACTTGCAAGAGATGCACTTATATATCCAAACTGGAAGCCAAGCACCCTCCAGCCAAGACTGGAATAGCTTGTCAAAAGGAGAAGGTCAACACTTGCATCACACCACATGGAAAACATAGCCCTCCAGAACACACACCAGCACTGCCTTCACATAAAAACACAAAGCACACACCCACCTTTGTGGAGGCTCTCAATAAAAATCTACTCAAACAGCAGAGACCTCCAAGGAAGAAATACACTCAACCACCACAACACAATATTAATCACGAGACACATACATCTCCTAAACAGTCTGCCACTCAACCAAAGCCCCTAAGGCAAAACAGCATGCCCAGCACATTAGTCATAGGTGACTCCATAGTGAGGCACACTGATGTCCCACTCACTAGGCAGAATAAGGAGAAAGTAACAGTCAGCTGCCTGTCAGGTGCCAGGATCTGCCACATAATGCACACACTCAGGTCCCTCAACAACAGGTACAAATATGGCTCTGTCATTGTACATGTCGATGTAAATGACCTGAGAAGTACCCCCCTGGACTACATGAAAAGAGACATGGAGGAGCTCTCGGATTATGTAGTCCAGGCGGGTATGACTCTAGCCCTGAGCAGCATCATACCATCACCCAGAATGATACCACAGTACAAGCAGAAAATGATTGATTTCAGCAACTGGCTAAGTTTCTGGTGTCATTCTAAGGGGATGCAGTATCTGTCTGCCTGGGATGACATAATTGACAGACCTCGATGCTTTGCCAGAGATGGCCTGCATCTGTCACCCCTGGGCTACCAGATACTGTCCAAGGCTCTTGCCACCCCTATAGTGCCTTTTTTAGGTGGTGTTCCAAGGACCAAATGATCACCATAAAAGCTACAAACAAGTGCAATCTGAGGGTCATGCTGCTCAACAGTAGAAGTCTAATTCTCAAAATGCATTCGCTTGAAGCACTCCTTAAAATGGAGAACATTGACATTTGTGCTGTAACAGAAACCTGGTTCAAGGCAGCAGAAAGCATCCCTGCATTCCAGGCTATAACTCATTCCACACCTTTCGGCTCCAGAACTTGGACTGAAGCTCCAAAGGCGGTGGTGTTTCCATATTCATAAAGGATGTGCAGACCTCCAGACTGGTAGTCCAACATAATGCATCAGAGACACTTCAGGAGCAGCTAACATTGGGTAAGACAGCCATTCAGGTCATAGCCTGTTTTAGGTCCCAATCCATGTCCAAAGACTCATACTCCACATTCCTAAGCACCCTGGAGAATATTAGGGTCCAACCTAACACTCTTATGCTGGGTAACTTCAACTACCCCTCCATTAACTGGGAAAACTACTCATGTACCAAAACACTTGCCCAACGTTTCCTGGAATTCATTAATTTCAATGCCCTGGACCAGCTCATTCTTACCCCCACTAGAGGTAGCAGCATCCTTGACCTGGTCATTACTAACATGGGCAACCATTTCTGTATACCAATAGTCAACTCCTCTCTGGTTAGATCTGACCGCAAACTAATCACCTTGGAAATCCACAACTCTCTCACCCGCCCACAAAGGTAACCACCACGAAAAGCTTCTCCAAAGCTAACTTTGGGCTCCTAAAAACAGAGGTGGCTAACTTCACGGCACCCATGCAAATAGAGAATGGTTGCATGACCAACGAATCATACACCAATGCACTGTATGGACATGTACACAAATGCATAGATCTCGCCATACCCAATAGAACCAAGATGCTCTCCTCCAAAAAAGTAAGCCAATCTGGTGGTCCCCTGCCATACAGAAGGAAGAAACTGTTGTGGAATAAGGTGAAGTCCCAAAACTGGAAAAACTCCCTTATCAGCCTCAACAAAAAGTTGAGATCTCTCATCAAATCCCATAAAGCTAGCTAGGAAAACAGAATTGCAGCACATAGTAAAGACAACCACAAGGCCTTCTATAGTTATGTAAAGAATCTCCATGGTAATACCCAGATTTTCTCTGAGCTAATGCACAATGGTACCTCCTATACCGATCCAACAGATATTGCCAATATACTGGCCGGCAGATTCAGTGCCAACTTTACCCCTCTCTCCCTCCCCCCAAAGGACCAATCATAATACCAGTAGATTGCCAGACACCCAGTATTACTGCTGCACAGGTTAAAATAGCACTGTCCAAGGCAAAGAATACAGTTTCTATGGGACCTGACAATATGCATGGCTGTGTTCTACATGAGCTACAGAGTGAATTGGCACCTCACCTGTGTGCCCTGTTCAATCACAGCCTCACCTCTGGCTTTGTCCCTACCAAATGGCGCACTGCTATAGTCATCCCTTACCACAAAGGAGGAGCGACTACAGACCCTGGCAACTATCGCCCCATTAGCCTGAAAAGTCTGATAATCAAAGCTATGGAACGCATCATCATGGACCTAATAAACAAGGATATAGGGAATCTCCAAACTCTGGATCCCACACAGTTTGGTTTTGTGAAGGGTAGATCATGCCTGCTCAACTCACTCAAATTCTTTGAGTCACTCACCAGACTTGTGATTGAAGGCAAGGTGGTTCATACAGCATACCTTGATCTGGCCAAGGCCTTTGATACCATTCCCCACTCAGGAATCATAGAAAAACTCACTAATCTAGGCATCAGCCCCTATATCACTAGGTGGATTGCAAATTAACTCACAGATAGAACACAAAGTGTGAAAGCAGCTGACTCCAGGTCAGACTGCTGACCAGTCACTAGTGGAGTCCCCACAGGGATCGGTCCTGGGTCCTCTCCTGTTTGGTATCTACTTCTCAGAAGTCCAGGCCAACACGAAGAGACTCTGGCTGACAAAGTTCCCAGACAATTGCAAGTTGGGAACCATTATTAACTCCCCAAGTGATGTTGACATCCTACAGAAAAGTCTCACTGAGACCAACGACTGGTGACAGAACCATGGCCTTAAGCTAAATGCCAAAAATGTGTCATCATCCCCTTTGGGAAAAACCCAGTTCCCATGAATTACCACATTGATGGTAGTCCACTGAACACAGAAGGTGTTATAAGAGATCTGGGAACACAGGTTGACAGCAACCTCTCTACTGACCACCACATTGTCACTGTGGTCAGAAAGTCCTTCTATGTGGCACATCTCATTACTAAGGGTTTTGCATCCAGGAAGAAAGAGGTCATTGTCTCCCTCTACTCTTCCCTCATTAGGCCAATCGAGTAGAATGCCCCATTTGGCATGTACCTCACTAGACACCTCCAACAACTGGAGAGGCAACAAAAGTACCTCACAAAGAGGATCCTAGGCCTTAAACACGTGTCCTATATGGACAGACTCAAAAAATTCCAACTATTCTCTGTCTCATATCGCCTACTTTATTATTATTTATTTATTTTTTATTTATTTTACATTTGATGACTGGGATAGTCCGACTGGATACATGTCCATTTTCAGCAGAGGCCCAGGGAGAAAAGCTCCAAACTAACAAACAAACAAAGACAAGCAAATTACAGTATATGCACAAACATATTGTATTAACATTCGTTGCAGTTTCACATTTCAAACCTATGAAGAATACAGTTTATATTCAGAAATATATACAAATATGTTACAGTTTCTCATATCAAATCTATAGGTGCAGCTTATATACTTAGAGGTGATCTCTGCTTGACTTACAAAGTCATGTCTGACCCTGCTCTATTAGAAATGCTACAGCTAAAGAAATCTCAATCCCTTCACACCACACACTCATTACCACAATCAACAGAATGTGCTGGAGGGACAGGTTCATAACCCAAAGGCTGCCCATTTTATGGAATAGAGTTTCCATACATGTCAAGCAGAGCACCTCACTAGCCCTCTTTAAGAGACATCTTGATGAGTGGATGGGAAATAGAAAATTCACCCCAGGGATCACTCCAGTGGCTCTACTCGACAGAGGCACTGGGAACTAAGGTCAGGTGGCATGATGCCAGGGTAATCCTATGTGCTAGGCTTGTATAGGCTCCAGGTTTATTAGCCTAGTACACACCTATGAACCTATGAACCTATGACAGACAAAAAATGACATCTTGGAACATTATTATACCATCAAAAATACATCCTAAGTCATGGTTATATAATGCTAAGTATGCAAATACATCAATAACTATATTACTTAATAAACTGATACTGGACAAATGTATGGTAATGGCCACAATGCTTTGTATGTCTGAAGTGAGCTATAGTTGCTGACCACATAGCATCAACTGACAAATAATTATCCATAAAATTCTGCTACTCCTTCTATGCAAGACTTTGTACAAACTGGAAACACTGTCTCAACAACTACTATGAACATTCAGTGTGTATAAAAATCTTACTTTCTTTATTAACTCCCAGACATTCTTCTAAATAGTGTTAATGTTTAACTGTTCAGGCTTTGCATAAGCCAGTATTTTTTTTAGTTTTTATATACGCATTGCTGCACAATTTTTAAACATTCTTTGTGTTAAATTGTAGAATTATTGGGAGCCATCCAGTTACAAAAGTACTTTCTATTTTATGAGAAATAAAACTGCTGAAAGTACTTTCAGTTGTAAAAAACTTTTGAAGTTTCCTCGTTATTGTGTAACCATGCAAATGGTATGTAAAACTCCGTTGGTCCCACCAAATGAGGGTGCTGCAACAAAAAAAAAAAAAACAAAAAAAACTTGCTTTTAGATTTACTGAAAGTATTGTTTGATGCTTCCCAGAATTACATTCGGCAAGTCATGAATCCATATTCTTTTATATGCCATGAAGTAAAAATGTTTTTGTGTTTCTTTTGGCACATTTTTACACGAGAGAAGCTTTAGAGGCTACTCACCTTCCAGTAGTCAATCCACATACTTATGCCAGGTGATATCATGTTTGCTCTGCACAGTGTAAGAGATGGCTCTAGTCTGCAATAACAAGATGAGAGTTATCGACAAGATTTAAAGAAAGGACTGATTGGCCAGAAATAAAAGCCCAGTATATTTGCTGTACTCATCTTTTGGCATAGCTTAATTCTCTTGTCATTATTTACTGCTTGTGATGCCATTACTGGTTTCAACACAGATTTAAACAAGTACAGAATTTTCAACCTATCACAATTAGTGCTAACGAAATCTGAGTACTAGCATGGCATGCATTTCAATTGGACATCTAACATGTGTCTATGCAAAACTTTCTGCAAATGCACTTGCAGTCGGGTGATGCTGAATAGATTAAATATGCATATAATTTATTTTTAACAAGCTTTCAGACTCTTAAAGAACAAACTGTATTCCATTGTTGCCTGTCAAGTGTTTGAGTATACTTAACCAACTGAATATTTCATGCTGACCCATCATCATATTTTCAAAAAGTTTTGGACATCACAGCCATGATTCCTGGACATTTACTGATGATACCTACACTAAGAAGAATGCTCTTCCTTCATACCATCTCGCAAAGTCTATGTGGCTGTGGTTCTGCTGATGATCGTGATGGGCTTTTGAGTTTAGAGGAACTGAATAGGGCATGTTTTCAAGCTATCTGGTGTGACATAAAGGATGTTGAGTGTTTATAGGTTCATAGGTGTGCATTAGGCTAATACACAAGGGCCTTTTTAAGCCTAGCCATGCATCCCAAATCTCTGACATGTTCTGGTAGCCTTGATAAGTGTACGCAGAGGCTTGGGAGGTGAAACATTTACAAGCAGGGACCTGGAAGATGGACTGTTTACAGGCCGCCTGTGTCCATAGGTGCCAAACCAGGGCTGAATTTCCTACTCCCCATCCAATTGTCCAAGTCACACTTTAATTGGGTTAGGGATAAACTCCGCTTCACATGGATGGGGACACAAAAGTCTTCTCAAATGACCAGAAATCCACTTTATTGTAGAACACAAAAATACTGAAAACTGAATAAGATTAAGCACTTTACGTTTAACACTTTGGCTAAACTTCTTCAGATAAACATCAGCTAAAATTACATGCTTATAAAACACTGCTCATTAAACTTAATTAGACGTGTTTAAAATCAATTAACTTTGAAAATCACCTAAAGGTTTATGTTCCTGGCAATACCCGACTGGACTTACAGCCAGATCCCTCTTCCACTAGGAACTTTTACAACTGTTTAACAAACATGGTATAGAATTGTTATAAATTATGTCTAAACATTATCGGCTTTCATAGCGAAACTGGAGGAAGAGGTAGCTCAAACTGACACTGAAATCAAACATGATGATGATTTCGAAAGGTACCACAGTAGAATTTTCAGCAGTATTAACCAGCAGTATTAACCAACAAATTAACAAATTCATGGACATCAAGCTTAAAAAAATTACAAAGGGACTGTAAAGATTACAGCAACTGAGTGGCATATCCCAACCCTCCCTCTTCTCAAACATGGAATGGATCAGGCAGAGTACACAACAGTAATGTTAGACCTGCCGTTAACCAGGAAGTGTATCAATCTAATGGCAGGCAAGGTACTGAACAGAATGGGTTCGGACACAATAATGTAGAAGAAGAAAATACTCTCCCTGCATATGGAGCTGGGAACAACTCTTCAAATTTAGCAGTGGATTACACACTGACAGATAATCAACATTACCATTTTCCCTTGACACAAGGCCAAAGCCACCAATGGAAGAAACAGAGCCAACAACCCATAACTCAGACTTACAACACCAGGGTGGGCAATTCGAAGAGGAATCAGATGTGAACGCCCAGAATGGTAATTATGCAGTTTTATACAATTCAAAACATGACTTTAAACTGTGTAACTTCACTGATGTTAGTTTTGATACAGGACTTATTGAACTGTTTGCCAAAGGCTTAACTTTCATTCATGCCAAGCATAGTGACTTGAGTTCAGTATTGTTAGACTTGGAACTTTACATTAGGAAGTTGAACTTGGCTGCAATGCTAGGCAATCGTCCGCACAACAGCAGGGACATTGTACATATTTCTAGTACATTTAGCCTTGTTTGATACTGTTTGTGAGTTGGATATCAGGTCAAAACTTGGGGGTGTGTGCCACCACCTGGTCAGCAAAAACAACGTATCTGAAAAAGCTTGGGAAGAACTGCAGTACATTAAGAACCTACCTGTCCATTTTATGAAACCAGACAAAGGGGGAGGCTTGGTAGTTATGACTGAAATCGGCTATGTGGAAAGAATGGAAAAAATTCTCAACACTGATGCATATACAAAAGTAAGCTTGAATGAACTTAACGTAGCCTACGATAAGATTAAGTCATACATCAATGACTTATTTACTGATTCACAAGTAGACTTAAACACCTTCAACTGCCTAACATTACTCGGCCCAAAAATGCCTATCCTCTTTAGTATTCCTAAGATCCATAAATTAATGGAAAACCCACCCATGTGAGCCCTAGTGCACGCAAGACAATCGATCACTTATCCCTGTGCCAAACTGGTGGACTCTATACTCAAAAAATATATTGTCCAAGAGCATCAGATTTGTAAAGACTCTTGGTCATTTTTGAGTGAGATCAACAAACTTGAATATAAGGATGAGCACAACTTTTTGACAGTGGACGTATGTGACCTGTATATATCGATACCCCATAGAAGAGGGATTGAATGGGTCATTGATTTTATGCGAAACAAGCAAGTGCCTGCAGAAGAGATGAGACTGGTAGAGGTACTTTTGGAAATAATCTTAGAAAATAACTTCTTTCTGTTCAACAAGGAACATTACCTACAACAAATTAGTGTTGCCATGGGTTCACCATGTGGTGCCAGCTTCTCCAACTTAGTAATGGCACAATGGGAACACCAATTCATCTTGGCTAATGAAGCTATTAACAAGTACATTTTCTTCTACACACGGTTCCTGGAAGACATTTGTATAATATTAAAAGGGGACAGTCAGAATGCCTGTAACATGGTGAATTACTTTAACAACACCACCAGGTTTTTAAAATTCACAAGTTCATTTAACGAGGAGAAAATGAACTACCTGGACATTGAATTAAGGAAAGACAGAGCAAACCAAAGGTATACATCCTGTATATATGGGAAAGAAATTTATTGCAACACCTTTTTGCACTTTTCTAGCTCGAACCCTTGGGATCAAAAGAAATCTCCATTTGAACAACAAGAAAAACAAATAAAAACCAAAAATAAAAACAAATGACCAGCACTCGAATCTGCAAGACACCATCAACCAACCACAAATGAAATCTGTCTTTAAGGGTCAACTGGTGCAAGCCACCAGGATGGAGTGAGGACAGTAGATTTATCGAAGAGCGCACAGCATTATGAAGTATGTTTGCCCATAGGAGATACCTGGAAACCTTGCTAACAGAAGTAATTATGGAAGTTAAACTAAAACATGAACTAGGGGTGTTTACTCCCATTCTTTACCACGACGTTGGACATGTCTATAATGACAGTGTAACAGCATTTTCAATGTCTATGGTAACATCCCTGAACATGACAGGATGCATAAAAGTGAACAACACTAAACCTCAATTTACTTTAAGCTTTACAACAATTTATTCAACAGACGCGATTGAGGTAAGGCAAATACTACGGAAAAACTGAGCTTTATTGTAAACAGATAAAATGGTGGTACAGAAACTAGGATATTCATCTGTGATTACTTATAGAAAAGGAAGGAATTTAAAAAGTTTAATCGAAGGTGAGAAGATTAATACCAGCAGAAGTACAGGAATGTACAAATGCGAATCCTGTAACCAATGTAAGTTCACGGACATGGGGCAAATGTTCAAAATTGGAGCCCTTAAATTTAACACCAAATACAGATTAAACTGTAATTTACAATCTGTGATATATTTAGCCCAATGCCAAACCTGTCCAGCCTTTTACATAGGCAAGATGGACCACAAGCTGCAGGAATGTGTGTATGAACATGTATATAATATTAGTAAGAACAAAGGGGAAAATGCCCTAGCCTGTCACTGCACTGAATACCCATTACACAAATTCAAATTTAGGGCTATTGATCATTTTCCCACTGACAGTTGTGGTGGTCCTATCTCGCTTCTGTTGGAGAAACTTGGGCTAATATGGCAGTTGTGAGTGAATGCTGCATGTCCGCCAGGTTTGAACGAAGTTTGTTCTTTAGCATGTGTCCTAAAACTGAAAAGCCTGGAGAGATGATCACTATAAGTGTAGTGCCTTATGGTCCTAGTCTACACTTTGTAAACACACAGTCTAGTGTTAAAATGCTACTCATTGTTTGTAGAGTGATATTTTTTTTACACATGCATACTGTTTTAGTTTCTATTGGTAAAAAAAAAAATATATATATATATATATATATATATATATATATATATATATATATATATATATATATATATATATATATATATATATATATATATATATATATATATATATATATATATATATATATATACATATATATATATATATATATATATATATATATATATATATATATATACATACATATATATATATATATATATATATATATACATTTGATTACATATACATACTTTTTTATATTTTTATATGATTTTATATTTCCTGTATACATTACTTACCTGCAGATAGTAGGGATGAAGCACGTTTAGCTGAGGTTTAAACTAGGTACTTGGTTCTCTGTAAAACGACACCCACAGTGATTTTTAAAGTTAATTGATTTTAAACACTTGTCTAATTAAGCTTAATAAGCAGTGTTTTATAAGCATGTAATTTTAGCTGATGTTTATCTGAAGAAGTTTAGCTAAAGTGTTAAATGAAAAGTGCTTTATCTTACTCAGTTTTCAGCACTTTTGTGTTCTACAATAAAGTGGATTTCTGGTCAGTTGAGAAGACTTTTGTGTTCCCAAGTTTGTGTTCGTGTTTCCAGTTTTGGTTTAGCAGTCACATGGATGGGGAGCCTATTCCAGAGAAAGAGTAGTCTCTTGAATACATACCTGTATCTCCAGCAGGTCCTATTTATATCACAGGCAATGTTTAAGACTTTAGAATTAGTAATTCTGGTGCTGTTTGTTTTGTTGATATGCAGGGGGTCCATCAGAATGGGATCTGACAATGCCTTGTATGCCACGCATAGATCTGCCCTCAGCAGTCTGTAGGAGACAGAATGCAGGGATACAGCCTTGTGGCAGTCTGCATAGGACATGTTACTTATACCCTGAGTTCTTTTAGTAAGGAACCTCTATGGATATTCCAATTGTTGGATATGACTGGTTTGATACATTCTAAATGGGGCATTGTACTCAATGACTGGTCTGATGAATGCTGAATACAGTAGAACAATGACTTCTTTGGATCCAGATGCCATACCTTTGTTTATAAATTGCACAACATGGAATGATTACCTCACCACTGTAGACACGTGATGGTCAAAGGCTAGATTACTGTTTATGCGTCTCCTCAAGTCCCTGACTACTGAGTCAACTCTTAGGGGTGTGTTGTGAATATGATAGTTTCCAGGGATGGAGGACTTCTCAAACAATAGTATTAAGCATTTCTTGGCATTTAGTTTTAGTCCATGGCTCTGTCACCAGCCCTCTGTCTGCGTCAGCCCTTCTTGGAGAACATTTGTGCCAGTGGGTGATTTAATGACAGCTCCTAATTTGCAATCATCTGCAAATTTCGTCAGCCACAGCCCATTGATATTGGATTTGACTTCAGAAAACTAAATACCAAAAAGGAAAGGTCCTAAGACCAATCCACGAGGGACTCTGCTTGTGACTGGCCTCTTTGTAGAGATGGACTCCACAGTACTAACTTCCTGGGTCCTGTCTGTGAGTCAGCTGGCTATCCACCGGGCAACATAAGGGTTTGCACCTAACCTCTTAAGTATTTTTTTATATGTAAGAATAGATGTATTTATATGTATATATATAAGAGTTTGAATTTTATATTATTTAGTAAAAATGCCAGTAGATATATTAAATACTGATGTAGTTGATCATATGACCTTGGCTGCAGGTCATGTGATGTGTGGTGGGTGTATTTAAATGTGAATGTAACTGCACCTTGTGTTAATCATTGAAAAAGGGAGTTGTCCCGAAAGCTTTGTGTTGGATAAAGGTGTTCTGCTTTTTACTCAACTGTGTTCGTGTGTTTTTGCTCTTAAGTATATCGACAATGTCCGAGTGAAGGATTGTATCAAATGGCTTGGCCAAGTCATGTTAGTTAGTGTGAACCATTTTGCCCCCATCCATTGCTTTGGTGACCATCGCAAAGAAGTTCACCATGGTGATTAGGCATGACCTGCCCTCAGTAAAGCCAAATTGGGTTGGGTCCAGTGTATGGAGGTTTCGTATGTCATTATCAATCATTTCCATGATAATTCTTTTATGGCTTTGCATATGAGACTAGTGAGAGTTGTGGGTCTGTAGTTTCCAGGTTCTGTAAATGGCCTACCTTTGTACTGAGGGATGACTGTTGATGTTCTCCATTCATAAGGTGCAAAGCCTGTTTGGAGTCTATAGTTAAATATCGATTCCAGATGGCCTGACAGATCATGTTTCATTCTGTTTAGGAGGCATACTGGGATATTATCTGGGCTGAATGATACCGTGTTCTTGGCCTTAGAAAGATTATGCAGACTATTGATGTGATTCCAACAGAGTGGATTTTTTTATAAGTTCTGTACTTGTTCCTGATGAGTGCCATGCTTGTACAGGGTTTCTGTGAATAGTTCTGTGTAGGCAACATTGTTCTCAAGGTTTACAGGGCTTGTAATTTTGCCAGGTTATAATAGTAGGAAGTTAGCCTTGGAGTTGTTCCTGAATATTCCAGGGTTGGCTGGGATTTCAGGCTTTATTTTTACTTCAAAGGAGACCATTTTGTGGCCTGACCTTACCAGAGAAGACATTACACTAGGGGGGTGTGCAGCACTCTCCTGTATTAGTTAGGACTGTTTGGTGAACCACATTCTTGTCCCAGATCTTGTTGGTGTATTGGCAATCTAGTCCAGGGAGTTTGTGTTTAGAAAACACAGAAATCTCTGCGCCTGTACGTTTGGTATCGTATATGATTCCCGGTTAATAGTGGGTTAATTAAGGTCACCCATAATTATGGTATTGGGTTGGATGGTGAGTGTTTCCAATAAGTTTAATTACATGGAATAGGTTTCCAGGGTCATATAGGGGGACCTATAGCTTGCAAGGAAGTGGTATTGGAGTTTGACTAAGGTGATTTGAATGTAGAGAAGCTCAAGTGCATTGTCCTGTTTGACCAGCCTTGAAGTATGTGTATTTTTTATGTAAATCGAGACACCTACACCTTTTTCCCTGTCTCTGTAGTAGCTGATTTAAATGTGTCTCATTGACTGCACATACATCAGCATTCTCAAGAGTGAAGACAGCTTCTAGGGAGTAGAGTTTTTCTGTAGACTCCTAGCATTGAGCAGTAACACCTTCAGATTTTCTTGGTTTTGATTTGCTCTGTCAGAAGTGCTTTCAGTTTGTCATTGCCTACAAAAGACACTGTGGGGGAGGACAATATTTTAGCTAATATTTGAAAGCCTAAAGGGGAAAGCTGCTGACCATCCCTGGCAAAGTCATATGGTTTGTTGACCATCTACTTCCATTCTGACAAATATTGCACCCCTTTAAAATGACACCAGAAATTAAGCATTAAATTCAGTCATCTGTTGTTCATAAAAGTCACAAAGCACAAACTGAAGCATATAAACACAAAAGCCAGAAGAAGTAGCTATATTGAACTCACTCAAAGTAATGCAGACTTCAAATCACCACACAGTTGTAGAATGCAGAATCCACTTTATTAACTTCAGAACAAAAAAATCCAAGGATGAGCACTTTTGTCCAGAAAGATCTAGACTTCATCAGACAAAAAAATATATATATTTCTCCATTATGCATTTTAACATTTTAACATTTTAAATAATTTACATGTTCAGTATTTATTATGTTAAAGTATATTTATTTCTCTTAACATTTTCTTCTATATCTAGATATCTAGTTTTTAGTATTTAATTATACATATTTATTGTTTTAACACATTCAACATATTTAAATATTTATTGTACATTGTCATTTTATAAAGCAGTGCTTATATACAGTGTGCCTTTTAGTGTGGCGTGTTCCATGAACTTTTTCAGTTTGTATATTTTGTCTGCTTTTTAAATTCAGTGACTGTAAATATTGTGCTTTTAATGACATAATTGATTAGTTTATAACTGGGTGGAACTTCCTGTTTGAACTGTATAAGAAGGAAGTAACTATGTGGGGTAAATTGTCTGATGAAGTCTAGATCTTTCTGGATGAAAGCGCTCATCCTTGAATTTTTTTTGTTCTGAAGTTAATAAAGTGGATTCTGCATTCTACAGCTGTGTCATGATTTGCAGCCTGCATTATTTTGAGTGGGTTCAATCCAGCTACTTCTTCTGGCTTTTGTGTTTATCTGCATCTGTTGTTCATATTGTGGCATCATCCTTGGAGAAGGTAAAATGCAGCTCAATGCTAGGCTAATACCAGCCTGGTACACATATTCAAAGGAATCCATAATGTCTCTCTTCATATAGTCTTGGGAGGTATGGCTCAGGTCATTTACACCCACATGGACTATGACTGAGTCATACTGGTACTTGTGGTACAGTGATCTGAATGCGCAATGTAGTGGATCTTGGCTCCTGATAAACAACTGATCATGACTTTCTCCTTACTCAGCCTGGTGAAAGTGGACATCATTGTGTCTCACAATGGAGTCTCCAATGACTAGAATGTTGGGTGGTGTGGTGGCTTGCCTTATGGGCTTAGAAGTAGAGGCTCCATGAAATGTGGCCATATGTGTTGATGCTGGTGTTGTTTTGAAAGATTACATTTGGGGTTGCTGAGAGTGTTTATTATGTGTAGTTTGCCTAGGAGGTCTTTGGGGGTTTAGGAAGGTTACATTTAAGTGCCTCAGTATATGTGGGTCTATGTGTCTCTTTAAATTGTGTGCAGCGTGTGTATTACTGACAAACTTATTGACATTGAGTGCTTTAATGTGCGGGCTTTCCCTCCACTGACATTGCATAAATACATCTCTCACATACCATATCAGTTCATTTGAGTAATTAACTGATTGTCAGTAAACACGAGGCAATTTCTACAGTTCCTCACGCTGCCCATATCTACCAAGCTGGAAACACTGTGTATATCCATGGTAACAAACCCTTTTTTATTGATTAGACAGTAGGTGTGAGAATATAAAGCAATGTCAGGAATATCTGGTTTTCAGCTCTGGGGGCTGTGCTTGTCACTGCAAACCAGTTGATCTATGTGCAACAAAGTACAATTTCAATGGTGCCTTTAAAGGACAAAAATGTCATCTCAAAGTGTCTGTGGCTATACAAGGCACTGGCAAACATATGAGGGGAAACTAATAAGTAGAGCCTGATGATTTATGGATAAACTATTTAGGCAGATTTTCTGAAGTTAGAAGCAAATCAAGCAGTACTTACTGAAAATAAATAATTAGGGTGCCAAGAATGATAAAAAGATGGGAGTTACCTGAATGGCTGCTGCCTGACTATTACTCTTGTTGGTCTCACCACAGCTTCACTCTGCTTGGATGCAATGCTCCTTTGCATCTTATCTCACCAGAAACAAAACAGTAGCACCAATCCAAAGATGTGAAACAGCCCACAACCTGTTTGCAGATCCACAGTCTTGTCCCAGATGATGTAAGGGTCTGTAGGCTTGTTGTAGCCTTTTCCTGGTAGATACCTTGAACAGTAACCAGACTAATCAGGAATATCAAGCAGAGACACTCACTTCCCAACTAGAAAGAGTCATGAATCTATGCACTCTGCTCCTTTTCTCACCAGGAACAAAATATAAGCACAAATTTAAAACTGGCATGTATGAAGCAGTTATTAGGCTTTACAGTGGTCAGCAGTCCCCAGGAACTAATGTTCCTATGCTCCATCTCTCACCAGGAGCAAAACAGAAGCACCAATCCTAAGATGACTACTGAGATGCAGAATGTGAGCTCTCCAGTAATTGGTGGTCTTTGAGTAGATGTAGATTTTAAAGGTACGATGCAAAAATTGGTTAATATCCTAAGAGCTGCAATGTGCACTAAGCAGTTAAATATGAAAGAGGGGGTAACTTCAGCTTTAGCTATCTAAGTGAATAGCCAGAAATTTTAAAAGAGCAAGACAGATTGGAAGGGTGAGCACTTTTGTATTCTGGTTCTATGGAATACAGTGGAATAGCCAATAAATTTAAATAGTTGAAGGTGAGTGATTTCACAAAATGATAATTTTGTGCTTACTCACAATAGCCAATGAAAGAGGAAAGGGAAGGAGATATGTGGTTAAATTAACATAAGCCGCAGGCAACTGGAAAGACAGTTGAGTTTAAAAATACAACAGCACTAGGGATGGTGGAGAAAAACAATTTCTGTGTGACTCACAAGAGACACACCTGTGGTCTATTTTTTAGTTTAAATATGCAATTAAAAGCAGAATACATGTCAAACACAGACTAAAGAAAATGAATCGTTATATACAATATAGAAGAAGGCAATAAAGCTGCACAAAATACAAAAAAGCAAAAACCATCTAACCTCACAACAGCGAGTTGTGGCAGAGTCTGGGTGAGCTTTTCTAGTAAAGTGTTTTAGTGTGCCTGACATGAGTAGTACTGAAGGTCAGAGTAACTACTTTATGAATTACTTAACCTTGTATAATGTTAGCTCATTGTATTTAATTTAATATTTATTTGTATACTTATTGTGTGATTTCCTAACCCAGTTTGACTTAAGTTATTGGTTTAATTTGCTTTTTTTTTCCCAAAATCAGTCCAAAGTCCAACACCCCTTTTTTCAAATGCTGTATTGTGGCTATTGTAATGAATATGGAAGGTTCTGTTCCTGATACAGTGCTAAACAAAGTAAAAAACAACTAATTGGCTGTATCTTTTGGGAGAGATCAAGGGCAATGGTTTTCCACTGCTGGAGTAAACTCTTGACTTTTTCTTCCATAAGGTTATTATTGACTTCAAAGAAGGACATGACTGAGTGGGCCAGGAGTACTGTTAAGTACTGTATAAGAATGTTCCATTCCAGGACTTTCTTGAGGAAGTAAAGTTCATACTAAGTGCTTCTGTTTTCTGAAATTTAATTTTGCACCCTAAGAAGTCACCAAAGTCATGTAAAATAGAGAATGACTCAAACATGTCTCTCTCTGGTTCCAATAAGTGCAATAAGAGATCATCTGTATATAACAAGGCTTTGCACTAGTAGCCTGCAAGCTTATATCAGCTACATGAAATTGCCTAAGTCTCACTTCAAGTGACTGTAGGTACAGGGAGAGTAACATGAGTAACAGTAGGTCACCCTGTCTTATGCCCCTGTTTAGGGTGATTGTAGAAGAGGGATGAGAGCCTATTTTGTCTATGTAATTATTTCAACTGTCAGGACCTGCTAGAGTGAGTACAAACCACAGAGTCTGAATGGCCAAAAAAATGGACTTACATATACTAAGTTCTAGGTGTCTGTTTCTGGAAATATTCACTTTTCTCCAATGTATGATGATTTCGGAGATGGTATGCATACGTTTTTGGGGTGCTGAGAGTTCAGGGGGCTTGTCCCCTGCAAAAAAAAAAAAAAAAAAAAAAAAAAAAAAAGTTTAAAGCAGGAGAGTAATCAATATTCACTCTTTTCCCTAGTTTCAATTTTTTTCCGACTTGCCGATATTTCATTAAGGAGCCATAATTCGAACAGATCCCATCATCTAAAATCTTTTTAAAAGGTGCACGAGTGTTGGGAGAAAAGCCTTTTGCACAATGCACAAGCAGCACATGCAGGTAGTCCCAGTTAATCTAGTCAATAGCTTTCTCTGTAGCTGTACTGGCCACCACTAAAGGTATTTACCTGTGATAGGCATCAAGAATTATTAACATTGTCTTCATTATGTTATCAAATGTTGCACAGATGGGCCACAAATACTGTTTATTCTTGATGAACCAAGCATTGAAGGAATCATGAAAGTCTATTAACAAGGATTTTGGTAAATATCTTAATCATGGTTTAAAATGAGTATGGGTCTATAAGATGAGGGGAGTTTGTTAGGGTTATGATGGTCTAGTACCAGGATGGCTGGTGGGAATATCACCTATCAAAACTGAATTAGCTAGTTCGGTAAAGCCATGTCCACATTTCTGACATACCCAGTTATATATTTCTACAGGCACTTCATCTGAGCCAAGAGTCTTCTTGGGTTCGGGCATTTAGGTTGCAATAAATTCTCTGTAAGCTACAATGCTGAAATCAGAAGCCAGCAGCACCACTTCACTGTAGAGTGGTTTGGATGAAAAGCAAACTTACAACAGTGTTAAATGCCGACGAGGCACATGGCACATTGCAACAATCCATAAGGACAGTTACCCAACTCTATTCTAACAACAGAGACGACTGAGTATCCGTCCTTTAAGAAACAATGATAACACTTCTAGAACTGTCCTTAGGGACTGTGGTTCTGGCATTTAGGTGGCAAGAAATTCCCCCACAAGCTACAATGTTGAAACCAGAAGCCCGGATTACTGCTTTGCCATAGAACGGTACAGATGAAAAGCAAACTCGCTATGGTGTTATACACCGACAAGACACACAGCACATCTCAATAATTCTAAGGACAGCTCTAGAGGTGCTATCATTGTTTCTTCAAGGGCAGCTACCCAGCTGTCTCTATTGTTAGAATACAGCCAGGTAGCTGTCCTTAGGGATTGCTGCGATGTGCCATGTTCCTCACTGGCATTTAACACTGTTGTGAGTTTGCTTTTCATCCAAACTGCTCTATAGCAAAGCAGTGCTGCTGGCTTCTGGCTTTGGCATTGTAGCTTGTGGGGAATTTCTTGCAGCCTAAACACAGGAACCCTTATCATTCCCATCAACTCAGTAAACTTCACAAATGATTTTTTCCCAAAGGGGAAAGAATGTACTGATCGGGTCCTGAATGGACCTCATCTAAAGAACTGGCCATGCTCCATTCCTTTGTACAGATGCAAATATGAGACTGGAACTCCAGTTATGCCCTCATTGTATTTGATAAGGATCTGGAATCAGTACCTGGAGTTACATATGAATTTACCATAGTTTGGACTTTTCGCTCTGGCCTACTCTTCAGCATAGTATACTGGCCTTTTGTGTCTCATATCAATTCCTGCTGTATACATGGCATTCCCCTTCTTATCAAAGTTGCTAACCCCTCCTTCTATGTTTCTCCATAGTGGTAAAAACATCCTTGGTAGACATATTATTCCAATTTGAAATGTTTCTCTACATGCACGTGCATCTCCTGTAACAGCACAATGTGTAGTTTAATTTGCCTTAGATAGGTAAATACCTTTGACTTTATACGATTTGTAAAGCCCCCGACAAACTGGATAAAGCAAAACACGAACTGAAACAGTTCGTGGTTTGCTTTATCAAGATTTGTAAAGCCATTGATTTTCCAAAACTACACCATATCTTCCCAGTCACTCTTGTTTATCTTAACAGTAAATATATCAGTACACTGTTAACAGTTAAACATTATGCCACCTAATCTCACCCATAATATCAAAACTCTCAGCCCAGCTGTTCTGCAGTTTTTGAACTCAATTGTGTTACCATTGTTTATAAAAATAAGTTTGATACAAAAAATACATTTAACATTAGTTTCTTAAAAGGTAGAAAAAGTCTTCTATTATGTGCGACCATTAGTGTTTCATCTCAAATTTGCCTAGACTACAAGCTAACTTGCTACTTTTTTCTTACACAACACAGCAATACTTATTAGTCCTCCCCTTTAGTGACTTTTTATTGCAAACCTTGCCATTAGCTGATGTTTGAAGATGCCCACTAATAGGGTCAAAATGTTCCACTGTACTTCAATGTCTATACCATCTCATATGTCCAATAAGTTCATAGGTATTTACTAGGCAAATGACCACCAAGGTCTTTATAAGCCTAGCCTTGCAACCCAACCCAATTGTGTCCTTATGTAGCATGGACGTTTATTAGGAGGGGGCATGTTAGTTAGGAAGTTTCTAGAGGTTATGTTGGGGGGTATGTTAGTTTGGACATTACTGTCTGCCTTTGTCTATCAATGACATTTGAGCTAGACCTAGGGTGAATTTTCAATTTCCAACCCATTAGCAAGATTACACTTAAACAGGGTTAGGGATGGATTCTGCATCGCATGAATGGGGAGCCTGTTCCAGAGCATAAGGATCCTCTGAGACACATATCTGGCTCACAAAGTGAAATACCCTCAGTGTCAATTAATACAACATTCTTTGAGTCAATGTAGAATGCCAAGTAAAAAGACCTTATGTACTTACCATAACATTGCATCTGTGTTGTCCATCTTCATTTATCCTTGACATATGGAGTTGGTTCCAAGCATCAGAACCAACTCAGCCATTATTACAGCTCGTGATCACAAAAAACTCTTGAGTTTAACCCTTACCCATAATGCTCTTCTCCCAGTTACCTTAGATTGAGTTTGCAGAAGACAGATCAGAAGAAAGAAAGAAAGAAAGAAAGAAAGAAAGAAAGAAAGAAAGAAAGAAAGAAAGAAAGAAAGAAAGAAAGAAAGAAACCAAAAGCATTCATAGACACCATATCTGGAACTATATGCGTATGTCATCAACAAATATGTTAGCTTTCCATTCCACTATAAATCCAGCGGCAGAGGGATGAAGGGAGGGAAGTCAAGGATAAATGAAAATGGGCAACACAGATGGAACGTTATGGTAAGTACAAAACTTCATCTGATGTTGTAAATTTTCATTTTATCCTCGACATACTGTATTGGACAGAGTACCCAGCTACCTTAGATCTTGGGTGGACTCAAGGAAGAATATTCCTGAGCACAACTGAACCAAACATACAACTAATGACAAAAAGTTATACTATAGCTCTGCTCAGCTTAACAACAAATCCAATCCTCAAAAATTTTGGTCAACTCTCAACAACATCCTCTATCCTGGAAAGCCCTCTAATCCCTCCCCATACCATAACTCTTCCTCTCAGGAAACAGCTACCCTCCTGAATAAACACTTTATCTCTTCCATCCAAAATCTGGTAACCTCTAAGCCAAACTCTACTTCAACACCCACCTCTCCAAGTCCCACTAACACAATTCTGTTTTCTTTTGAGCCAGTTCCCATTACTTACATCAAATCTCTATTACTCAAGCTAAAACCTTGCTCTCCTTCCACTGACAGTCTATCTCCTACATTCCTCAAACTTGCTGCTGACTCAATTGCCTATCCTGTATCTATACTAATTAATCAATCTATTCTGGAATCAACTGTCCCCACTCTTTGGAAATCTTTCTTCACTATCCCTTTTCATAAAGGTGGAAACTCCACTGACCCCCTCAAACTACCGACCCATTGCCATTCTGTCCCCTCTCTCCAAGATATTAGAAAAATGTATTCACTCACAGCTTCTCAATCACCTCCTCACACACCACTTACTTACCCCTACCCAACATGGATTTCGTCCTCACCACAGCACCACGACTGCCCTCCTCTCCTTCACTCATATCATTGCAGAGACCCTAGACAACAATAAACTCATTTCCTGTCTCTTCCTAGATATCCCCAAAGCCTTGGATACTGTCTCTCATCCTCTACTACTATCCAAACTCACAAATCTCCACCTATCCCCCTCCGCACTTGCCTGGTTTAATAGTTACATATCTGGCAAGGAACAATCTGTCAAATGGCTCTCATCCTCCTCACCTTTCCTTCCCATCTCCACTGGTGTTCCCCAAGGCTCCATCTTGGGACCCCTTTTGTTTAACATCTTCGCCAATGATCTTTACACCTCATGCAAAGAATCCGCCCTTATTCAGTATGCCGACGACTCCACACTTATATCCATCTCAAATAACATTCCTGAACTAGAGTCCCTGACCCAACAAGCCCTACTATTCACTAAACAATGGCTCTCTTACAACCTACTGATCCTAAATCCCAAAAAGACCAAACTCCTACTTTACCTTCCCCATTCTCTTTCTCATCACAAAACTTCCTTTTTTATTACATCTTCTAACAATACAAATATCCAACCTGACACCCACACCAAACTCCTAGGGGTCATTATCAATGACGAACTCAAGTTCAACCTACACATACTCCAATGTATAAAAAAACAAACCAGAAACTAGGTCTGCTATATCGGAGCAAAAAATTCCTAACCCCTGAATCTAGACTTACCCTGCGCAGGCACTCCTCCTCCCCTCCCTCTTATACGCCGCCCCAGTTTTTACCAATATCCAGGCCTCCACTCTAAACAAACTGCAACAGACTTACCATAAAATAGCCAGATTCATTACTAACTCCCCATACAACTCACACCACTGCAGTTCTTTAAACTCTCTTCAATGGCTTGAACTTCCCCAATTTCTGCTATCTTATCAATTTCATACGCTACACTCTATTGTTTATAAACCCTCTTTCTGTCCATCTCTATCTTCCTTAGTCTCCATCTACATCCCATCCCGGACCCTCCGTACTTCTAACCAGCAATTACTTGATATCTATCACCCAAAAAGGTCAGTAGGCAAACTACTCTACAAACACTCCCTTGCCCATGCTTGGAACAAACTTCCCCTTGACTTACGTTCAATCTCCCACACCTCACACTTTAAACTTCCCCTTGACTTACGTTCAATCTCCCACACCTCACACTTTAAAAATGAACTAAAAGATTATTTTCTCAATTCCAGAACCTGCACTTGCCATGACCCTACCTAGTCTTCCTTCCCTTTATGTACCCTCAAAAGGACCATACTTAGTACCTCATTACACCTCTCTCTCCAGTGTGTCTACTATGCATTTGCACAATTTTAAAAAAACAAAATATTTTCATTGTTGACCTATTGAACTATATCAATGTAAAATTATTACTTAGCTTCTTTTTAATGCAACTTTAACTTTATGCATGTATTCCAACGGGTACATGTCAGTACATCGACAAGTTAGAAGATCGACATTGACTTCACCGACACATGAAATAATCGACGCTGCAAATCACGGACATTTAACAGGTAAGAAGTTTAAATTTCGCTAATCATGCCTACTATGTTTTAGTAAGTGTGGCAGTGTTATGCATGTGTGGTAGGCATGATTAGCGAAATTTAAACTTCTTACCTGTTAAATGTCCGTGATTTGCAGCGTCGATTATTTCATGTGTCGGTGAAGTCAATGTCGATCTTCTAACTTGTCGATGTACTGACATGTACCCATTCCAACATATGTGAATCGTTTTGCTATAACTGCTATTATATCAGTATCATTTAAAATTGTACTTGTTTTAAAATGTATTACTGGAGCTTTTCTCCTCAGGTCTAAACTGAAAATGGGCCACAAGCCCAGTTGGACAAACCCGGTTAACAAATGTCAATAAATAAATAAATAAATAAATAAATGATGTTCTTCCCCTGGAGACCAAATCTAATTTGTAATGAGTAATAAAGGTATGGAGATTAGCCCAAGTTGCTGCTGCACAAATATCATCCATAGAAGCTCTATAATGAAAGACTGTTGATGTAGCCACAGCTCTAGTAGAATGTGCTCCAACAGTTTTTTTGCAACTCAACTCCCTGTTTGCTATAGATGAAAGTTATACAGTCTTTGAACCATCTAGCCAATGTCACCTTGCTCACTGGTTTACCAAGTTTCATACTTGAGAAGGAAGTAAACAACTGATCATATTTCCTGATATCCTTAGTTCTGTGAACCTAAAACCACAATTATCTTTGAACATTTAACAAATGTAAGCAATATTTACATTCGCTGGTGAAGTTGGGAAAGAACACTGGCAAATTAATGATCTGGTTGATATTGGCCTCTGAGACTACCTTAGGTAGAAATGAAGGGTTAGTTCTTAAAGAAACCCTGTCTTTGTGAAAAATCAAGTAGGGTGGCTTACAAGACAAGGCTAGTATTGCTGAAATCCTTCTAGCAGAAATTATAGCCAAAAAAGCGTAGTCTTCCAGGATAAAAAAATTGAAATCACAATCAGCTGCTTGCACAGAGGGAGGTTAAACAATAGCTTGCAACACCAAGTTTAGATCCCAAGGCAGAGTACGGCCTGTAAAAGGGGGTGTTAGTAAGAAAGTCCCTTTTAAAAAGGGCTTGCAAAGCTTATGAGAAACCAAAGAGGATTCTTTAAAACCATTATGAAAATTGGAAATAGCTGCTAGCTGAATTTTATTGGTAGAAGGAGAAGCCCTATATTGAAAAGTGAAGATAAAAATTCTAGAATTGTAGTAATAGGTGTTGAAAAAGGGTCACTATTATTGTCACAAGTCCAAAATTAAAACTTTTTCCATTTACTAGTGTAAAGTTTACAGGTGGATGGTTTATGAGAGGCTAGAAGAATATGATGGACCGGGAGAGAGAGCATAGGATGCCTAGCTATTAATGGAAATGGAGAAACCGAGCTGCCAGCTTGAGGTTCAGAATAGTTGGATAGACTAATCCCTATGGATGGGACAGCAGGTCTGGAGCCTGGTCCAGAATCCAAGGCTGATGGACCAGATAAGGCCAAAGATAGGGGAGCCATATCTGTCAAGGCCAATAGAGTGCAATGAGGATCAATTTGTTCTTCAGCCTAATTGCTTTCTTTGTTAATTTTGGGATCATGGGAATTGGGCAAAGGCATAAAAAAGTCCAGAGGGCCAAGTGGGTAGAAGAGCATCCCTCAGTGACTCCTCCAGAAGGGGGATCAGGATAAAGTAGTTTCTGCACTTGGAGAGGCAAATAAGTCGCAGCAAGGCTGACTCCACTGATGGAAAATCCGTTCTGTCGCCTTTGGACTGAGACACCACTTGTGAGGCAAGAGAATGCACCTGCTTAGTTTAAAGCAGTTGAAAGAGATCGCCCACTGTCACACTCTGAGAGCTCCTTGACATAGGGGATGAGATTTGGTTTCTCCTTGTTTGTTGATGTACCAAACCACTGACATATTGTCTGTTTGAATCACAATTTTCCCTAAAGGAATATCAGTTTGAAAGACCTGCAATGACTAACAGCACTGCTCTCAGTTCCAGGACACTGGTACACAAGTTAGTTTCTATGGGGGACCAAGTATCTTGGAAAGTCTTGCCCAGATATGGGCCCCCTACCCTATCTGGGAGGCGTCCTTAGTCACTATGCCCTTGGGGTGTGAAGAGACAAATGGGCAGCCTAGAAGAACTTCTTTGTAGGGTATCCACCAAGCTAGATCTCTTTTGCAAAGATGGGAGACCAAGGAACCTAGGGACCAAAACCTTGTCACTGCATAAACAGAACATGCTGGAGGGATAGATTCCTATCCCAGAAACTTCCCATAATCTGGAACAAACTACCTATCTATATCAAACAAAGCTCCTCATTAGCACTCTTCAAGAAAAATCTTGATGACTGGATAGGAAATAGGAAATTCACCCCGGAGATCACCTCTGTGGCTCTGCTTGACAGGAGCACAGGAAAATAATTTTCTTGGGTGGCGAAAGCCATGGTACCTTTTTGGCTAGGCTTATATAGACCCTAGGGCCAATAGCCTAGTACCTACCTATGAACCTATAAATCAAAACCGACATAGGTTAGTACAATATTGAATAGTGAGTCATAAGCAACCATTGTAATATTCGCATGTGGTAGCTTGCCAAAGGAATTAGAGTTATAGCAGTTGCCATGGACCCTAGTGCTTGCAGAACTAGATGTGCAGTCACTTTCCTGTTGTTGATTATTTTATGGACCTGTACTCTGATTTTCTCTGATCTCACAGTGGGAAAAGAGGCGATGGAAGTCCTTGTGTTTAGAATTGCTCCTATGAACTCTAAGGTTTGAGTAGGAGTCAGTTGTGATTTTCCAAAATTTATAGTTATCCCTAAGTAAGAACAAGTCTGAAGGACATGCTCTCTTGCTTCTATTAACTGATGCCTGGTTAGAGCAGTAATGAGCCAGTTGTCTAAGTATGTAAACACCCAGAATCCCTGCAATTTCAAGTGAGTTGCTACTAATGCCATACATTTGGTGAACACGCTGGGAGCTGTGGTGCGGTCAAAGGGCAGAACTCTGAATTGATTATGACTGGCTCCTAGCCAGAAGTGAAGAAAACTTCAGGATCATTTTGTCCATTTTAATATGGTAATACACATCCTGAAGATCTATTAAGCACATCCAATCATCCTTTTCCAAAAATGGAGAAGTGGATTGTATAATGACCATCCAGAATTTGGATTGCTGAACCAATGTGTTCAGCACACTTAGATCCAAAACTGGTCACCAATCCCCTGTTTTTTTTTTTTGCATCAAAAGAAAAATCTTGAGTAAGTTTGGACTCTATCTGGTCTGGTGGGACTTCTTGGATGACTCTTTTTTTCTAGCAGTTTTTGAATTTGAAGAACTGCATGTTCCCTCTGACTGGGTGGGACATTGGGGATTTTTCTGTGCATGGGAGGAGGAAGGGAAAAGGGTAAGGTATAACCTCTGGAAATAATCCAGTGCACCCAACTATCTGAAGGTATTAGTAGCCAGGCTTTGAGGTGCAGGAATAGATGTCCCTCGACTGCCTCCACAGGAAGACATTGGGCCTCCTTTCAGGAGCATTGAAAGGGTTTGCAAGAGAATGAATCTTTGAAACCCTTGTTCTGCAGGCCACCTCTACCATGTGGACGGCATCTTCCATTAATGTTCCCCCTCAACCCCTGGGGGAACTCCCTCCACATGTGTCCTGAAAAGGCCCTTGGGACTTCTTGAACCACATTTTCCCACTGCTTCTCTGATTTCTAGAGAACAGTCACTGAGGAGTGGAAAAACATATGTCCACAGCAGAGAGGGTCTTTCCATCTCTCTCACACCTAGATTATGTGTCTTTAACTTTTTGGCCAAATAAGGAATATCCATCAAAAGGTGCATTGATGAATGAAGACTTGAATGGCACTGCAAAATCACCCAGGCACCCCCAGGTGTGTCTCTTAATGGCAATGCCTGAACCTGCTGCTCTGGTTATCCCTTTGGCTGCATGAGAAATGAGTTCATGGATGAGTTTGATACAGACTGTAAGGTAGCTAACTGGGAAGCAACTCTTTCTTGAACCTCTTCAGAGATGGCTCCTGTCAGGGTATCTGATAACTCCTTGATTTAATCCCTTTGGAGTCTGGTAAAGTGTGCCAAAAAGTTCAAGGACTTTAATGCAAAGGTTGATGATACATAGACTTACTTCCCAAATCTATCTGTTGACTGAGGCTCTCTGTTAAGTAGATGGATAGAGGAAATATCTTCAGCTAGTTCCTTTTTAGTTGCAGCCACTTTGACCATGGCATCAACAGCTAAACCCTGAGACCACAATTGTTTATCTTCTGGGGTCATTAAAATTTTGTCAGGTCTTCTGGGGATAGCCCCAATGGTGTCAGGGACCTTCCATGTCCACTGAGAGATCAACTCAATGAGCTCAACAGTGGGTGGAGTGACCCAAGAGGTAGATGGGTGAGTGCCAAAAGCCTGCAGGTACATGGACTCCTTGGAAGAAGGATTTTGGGACTTTCAATCACCCCATTGCTTCAGAATCTCAAGGAGACATCATCCAGGGGTGACCTTTGGTAACCTTCCCCTTCATCAAAGTCACTATCATCAGTGATTGATTCCTCTGGGGAATCCAAGTGCTTCCCCTTGCATGTTTTCTTCTTAGGGACCTCCTCAGTGAGATGATTTGGGGAGGTATCAAAAAAAATAAGAAATTTATTTTTTGGAATCCTGCAGTTTTGACATCTACTGACCCAGTAGAGGCACAGGTTGAATATCTGGATGGGAAGAAGGCAAGGATATCTGCTCTGAGTGGAAGGGGTCAACTGACTGACTACTGTGGCTCTCTCCAGGGCCTCAAAAGCTGGCCCGCCTGAAGGGGGAAAGGAGTCTGGAACTGAAAAAGAGTACCTCAGAACCGTGGTCACTCCCGAGCCCAAAGTCAGAGACAAACTGATCCATGCCAAGACCCTAAGGCACAGAGAAGGCTCCAACAAAATAGGGGTCAACTCTGACAAATCAGAGCTGACAGGATAGATACGGATCCAAGAGGTATCCTGTTCTGACTGAACCAAAGAGCTCAGAGCAAGAGACAGTTCTGTACATAAGGATATCTTCAGTTCTGATATAGTTGGTACCAGGCAGCTCAGAGCCAGGGGCTCTAAAGCTTCAGTAGAAGTCAGAGGAGGAAGTGTCAGTGGTGTATAAGAAGGCTCAGATCCTAGACCCATAGGGGCCAGGGCCAAAGTAGACCCTGTCAATCCTCTCAACAAAAGAATGTTATTCATTAGTTTCTCCTTGTCATCCTTGATCAGACATTTAGTGGAATAGATGGAAATGATGGAGGGTGATTTTGGTCATTCCAGGAAGGGTGAAGGCAACTTTTCTAGAAAGGGATCAAAAGATGTTCTAGGCAGAGTAATCATGGAGAAAACCTCAGGTTGTTTACTCGGGGCCAATAGGCACCAAGGAAGATTCCTGCACTGATATCTTTGATGCCGATGAGACATCAATTTTCTGCACCATAATTTCTGGTGCCAAAGACTGTTTCAGACCCAACTGATTTGGCTCTCTTGAGTCCTTTGGAACTGAGGACTGAGGTAAAATGCCTTTTGGTTCTGTGGAAACTGGGGGAACTGAAGACTTAAGCTTCTTGGAAGCCATCTCTGATGGGGATGTAGGCCCTGATAAACACTTCTTTTTTTGCCTTTTCTGTAGTTCTGGATGAAGAAGACAAAGCGGGAGAAGACACATCAGTTTTGATTTTAAATTTCTGTAATTCAGATATGGCCTCACTGAAAGCAGATGGTAGAAGCCCTTTTAGGCTTAACTTGTTCTTCCTACCCACTAAGGTCCCTTGACTGAATGAGTGACAGATGGACCAGTCCTCTTGGAGATGGAGGGGCTCCAAATAGTATATACACAGTAAATGTGCATTGGAAAAAGGGATTTTATGTCCACATTTCTGGCATCTCTTAAAGCCAGAAGGGGCTTTAGGTTTATCAACCATATCTACAATTAAAACCTGGTGCAATGCAGGTATACACACAAACACACACACACACACACACACACACACACACACACACACACACACACACACACACACACACACACACACACACACGGAAGAATCCTCACACAACAACAGAAACAACTAAGTCTTAGAGCAACATTTTTTTTTAAATAGTAAAAAAAGGTTCAAAGAAAGTACTATCTGCAACAATAGTCAAGATTACAGAATTGAAAATAGATATAAAATACTGTGGACAGAAAAACAAGAAGGAATACAAAATACACTGATGTATACAGAAATAGTAAGGGCAAGTAATCAATTAATTATATTACAGAAAAGGCTGTAATAAAAAGTAGAAGTTAAGTTCAAAATACAAAAATTGTCAGCTCGAGAGCAATGGAGAACCACATCTGACAAGAGAAGCGACAAATGAGATCTGAGGTAACTGGGAGAGGATCTTTATGGGTAAGGGTTATGCTTGAGAGTTTTTGGTGATCACAAGCTGTTCTAGTGGCCGAGTTGGCTCTGATGCTTGGAACTGAATCTTTATGTCAAGGATAAAGTGAAAATTGACAACATCAGATGTTATTATTCACAGATATAAATTGTGGAATACAGTTTTCATTGTAGCAAAATTAAATCAGGTATAAACTGATTTGGATAAATAAAAAAATTCAAGAAGCTGGGTAAACGCCTGGTATACACCTCAAGCGAATGAACAGAAGAAACCAACGGTTAGACCACAGCTGAAAATAAGAATAAAATAATCCAAGCTAGGAAACAGTCCACTTGCAGCTTCATACCAAATGCTCTTTATTATAATCAAATGTAAGCGCTTTTGCGATCTAAGTCAGCTGATCGCTTCTTCAGACTGTTTTCCTAGCTTGGATTATTTTATTCTTATTTTCAGCTGTGGTCTAACCGTTGGTTTCTTCTGTTCTTAAACTGATTTGGAGATGCCTTTAACTGTCAGTATTTCTTTTAGGCTGCCATCAAATATTTGCAACTAATGCTGATTTCTGGCATCGAATCATGTGCATTTTAAATAAAGGGAATGTCTCTTTCTGGTGAGTGGTTGTTTTTAGTGTCCTCAGAAATTCCAGAATATCCTTCTTGCAAGGTACCCTGATAGCTCCCCTTGAACAGACAGTCTTCTAACAGCCTCATCTGGCAGTTCAATAGTTTATGCTCCTCTGGGTAATCACAGACCTTCAGTCTAGCTGGATATACAAGATGAAACCTCTACATTATTTTATTCTGACAGCACACTATAGTTGGCCTGAATGTTACTCTTCTCACTCTGGGTTATGACACATGTCATTGTCTGCACAAACTTTTATCCCATTTAGAGTGTCAATTCACATCAGTATCCAAAATGCAGAGATCACTCTTTCTTTAGTTGAGCATTGTTTAAAACATACTGAAATAGGCCTAGATTATGCTAAGGATAACGCTGTCCAAGCTGCAAAATCCTTTACTAATGCATTCTAAGGGCACCTACAAGAATGCATGGATCGTGCCATCCCAAGCAAAACCAAGACTAACTCCTCCAAAAAAAGAAAACCAGTCTGGTGGACTCCTATTATAAACAAGTTATACAATAGAAAGAGAAATTAGTACAGAAAAGAGTAAATTCCAAGAAGGGAAGACATCCCTGATCAGTATCAGCAAGAAACTACGATCCCTCATAAAATCATCCAAGGCGAGCTTTGAAAGAAAAATTGCCAAGTACTACAAAGATAACCACAAGGCATTCTTTAGCTATGTCAAGAATCTAAGTGGCAATGCTCAGCTCTGCTCAGAGTTAGTGCAGAATGGCACAAAATACACTGAACTGACCGATATTGCCAACATGCTGGCAGACAGGTTCAGCTCAAACTTCACCCCCCTCTCACCCCCAAACCATAACCATACCAGAAGAATGTAGAGTCCTTGAAATCACAGACACTCAGGTTAAAACAGCCCTCTCCAAAGCCAAAAACACAGCATCAATGGGACCAGATGGTGTCCCAGGCTGTGTCCTAAATGAGCTCAAAGACGAAATAACCCTTACCTGAACACACTGTTCAAACTCAGCCTCTCCACAGGCTATGTACCCATAGAGTGGTGCACAGCAACAGTTATTCAGCTCCACAAAGGTGGAGCCACAACAGACCCCGGGAACTATCACCCTATAAGCCTGACTAGCTTGGTCTGCAAGGCTATGGAGCACATCATCATAAAACTCATTAACAGAGACATTGCGAACCTCCAAACACTGGACCCTACCCTGTTCGGCTTTGTTAATGGCAGATCATGCCTCCTAAACCTGGTGGACTTCTTTGAGACAGTTACCAAGGCTATAGATGAGGGAAAGGTAGTACACACAGCCTATCTAGACCTCGCTAAGGCGTTCAACACCATTCCCCATTCTGGTATTATAGATAAGCTCACTAGCCTGAACATAAACCCCTACATCACAAGATGGGTTGCCAACTGGCTCACGGACAGAACCCACATGGTGAGAGTTGTGGGAGTTAGATCCAACTTTAAACTGGTTACACGTAGCATTCCACAGGGTCAGTCCTAGGACCACTCCTGTTCAGCATATACTTCTCAGAGGTACAGGCAAACACAGGAGGACTATGGCTGACCAAGTTCGCAGACGACTGCAAACTAGGGGCTATAATTGACTCTCAGGCTGACACAGACATCCTCCAAAAGGGTCTCACTGAGACGGATACCTGGTGTCAAAATCATAGCCTCAAGCTAAATGCCAAAAAGTGCATAGTCATCCCCTTTGGAAAAAACAAAGTACCCACAAACTACCACATAGGTGGTAGTCCCCTAAATACGGAAGACATAATAAGGGATCTGGGGACCCAAGTTGATAGTAATCTCACCTTTGATAAGCACATTGCCAAAGTGGTTAGAAAATCCTTCTACGTGGCCCACCTCATCACAAAAGGGTTGGCATTCAGTTCAAAAGAAGTCATTGTGCCCCTCTACTCATCACTCATCAGACCCATCATAGAGTACAATGCCCCATTTGGGATGTACCTTACAAGACACCTGCAACAGCTGGAAAGACCACAGAAGTACCTCACCAAGAGGATCTCTGGCCTCAAACAGATGCCTTATGCAGCTTGACTGAAGAAACTCCAGCTGTACTCAGTTGCATACTGCCTACTGAGAGGTGATCTCTGCCTGACATACAAGGCCATATCCAACCCAGAATTGATGGACATGCTCCACCTAAAGAAAACCTTATCCCCTCGAGCCACATGCTCTAGGGATCTAAACATCACCACAACATTAAATAGGACGTGTTGGAGGGATAGATTCCTGTCCCAGAGACTTCCCATGCTTTGGAACAAGATTGCAATCTACATTAGGCAGAGCTCCTCACTAACACTCTTCAAAAGAACCCTTGACGAGTGGATGGGAAAAAGAAAGCTTACCCTGGGGCTCACTTCATTGGCTTTGCTGGACAGAGGCACAGGGAACTAATCTAAGGGGGTGGCAAAATCCAACACATTCTGGCTAGGCTTATAAATGCCTTCAGGCAGATAGCCTAGTACCTACCTATGAACCTATGATTACCTCTTTCTTTGTGCTGGGGGTGGTGGTGGGGTGAAGAACACTAGATGTGCCCATTCAAATATTAATTAATCAGGTAGAATCTCACACCATTCACTTAAATTTCCTTTTATGAATGGTAGACAGTCATTTTTCTCTATCTGCCCAGGCACACCATTAATTCAAAGGGTTTTATGTCTTCCTCTATCCTCTAGATATATCAGTTTAGCTTTGATGTATTCCAATTGGCTTCTGCTTTAATTAATTGCTGATTCAGCATTTCCAGGTCCAATGACTGCTGCTGTATTTGGCCAGAGTGATCAGATAGGGCTGATTCCATGTCCCATGCCAAAAAGTGCAGTGTCACCACCTTTGGTAAAAACTCTGTATCCATAAGCTACCACATAGACAGCAATCTACTTAACACCGAATGCGTGATAAGAGACCTTGGGACCCAGGTGGACAGTAGTCTCTCCTTTGATAGTCACATCGCCACAGTAGTCAGGAAGTCCTTCTACATGGCACACCTCATCATAAAAGGGTTCTCATCCAGGAAAAAAAGAGGTCATCGTTCCCCTCTACTCGACACTCATTAGAGTACAACGTCCCTTTTGGAATGTACCTCACAAGACATCTGCAGCAGCTGGAAAGGCCACAGAAGTACCTCACAAAGAGGATTACTGGACTCAAACAAATGCCCTACACTGACCATTTCAAAAAACTCCAGCTTTACTCAGTAGCATATCGCCTACTCCGAGGTGATCTCTGCCTAACATATAAAGCTGTGTCAAACCCAGAGCTGTTGGACATGCTACACCTAAAGAAATCCTAATCCCTCTGAGCTACACGCTCTAGGGACCTAAACCTTGTCACCACAATAAACAGGACATGCTGGAGGGATAGATTCCTATCCCAGAGACTTCCCATACTCTGGAACAGGCTACCCATCTATGTCAAGCAAAGTTCTTCATTAGCACTCTTCAAGAAAAATCTTGATGAGTGGATGGAAAATAGGAAATACACCCCGGGGTTCACTTCTGTGTATCTGCTCGACAGTGGCACAGGAAAATAACTTTCTTGGGTGGCGTAAGCCAGGGAACCTTGTTGGCTAGGCTTACATAGGCCCTTGGGCCGATAGCCTAGTACCTACCTATGAACCTATGAACCTATGAACCTATGAACCTTATTTTAAGATCTGTTCAGACCATGTATTCTAATACAGAGGAATTCATCCCATGCATTTATAACATTAAATTGTCCAGCATTTTGTCCACACTTCCATGAAGTTACCATTTACTGCTTAGTGCTGGGCCATCGATCATTGGTCTGTGTTCTCATTCTAGCCTGTAGGCTCTTCCAAACCCACTGCAGTTGCTTTTCCTGGCTGTCATTTCTTTTCAGTCTTTAAGTTTTTAACCACAATCCCCCCAGTGGCACATACAGCTTCTAGTAATTTAACTGGGCTATACTCATTTAAGGATCATTTTTAACAAATAGGGGAGAAAGTGTGCCAAACTTCACTGCTCAGTTATAGCTGCCCAAACCAGAAGTCAGTTGTTTTAATTTCTTTGAAACCTGTTGTGACTGATTTAGATTTTTTCTCTTTACCTGTATCCATCAAGTCTATACCCTCCCACCCATCTTTCAAAAACACTCTGAAAGACTTCCTAGCTACAATCTGTCTCTGTTCTTGCTCGAATAAAGGATAAAATATATCCCTAAATGTAAATGTGAACAAGTATCTTTTCATTCCTTATACCTCTTTGCTCTCCTTTCTTCACTTACTTTCTTACTGCTATCCAATTCTCTTCCATGACTTTCTCTCCAAATATATCATAAGCCTTTTCCCCAGCTGTTTTCCCCACACCTCATATTGCAATTCCTATTTGTATTAGACTAACTTTTTCTACAAACTGTCGAATGTTTCTCTAAATATTAAATGATTGTCATGTACTTTGTATCGATTTTTAACCATTTTCATATTATGTCTAATTTGTTATAATTATGTAAACTGCAAATGTTTTTGTTTTAGTTTTGAAGATTGTAAAATTATTGTTCTTAAAATGTTTGTAATAATTCAGAGCTTTTCTCCCATGGCCTACATTGAAAATGGGCTTCTAAAGAATCAGACTTTACTGGTAAACAAATGTCAATAAATAAATAAATTAATAAGTTAATTAATTGTTAATAGCTGAGAATGGATTTTTTAAATGAGTATGCCATTAACAATTTGCTGAAGCACAATATGCTAAAACATATGTATATACAACAGAAACACCTGATAGCACTGGAGACTTTATACGCCAAAAGCTGGATGATTTGCCTGCTGTTATTAATAGTAACTCTAGTCTTACTGAGGATTATAGTACTTGTGCAAATGCCACAGCTAGGAAATAGTTGTTTAATATATTAATGATTGGGCTCATGGGAGAAATAATAGGCAAGTGCAAATAGAACACATTTAGGAAAAGAGGGGTCCTTTGCCAGTAACGATCTTTCAAATCTTATTAGACATGATCCTGCAGATAATAACTTTGAAATTCAAGATACAAGCATTGAGCAAACTGACTTCAGGGGATACAGAAGAAATAAAAATAAAAGAGAGAGAGAGAGAGAGAGAGAGAGAAAGAGAGAGAGAGAGAGGAGTTCACAGCAAATACATTAAAAAGAAAAAGAAAATAACTGATGTCTATATTGCAAAATTATACAATGACCCCCCCCCCCAATCAATATTCCAAAATGAGCAAGCAGATTGGTCAGTGTGCCTGTTGTAAATTAGACTTATACTAATAGAAAAAGGTTCAGTCACCTGGACTTTTTCCATTAGTATAAGTCTTGATTTTTTGTGTTTTTGGTAGCAACGGAGAATGTAAGAGCTCCGTTGCTGTAATCTCACTATGTTAAACTCGTTTAACATAGTGAGACAGCTTTAAAAAAGGCTATGGAGATCTTCTTTTCTCCGTTGCTTTTTTTAAAGCTATCTCGCTATGTTAAACTCTTTTAACATACCGAGACACATTTAAAAAAGCAATAGGGATCTTCCTTTCTCCATTGCTTCCACACACAGTTCTGATATACTGTGTAAACATACGCATGCGCAGTACATCACAACTGCCGCAGAATACCGGACAGCTGAGGAAGGGCAGCACGGAGGCATTATACAATGCCATTATTTAAGAAAAGTATGTTTTTTTTTTCTTAAATAATGTCATTGCATAATAGCAATAACCCACTTCTGGGTGTGGGTAATGCTGGATTTACCCACTGTTGTCTTTATTTGGCCACTCGGGCTTTGCCCTCATGACCAAACCACACAAACCGTGGGTAAATCCATTTCCCACACCCAGTCGTGGGTTATTGCTTAAATAATATATACTAAAAAGGGCATTGCTTTGTTATGTAACACAGAAATTATAGGGAATGGTAACATTGTTCAATCACAAAACATTCAGTCTAAAGAAAGTGACTTAATTTTTCCAACAGAGAAGGTAGAAAGAAGAGGCAAGGGCAAGCTGAAAGGACGAAATCAAAACTGAATTTTAAAGGATTAAAGAACATTACTGTAAGAAAAAGAAGAAAAACAGATGAAAGACTGAAGATGTCAAGGCTCAAACTTTGGAAGTGCAACGACAGCTATTTGAGAATTTTATGCTTAGACATGAAGTAAGTAGTGAAAACAGTGAGATTAATAAGACTAATGGGGATGAACATCATTCTTTTAAAAAAATTGATAGAGTATACATTACAGAATTAGAATGGGAGAATCTTCAGATATATTGAAAAATTGGTTCCCTATCAGAAGCCTGAAACACTATAAGCCTGAAAATCAAAATCCTGAAAACTAAAGCCTGAAAATTCAAAATCCCGAAAGCCCAAAATCCTGAAACTCAAAATCCTGAAAACACAAATAATGCTAATATGTCACTATAAAGACACTAATATCTACCAACTGACCCTGACCCTAACCCTAACCCTAAGGTCCGTCACTATCGCACACTCACCTGACCCGCGCCCTAACCCTAACTCACTTAAACCGCCCCTAACCCCAATATTTGTCACTATTGCATACATGCCTAACCTGCACCCTAACCCTAACTCACTTAAACTGCCCCTAACCCTAACATAAAACCAACTGCACACTTACCTGAACCCAACGCATGACCTAACACCACAGGGCTAACAATAGCAAAGCCACAATGATGTCAGTATGTCCATTTTGTGTTTTCAGGATTTTGGGTTTTCGGGATTTTGAATTTTCAGGCTTTAGTTTTCAGGATTTTGATTTTCAGGCTTATAGTGTTTCAGTCTTCTGATAGGGAACCTGAAAAATTATATACTGGTGATTAGAGATTTAATTATTAGAGGAACTGGTATTTACATTTGCAGATGGGATAATGAACAGTGAGTAGTGTTATGTTTGCCAGGAGCAGAAATACAGGCTGTCTGTAGAACTTTGAAATGCTTTAATATAAGAAGATAAGGAGCTGTTTTATTCGTGTTGGTTTAAATTACTTAATCTTCAAGGAATTTCTGACTGTTAGTAGGGGACTTACAGCCTTCTTAGATAACATACCTTGTACAGATGTTAGGACATTTTTTCATAAAACACAAAAAGAAATGAGTGTCAGGTCGATATGAATCAAAAATAAATTTTTGGTAAATACCTACATAAAAATGTGGCCCATTTTAAAAAGTGGAGATCTGTAGAATATCCCAGCCTAATTTTTGTCACTCATACTAAAAATACTGTATTGATGGGTCAAGAACAATATCCCTGGATGCATCTTAAATAGCATGAAGCACAATTTATTCACATCTCTAGAAATTCTGTTCAATCTCAGACTCCACACAGATTTAGTACAAAGCAAATATTTAGTCACAGGAGACTCCATTATGAGACACACAGATGTGCCTCTTACCAGGCTGGATAGGAAGAAAGTCACGGTTAGTTGTTTCCCAGGTGCTAGAATCCACCATATCACACATGCACTCAAGTCTCTCAACAACAGGTACTGCTATGACTCTGTCATAGTCCATGTTGTCATGAATGACTTGAGATGCAGCTCCCTGGACTATATGAAGAGAGACATGATTGAGCTCACTGAATATGTGTCCCAGGCAGGTATGTCCCTAGCCCTAAGCTTTCTACCATCACCAGGAATGATGCCTCAATACAAACAGAAAATTATTGACTTTAACAATTACCTTTGTTTCTGGTGTCATTCCAGGGGGATCCAGTACCTGACAGCCTGGGAATATATGATCGACAGACCATGATGTTTTGCTAGAGATAGCCTTCATCTGTCTCACTTGGGCTTCAGGCTTCTGGAAAAGGCCCTTGCCTTCCCCATAATGCCTCTTTTAGGAAAAGTCATGAGGTCAATACTACCAACACAAACATTTCAACAAAAAGCAAATTAAAGGTCATGCTGCTAAATGATAGGAGTCTAAACATGAAACTGCACTCATTGTGAGCATTTTTAACCCTGGAAGATGCTGACATTTGTGCAGTCACATAAACCTGGTTCAAAGCTGCGGAGAGCACCCCAGCTATACCTGGTTACTCATCCTATCATACATTCAGACCCCAAACTGTGGGCAACAAAGCTAAATGAGGTGGAGTTTCAATATATATTAAAGACACACACACCTCCAGACTGGTCAAACAGTATGATGCACAGGAGACACTCCAGGTGCAGTTAACCATTGACAAGACCCCTATTCAAATCATAGCTAGATACAGACCTTCAAATTTGACTCAAGATGCCCATTCCACTTATCTGGACCTCTTCCAATCTATCAAGACTCAACCCTTTACCCTGATCCCAGGTGACTTTAATAACCCAACCATAGACTGGAAAAACTACTCATGCCAGAACACAAATGCCCAGAGATTCCTCAATTTTGTCAACGCAAATGCCTTGGAACAGCTAGTCAATATCCCCACAAGAGGTGATAATTTCTTGGACTTGGTATTAACCAACATGAGTAAACACTGCAGCACCCCTACAGTATCATCCTCCCTGGTAAGATCTGACCATAAAGCAGTCACTTTCAAAGTTGCCATATCCCCTGACCCCCTTCTAGCAAGGGTCAAACAAAAAACCTCATCAAAGCTGATTTTAACCTCCAGAGGGATGGTATAAACAGCTTCACAGCCCCCTCCTCCTCTATAGAAACTGGCAGTAATGTCCAAATCTACACCAAAGTACTATACGAGCATTTATATACATGTATGGAATCAGGAATACCTGACAGGAAAAAATAATCCTCCACAAGGAAGAGTAAACCTGTCTGGTGTACATCTGCAATAAATAAACTATATAACAAAAGGAAAAAATTGCTGTCCAGGACCAAGAAGGAGCAGGCGTCCCATTGGAAGAAATCACTCCTTAGCCTTGAACAAGCAAATAAGAGCACTAGTGAAATCCTTTAAAGCCAACTTCATGTTCTAAGGCCTTCTTCACATATGTATGCAGTCTCAAAGGAAGCACCCAGATCTGTTCAGAACTGGTGGTCAAGGACACAACATACACAAATGCTGTAGATATAGCCAATCTACTGACTGAGAGATTCAGCAAAAACTTCTCCCCTCTGTACCCCCATCAGTAATCAGGGCATCCCCAGTACCTGCCCCCCACCCCTTATCTCTAGGAAACAGGTCATCACTGCCCTCTCAAAGGTAAAAAATACAGCCTCCTTGGGACCCGATAACATCCCAGGCTGCATCCTACATGAACTCAGGCATGAACTTGCAGCACCATTAGGCACCCTATTCAACCAAAGCCTGAGTTCCAGCTTTGTCCCAGCCAATTGGAGGATAACCACTGTCATTCCTTTACACAAAGGTGGAGCATCCACCGATCTGAGAAATTATAGCCCTATCAGCCTAACTAGCCTGATCTGCAAAGGCCATGGAATGGATAAACATGAACCTCATTAACAGGGACATTGGCAACCTCCAAACGCTCGACCCCACACAGTCTGGCCTTGTCAAGGGGAGGTAATTGTCTGCTAAATCTGGCTGACTTCTTTGTAACAGTCACCAAAGCCATGGATGAAGGGAAGACAGTGCACACCATGTACCTTGACCTGGCCAAAGCCTTTGACACTATTCCCCACTTGGACATAATAGATAAACTCTCTCAACTAGGCATCAATCCATGTTACCAGATGACTAGCAAACTGGCTCACTGATAGAACCCACCTAATCAAATAGGGGAAGCCACCTCAAGCAGTGGACCCATAATGAGCAGTTTATGCTAGGGATTGGGCTTGGGAACACTGTTATTTGGGATATACTTCTCTGAGGTGCAGGCCAAAAATAGTGGGCTACGGCTGATCAAGTTTGCAGATGACTGCAAGCTGGGTGCGGTCATCAATTCCCCGAGTGACGTGGACATCCTCCAAGAGGGACTCACCCAAACAAATGACTGGTGCCATAAACATGGCCTTAAGCTGAATGCCAAAAAATGCATCATCATCCCTTTTAGGGAGAGTGACATCCCCACATATTATCACATTAAAAACAACGTCCTAAGTACACAATCAGTAGTGAGGGATTTGGGCACCAAGGTTGATAACACCCTGACTTTTGACCACCATGTTGGTTCTGTTGTACAGAAAGCTTTCTACATGGCCCACTTTATAAGCAAGGGTATCTTATCCAGGGACAAAGAAGTCATAACATCCCTGTATTCTTCCCTTATAAGTCCAATTATTGAGTGCAGCATCCCCCTTCAGTGTGTACCTCACAAAGCTCATGTGGCAGCTGGAGAGACCACAGAGGTTCCTCACTAGGAAAATCCAGGGCCTCAAACATCTACCCTACACAGATAGGCTAAAAGCTTTGTCCCTCTACTCAGTTTCATACAGACTCCTTAGAGGTGACCTCTTGTCTGGCATAGAAAGCAATCTCAGACCCCATCTTGATGGGGCTACTGCATATCTGCAAGTCAAGGTGCACTCAAGTAACCAGTACACGCGACCTCAACCTGGTCTGTGATATCAATAGGACTTGTTGGTAGGACTCAGAGAATCCCCCATCTGTGGAATAGACTCCCTCTCCACGTCAGGCAAAGTGCCACATTATCCCATTTTAAGTGCAACCTGGATAACTGGATGGGAAACAGAAAATATGTCCCTGGGATTCCACCTGTGTCCCTGCTGGACAGGGGCTATGGGTGCTGACTTGTCCAAACATGGGCTAAACTCTTGGCTAGGCTTATAAGGGCCTCAAGGCCAATAGCCTAGTAAACTCCTATGATCCTATGATAAATGGAGAACAACTGCAGTCATTCCCCTGCAGAGGAAAGGACCTTTCACAGACCCAGGCAATTGCAACCCCTGAATACTAACCAGCCTCATATGCAAATCCATGGAAAGACTTATTATGGAACTAACTGATCAGGACATAAGGAACCCCCAAATACTGGAACTGAATTGGGTTGGATTTTTCAAGGTCTGATCATGTTTACTCAACCTGGTGGATTTTTTTGAAAAAGGTCACCAAAGCAATGGATGAAGGCAAAATTGTACACACTGCTTACCTCGACCTGGCCAAAGAATTTTACAGAATTCCCCACTCAAGCATAGTAGAAAAACTATGTGAACTGAGAATAAACCCATATGTCACCCTTTGGATTGCCAACTGACTCACAGATAGAAATCATGAAATCAAAATAGGGGAAGTTACCTTCACAAAGAGACCCGTCACCAGTGGAGTTCCCTAAGCTTCTGCATTGGGACCTCTCCTGTTTCTCATCTAACTTTCTTAATTAAAAGCCAGTACTAAAGAGCTCTGGCTGACTAAGTTTGCAGATGACTGCAAGCTAGGAGCAGTCACTGAATTCCCAAGTGACTTAGTATCCTTTTGTCCAACATGTGTCCACTGTTGTACGACAGTCCTTCCATACTGCACAGTTTATAAACAAATGGATTGTGTCTAGATCTAGAGGTGTCATTGTTTCCCTTTACTCAGCCCTCATTAGGCTAATCATTGAGTATATTGCCTTATTTGGCATGTATTCGTCCAAACACATTCAGCAACTGGAACGCCCACAGAGATTCCTTACTGAAAGGATACAAGGCCCAAACAACATGTCCTACATGTCGTACATGGCCCAGCTCAAAGCCTAGTCACTATACTCAGTATCTCATTGACTGTTAAGAAGTGACCTGTGTCGGACATCCAAGGTATCATTTGACTCAATGCAGATGGATTTACTGCACTTCAGTAAGTAAAATTGTATCAGAAACACTTGGGCTAGGGATCTAAACCTCTTCTGAAAAATCAACAGAACAGTCTGGAGAGACAGGTATATCTCACAGAGGATACCGCTGCTCTGGAACACACTCCCTAACCGCATATAACAAAGTTCATCCCTATCCATATTCAAGAACAACTTGGATCTATAGAAGGGAAACAGAAAGTTTACCCCAGGGCTGTTCCCTGTACTACTAATAGAAAGAGGTAACTCTTAAATGCTTTATCTAATGCATAAGCCCCCTTAAACTATCTAAGGTATGATCACAGTTATTCTCATTAGGAGTAATTTATAGTTATCAACCATGATATGGGTAAACCAGTCTCTAACCCTTTGGGAATGATTACTTTGAGCACAAAAAGAGAAATTGGCTAGGCTTAAAATGGCCCACAAGGGCAGCTAGTCTAGTACTTATATATGAACCTATGAACTTTTGTATTTATACATGATAGAGTCAAGGAGCAGGGAAGAGAATTTTTGTAGCAAACTTATTAAAATATTTGACTAATGCAAGAATTTTACTAGACAAAAAAAAAATAACAGTTCAGAGATAGGAACATTTGATTTATCCTTGCTAGTCGTTAGTGCTAGGAACATTAATAACATGCAATAAATTTTTTTTTATTGGAAAATTTGCTATATTTGGATAAAATTTATGTTTTTTGTTTGGGAAACATGGTTAAAGAACAATGAATTTGTAAACATATAAATGCTTTTACTGTAACAGACATTCCAACAAATCAGAAGGAGGTGTTACAATAAAGATTAAATAATGTTATGACACCTATGATTATTACATGTTTGTTGAGAACACCAATACTGTCGCTTTTGTAACTGTGACAATAAAGGCAACCCTAAAGTAGATTGCAATTGTTGGAGTGTATGGATCACCAAAGACAAAAGCTGATGTCCTTGAGGAATTAATATTTTTCTTGCATGAAATCCAGCAGAGAAAAATAATAGTAGCTGGGGGGGGTCTGTATTATAATCGCAAAAACTGTCTTTTGCGAATACATGTTCATTGACACATAAACGTTGAAGAACAGAACAGCGAAGTACCAAAAAAGTGAAATGGAGAACGACGAACACATTCCCGGAAGTAACAGTGCCATACAGGTAAGGTAAACCTAACTGTACAAACCTTACCCAAAACACTTTTTCAAATGTTTTTGCAGGGGGGGGCAAGCCCCCCTGCACCCCCCCACACCCCCTACTTATATATACCAACTCTGAGACCACACTACAGTGGGGAAAAGGATTCATTTCCTCATCCCCATGGTCACTCAAGAAAATCCATTCAGCATTCTCCATTTCACTCTTTTGGTATTTCGCTGTTCTTGTTCTTCGACGTATATGTGCCGATGAACAAGTATTTGCGAAAGACAGCTTTCGCGATTCTGATATAGACCCGCTGGGGGATATACATTTTTCCAGAAACTGACTAGATTAACATTGATTTTTACAACATTAGAAAGGACTCTATTTACATCATATGTTCAGGAACAATATTTGCTGCAGATTCTAAACATGTTGGACATTGTTTGTACTCATAAGGAAAGGACTGTTACTTCATATCAAGTTGTACCACCTTTGAGGTGCAGTGATCATAAGGTTATAAGTATTAATTGCTGCTAGGTAATTCTGCCAAACTGAAATCTAAACCACTGCACAGAAAATTAATAACAGACTATATGGAAGCAAAACAGGCACTATGTAAAACTAGCTGAAGTGATTCATTCAGCGAAATGACTGCAGAAAGAATGTGACAAGTCTTGAAAGTGAATTGTTTGAATGCAAAAAAAAAAATCAAACAAATATTTAACATCAGGATATAGACATACAAAGTCAGGAGGCTATATTTCAATAAGAATGAAAATCACTAACTGCAGAGCACAAGAAAGAAATAAAATACTTGGTAGAAAAATCCACTTTATATAACAGAGCAAAGCTTTCGGGTAGAACCTTTTGTCAATACTAATACATAGACATCACACTATCGCAGTTTAAATACAGGTCAACAGTCACATAACTAGCAGCCCAATATAGTCATGTGACAGCATTAAATAATTAATACTAAAATATAGAAATATAAACATATAATTCATATTACAATAATTAAAATGCACAAATACTCTAAGCTATAGAACAATAACACCTTCCATACAACATTAAAACATATTTCATAGTTGGTATGCTGTGTTTTAACCAATATGGGTTTAAGACTAACCATGCTGTTTAAACCTGGAAAAGAATCAGAAGCAAGTCTCAAAATCCATTCATATTCCTTAATTTCCAGGTAATTATTCATGTCACTGCCTCTAGATGTAGGATAGATGGCATCAATGACCCTAAACATAAACCTATGCTCACTACCACAAGTAGATACATGTTTATATAGAGCATTCTTATCATAACATCTCCTAATTTCTGATTTATGTTCAGTAATACGCTCTTTCAATTTACGAGTGGTCTTCCATACATCGAAGGAAGGACACGAAACACAGGTAGCCAAATATACCACAAAAGAAGAGACACAAGTCGCAAATACCTTGAATCTATATGTTTTACCACTAGTGGGATTTACAAATATGCTGCTGTCACTGCTCATGATATCCACACAACAAACACAATTAAAGCACTTAAAAGTGCCTAAGTTTGTTGACATAGGCATGGGTATAGATTTAATAAAATCTTTGTAACACAACATACTTTTTATAGTTCTCATATTTCTATATGCAAAAAATGGTCTATCACCTACTATACATTTTACTTCATCTGAAGCCTTAAGAATAGTCCAATTTTTCTGAATAATCTGTTTAATATAACTCGTCCTTGTATTAAAGGAAGTAATGTATCTAATGACTGTCTTTGAGCCTAAATTCTTAGTTTTATTTTTATTTTTAGCTTCATTTACATTTATAACTTCATCATTATTAATAATTAAGTTATCTGTACCCTCTGTAAAAACAGGTTTCAAATTTATGTTCCTATCAATTATCACTTTATTTTTTACATTAGATAGCAAATGTACATCATATCCACTAGATACAAAATCTTCTATTGTCTCATCTAGCTGCAAGGAAAAAGTAGTGTCATTGGTATTTAACCTACTCACTCTACTAAACTGGGACATTGTTATGCCTTTAAATACATGTGGAGCATGCATGCTATTATAATGAATATATCTACCCAAGTGTACTTCTTTCCTATGTATACTAGTGTGAATAACACCTTCACACAACTGTAGTTTAACATCTAGAAAGACCAAAGTACTATCTGATGTTTCCATTTTAAATTTCAAAAAATCTGTAGTTGTGTTCAAATAGTTCAAAAATTCATTCAACTCATTCATGCTGCCATCCCAAATCATAAAACAATCATCCACGAACCGTTGGTAAAAGCATATCTTGCCAAGGAACTTGTTTCTATCATTATAGATATTATTTTTCTCCCATTGGTATAAGACCAAGTTAGCATATGTATTTGCTATGGAAGTACCCATAGCTACTCCAGTGAGCTGAAGAAACAAGGATTCATTAAATAAAAACACATTATTCTTCAAAACCACATCCATGAGGCAACAGATATTTTCAATATATTTACTATTAGGTGTTGGTTGTGAAAATAAAAATTATCTTAACAATTCAACCCCGATATCATTAGGGATGACAGTAAATAAAGAGGCAATATCCAATGTAACAAAATAATATTTACCCTGCTCAAGCATACCTTTTACACTATTGTGCCACAAGCGTAATTTACATAAAAAATCCGAAGTGTCTCGTAAAATAGTGTTGCATTTAGATAAATATGGTTGCAATTGTCTTTGTAAATACAAAGAAATTGGTTCAGTAATCCAACCGGCACCTGAGACAATAGGTCTCATCGGTGGATTAACAATAGATTTATGGATTTTGGGAATACCATACAGATGTGGAATTACTGGACACGGTACAGTGAAGTAATGAAATAAATCTAAACTTATATCTCCATTCAACTGCAACTCATAAATAACCATATTTACATAACCCACACATTTTTTTACATCTAAATGTGTAATGCTCTTAAACGCACTACTATCATCAAGTAACATAGAGACTGCTGACATATACTTATGTCGGTCCATTAAAACAACTACACCACCTTTATCTGCTTGTTTAACAATGATATCATTATCCAACTGCAGACTTCTTAGCGCCTTATATTCATCAAATGTCAAATTATAAGTTCTTTTTTTCAAATTTGTAGACTACAACGCCCTAATCTGTAGTTCACAGACATCATAGAAGGCTTTCACAATAGGTACACTGCCGGGAATAAAGGTACTGCACCGTTTACATTGTCCTTCCATAGAAACAGTATCACCAAACAAAAGTTTCAAGTTAATGTTTCTGGAAAACTGCATTAGATCTGTCAGCGCATTTACCAAATTATCAGTACTAGTAGGTATGAAGTTGAGTCCCTTACTTAAAAAAGAATAGTGAGCTTCCTGCAGAGCAAAATTAGAAAGATTTAACGTACCCTTTACTATTTGCGGCTGATTTTGTTCAGTCCTAAAGGGCTCTCACTTTTCCGTTTGTTCGAAGTTGTCATTTGTCCTATAGACTGTTTTCTCAATAATGGAGACCTCTCCACGACAGATTCTGGCTGCTCTAGGTGAAAGCGCTTATGTGGAAAATTTATAGTAAGTTGTTGAGACTTTTTTCCAATATTAGATGAGATGCTAACTTCACCATCTTGTTTCTTCTTCGTTTCAGATTGCGCGCCGATGCACGCTGTAGGAGGAAGTGATGTCATCTGGCCAGATTCATGTTCCGTTGTAGATGGGGGTACAGGAGCAGTAACCACTTGTACTGAGGTTATCAAATCAGATGTCATGTCTCGAAACTCATCAAGTGTATCTAATGCTTTACTGTGGTGAACTGTTTTATGGTTAACTTGAGAGGTACGATCTATCTTCGGCCAAGAGAAGATATTACCTCTCTGGAAATCATTAATGTCACGTATCAGCTTCCGTTTTTTGGTTGCTTCCATTCGATTATCGAATGCCTGCATTCTATCCAGTACTTGTTGGTAACTATCAGACATTGTACAAAAGGCAGGCATTTCCATGATACTGTTTTCCAGGGAAATAATTTCATTTTTGTAATCTTCCTCAATGGTAACAAAAAAATCATTCATTAAGCACATGTAGTCCAGGCTCAATTTGATGTTAAGCTGATGCCATTTCTTTAACAGTTCAGGGTACATATTTGCAAAAGAGGGCATTTTAAGGATTCTAAGCCCTCATGGAACAATGCCTCTTTCTATATAAGCTAAAAAACTGAAGCGTTGCCACTGTAAATGCTTAAAGGCACTTACTTTCCTTTCAAGTAGCTGTAGTTTCTAATTAAAATCAGCGATATTCTCAGAAGCAGAATGGTCAACATTTTCTGTAACAGGACATGCTGTACCAATAAACTGTAATAACGAATTGGTCTCAATGATAATAAGAGACCTAACGGAGTTCACAGTCTTTGTAGTTTCCATTTCAAGGCTACTTAGGCTGCAAGACCGACCCTTGAGTGAATTCTCAGAAGGCAGCAAAATAAATCAGAATGAAAATCACTAACTGCAGAGCACAAGAAAGAAATAAAACACTTGGTAGAAAAATCCACTTTATATAACAGAGCAAAGCTTTCGGGTAGAACCCTTTGTCAATACTAATACATAGACATCACACTATCACAGACTATTTGAACAAACGGAAAAGTGAGAGCCCTTTAGGACTGAACAAAATCAGCCGCAAATAGTAAAGGGTACGTTAAATCTTTCTAATTTTGCTCTGCAGGAAGCTCACTATTTTTTTTTAAGTAAGGGACTCAACTTCATACCTACTAGTACTGATAATTTGGTAAATGCGCTGACAGATCTAATGCAGTTTTCCAGAAACATTAACTTGAAACTTTTGTTTGGTGATACTGTTTCTATGGAAGGACAATGTAAACGGCGCAGTACCTTTATTCCCGGCAGTGTACCTATTGTGAAAGCCTTCTATGATGTCTGCGAACTACAGATTAGGGCGTTGTATTCTACAAATTTGAAAAAAAGAACTTATAATTTGACATTTGATGAATATAAGGCGCTTAGAAGTCTGCAGTTGGATAATGATATCATTGTTAAACAAGCAGATAAAGGTGGTGTAGTTGTTTTAATGGACCGACATAAGTATATGTCAGCAGTCTCTATGTTACTTGATGATAGTAGTGCGTTTAAGACCATTACACATTTAGATGTAAAAAAATGTGTGGGTTATGTAAATATGGTTATTTATGAGTTGCAGTTGAATGGAGATATAAGTTTAGATTTATTTCATTACTTCACTGTACCGTGTCCAGTAATTCCACATCTGTATGGTATTCCCAAAATCCATAAATCTATTGTTAATCCACGGATGAAACCTATTGTCTCAGGTGCCGGTTGGATTACTGAACCAATTTCTTTGTATTTACAAAGACAATTGCAACCATATTTATCTAAATGCAACACTATTTTACGAGACACTTCGGACTTTTTATGTAAATTATGCTTGTGGCACAATAGTGTAAAAGGTATGCTTGAGCAGGGTAAATATTATTTTGTTACATTGGATATTGCTTCTTTATTTACTGTCATCCCTAATGATATCGGGGTTGAATTGTTAAGAGAATTTTTATTTTCACAACCAACACCTAATAGTAAATATATTGAAAATATCTGTGCCTCATGGATGTGGTTTTGAAGAATAATGTGTTTTTATTTAATGAATCCTTGTTTCTTCAGCTCACTGGAGTAGCTATGGGTACTTCCGTAGCAAATACATATGCTAACTTGGTCTTATACCAATGGGAGAAAAATAATATCTATAATGATAGAAACAAGTTCCTTGGCAAGATATGCTTTTACCAACGGTTTGTGGATGATTGTTTTATGATTTGGGATGGCAGCATGAATGAGTTGAATGAATTTTTGAACTATTTGAACACAACTACAGATTTTTTGAAATTTAAAATGGAAACATCAGATAGTACTTTGGTCTTTCTAGATGTTAAACTACAGTTGTGTGAAGGTGTTATTCACACTAGTATACATAGGAAAGAAGTACACTCAGGTAGATATATTCATTATAATAGCATGCATGCTCCACATGTATTTAAAGGCATAACAATGTCCCAATTTAGTAGAGTGAGTAGGTTAAATACCAATGACACTACTTTTTCTTTGCAGCTAGATGAGACAATAGAAGATTTTGTATCTAGTGGATATGATGTACATTTGCTATCTAATGTGAAAAATAAAGTGATAATTGATAAGAACATAAATTTGAAACCTATTTTTACAGAGGGTACAGATAACTTAATTATTAATAATGATGAAGTTATAAATGTAAATGAAGCTAAAAATAAAAATAAAACTAAGAATTTAGGCTCAAAGACAGTCATTAGATACGTTAGTTCCTTTAATACAAGGACGAGTTATATTAAACAGATTATTCAGAAAAATTGGACTATTCTTAAGGCTTCAGATGAAGTAAAATGTATATTAGGTGATAGACCATTTTTTGCATATAGAAATAAGAGAACTATAAGAAGTATGTTGTGTTACAAAGATTTTATTAAATCTATACCCATGCCTATGTCAACAAACTTAGGCACTTTTAAGTGCTTTAATTGTGTTTGTTGTGTGGATATCATGAGCAGTGACAGCAGCATATTTGTACATCCCACTAGTGGTAAAACATATAGATTCAAGGTATTTGCGACTTGTGTCTCTTCTTTTGTGGTATATTTGGCTACCTGTGTTTCGTGTCCTTCCTTCTATGTAGGGAAGACCACTCGTAAATTGAAAGAGCGTATTACTGAACATAAATCAGAAATTAGGAGATGTTATGATAAGAATGCTCTATATAAACATATATCTACTTGTGGTAGTGAACATAGGTTTATGTTTAGGGTCATTGATGCCATCTATCCTACATCTAGAGGCGGTGAAATGAATAATTATCTGGAAATTAAGGAATATGAATGGATTTTGAGACTTGCTTCTGAATCTTTTCCAGGTTTAAACAGCATGGTTAGTCTTAAACCCATATTGGTTAAAACACAGCATACCAAACTATGAAATATGTTTTAATGTTGTATGGAAGGTGTTATTGTTCTATAGCTTAGAGTATTTGTGCATTTTAATTATTGTAATATGATTTATATGTTTATATTTTATATTTTAGTATTAATTATTTAATGCTGTCACATGACTATATTGGGCTGCTAGTCATGTGACTGTTGACCTGTATTTAAACTGTGATAGTGTGATGTCTATGTATTACTATTGACAAAGGGTTCTACCTGAAAGCTTTGCTTTGTTATATAAAGTGGATTTTTCTACCAAGTGTTTTATATTTCAATAAGAACCAGATACTTAGTTAAGATGAGAGGTAAAAAATTTGTACGGGATCAAACTGTAACTAAAAACTGAAATAAAGAAGCTGGACAGACAAATTAAATAGTGTGAGACAAAATCTGGAAAAAATCTGAAGAAAATGTATATGGATATTTAGCATAATAGGAACAGATACATAAAATGTGGTATGAGTAAACTATGCAAGTAGATATGCTATATACGGATTCTAATTTTTTCTAAAGCAATACATTTACTAAACTATACACAAAATAGGTTAACTCCACAAAGGGAGGAATAAATTGAGCTAATAATGTCAAAATAACTTTATATACTAAAATTAAATTAAATTATATTGAAAAAGAGCTGTACAAATTGGTCCAAGAAAGGCAAAGGGAAGAAAGAGAATTAGTAATAATGACCAGAGAACATGTCAGAGTGAACTTAAGCAAAATTACGTCTTGTTATTCACAGTGTCATTTAAGTATGGGAATATTTGTTACTTGTTAAACCCACCTTTAAGGGAAAGGAGATTAGGACAAACCCAGAGTCATACAGGCTCATACATTTACTTTCTTGTACCAGTACATTTACTTTTTTTTGTTGTGGAAAAATAATGGAGAAGGTTATACTGGATAAATCATTGTCAGAACTGGTAAGGATGGGACTTGAAACATACATCAGCATGCATACAATGAAAATAGATATATAACTACCTGTAACATTATGTTTTATAATAATATAATAAAAGCTATAAATGAGAAAGTGTGTTGTGACTTAATTTATATAGACTTAATTTCAGCTTTTGATAGCGTCATACACAAAACAGTGATCAGTACACTAGATCAACTAAGTATTAATGTAATCTTGATAATATAGATAGCAGCATGGACTACAAATAGGACATGGCAAGTATCATACAGCAACTGGACAGATGAAATTCAGGTTTCAGTGAGGATGTCCAATAGGACTTTGTCCTAGGTCCATACTTGTTTAGGTTGTATCTTTCAGATCTATCTTTTTCATCTGAGGTGTTCTATAGTCCATTTGTCAATGACTTAAAATGGGTAAACTGATTAAATGCTACAGACAGGGCATGTCTACAAAAGAACTTGAACAGATTGACCATTTGGGCACAGAAAAATAATGTGGTGATAAATAATGGGTCTATATTATGTTGCTGAAATGGCAAAACAGGGAATGACATTTCAGCGGCACATAAACAGCGAACTACCACTAACGTAAACAGCCAGGTCACCAACTTTTTTAATAGAGAAAAAAATTTCTTGGCCATCAACATGAAATTGCCTTTTACCCCACTGTAGTGCGATCTCAGAGTTGGTATATTTAGTTAGGGGGAGGGGGCACAGCCCCCCACACTGGTGGATGTGGGGGAGAAGCCCCCCACTTTGTAATAATTTAGATGGTGTGTTGTGTCTGATTGGTCTACTGATGTTTTTCCCTAGGAAAAAAATCGGTATCCTGGGCATTCGTGTTAGTGGTATTTCGCTGTTCATGTGTCGCTGAAATGGCATTCGCTGTTTTGCCATTTTGGCAACAAAATATAGACTCATAAATAACATCAAAAGCTAAGAATATATGATTTTGGAAACATAAACTAAAGGCAGAATTTTTTGTATAGCCAAAAGTATCAACCACAAGGCAACAAGCTGAATAATTGTTCTCTTTATCAAACAGGCAAAAATAAACTGCACAAGTACAAAGTACTTTCACAGAGTATATCTCCTTCCTCAGGTGACAATTTTCATTTACTTCTGTTACTTGGTTATATACACATTTGTTAATTTAATAATTGAATAATCAATTAATTAAAACATTATTAGGAACATTTATATCTCCCTTTTTAAATACATTTCATTCAAATAGAGATATGTGTGTATATATATATATATATATATATATATATATATATATATATATATATGTGTGTGTGTGTGTGTGTGTGTGTGTGTGTGTGTGTGTGTGTGTGTGCATATGGGTCTACCTGACATTGTTGACACTCCAGAATGCAGACAACCATATAGTCGAACCATATGTTCATCATTAGGAATGCCGACAATGCGGAACCAGCATCTCACTATAGTGCAGAATGGAAAGATTTCTGTTCCTGTACTGTAGTGCGATCTCGGAGTCGGTATATTAAAATTACGGGGGGAGGCTGAGCCCCCCATGGTGTGGGTATGCATTAAAATACAATATCCATTTATTTTCTTTCCTCTCAGTAACATTTTTAATGTCCCCTCTCCTTTGTGTCAAAGCCACATTTTCTAACATTAGAAATTTAAAAGTGTATTGCTCACTAGTATTTGCTATATGCTTATATAAAGAATTAGTAACAACCTTTCTCCTAATCTCTGACATGTGACGGCTTATACTTTTTTAACATCTGATTTGTTTTTCCTATGTAAAACAATGAGTAGGGTACACATCTTGCCATATAAATAAGGTTACTTGTATTACAATTACCATATGCTCTAATATGGAATTCTGTCTGTCTTACAGGATCCATAAATTCTTTATTTGTATATATGAATTTACGGAAAACACGTCTTCCACATCTATAAGTACCTACATATTTATATTTTGCAGCTAAGTTACTGCCATGCTGCTCCTTGTAGCATAGTTTATTTTTTAGTGTGTTGCATCTTCTATATACAGATGTTGGGGTGGCACCTATACTATTGACCTCTGGTAAAAATGATAATATAGACCAATGTTTACATGTAATATGCCTTATATTAGTTGTGTTTTGATCATAATTAATGATGTATTTACATTCACTATTTGTTGTAGATTTCTTTACTATTTCATCTAGTATGTCCTTTTCTTGAAAAAAAATGGTGCATGAGACTTATCTCTATTTTGCATAATATCTGCTTTTACTTCTACTGCTTTCTGTCTACTATAACCTCTCTGCTCACCCAACATTGTAATGTTTTGAGACAATATTCAGGTACCTGGTGTCCCACTTTCTCAAACTGGTAACAATTAATGATTTTTCACTATCTTAGACTTGTTATCCCATGTACTCTTATTGAAGCAGCCATGTGTTATGCTTCTCATGCTGCTAATTGTATTGATATTACAATTTTAATGGCCTTTTGCCAATTAGGTTTGTACTAATCAGTAAGGATTTCTGTAATATTTAGTCAATATTCAAGAAGCCTCAATCATTGCACTGATACTGGTGACTGATGTTCACTTGGAACAAAAATGGAAACACACAGTATTTCCAGATACAGTTCCCTACACCAAGCACAATTTCCCTGAAGAGCATACAGGGAACACTGCGTCTCCCTCTCTTTTCTCCAGGCCCCCATAAGACTCAAGCCTTTTAATGTAGCATATGAAGGCTGAGTATGTCTCAGCTCTACCTTTGTGACCATTCCCAGCTCCCCTTCCACAGGAAGTCTGGTATCTTCTGACAGTGGTGTATCATTGTCAGCCTGTGTACTACCACTCACCTCTGTCCTTGCAGTCACTCTGTCCAAGGGAGCATCAGTACCTACCAACAGCCATGGCTGACCTTCAGGTTCACTGCTACATGGTAGCTTCCTCCCTGAAATAGCCACCTCACCAGCCTTGGCTTCAGGTGTAGGGTCTGTCTGGGTTTCCTCCAGGCTAACAGCCCCACGTGCCTGTCTCCAAGTCTGACTGCTTATAACTGCATGCACACAAGGTACTGCATTATTAATATCATTCTCTATCAGGACATCTGCAGAGATATCCTCAAACTCACCTATTTGCTTGCTTCCTCTTCCACCCTCTCAGTCAAGGTGAACCCTGGTCAAAGGCACTTGGAATAGGGTCCCTTCTAAAGCTCTGACTGGAGTGGACTGCCCAAGCAAGTACTGCTCCTCTTTGACCACTGCAGGCTTCACAATGGTTATGCCACAGGCTGTATCATTCTTAGTAGTGGTCTGTTTTCCATCCACTAAGATAGGATATAAATTGTGGTGGTAGTCTGGTACCCCTGTTGTCTCCAGACAACTTACCACTGGGATACTGTTATTCACACTTTTGTTCCCCACCTTGCTTCCATGGACATCTTTGTGCTACATGGCCACACTGGTTACCTTTAAAACATCTAACCCTTGATCCTGACTGTGTACCTAAACTTGTAGCTTCCCCTGCTATTGGTGGACTCTTGGGGTGATTTGGGCTGCTCACCATGGGCCTCCTTATATCAATGTGCAGCATTGGGTATCCTCTTCTTGTGCAGTGATGCCCTGCTTGCTAAGTAGAAATCCCCTTTTCCCCAACTCATTGGTAGAGTTATACTAGTCAGCCAATCAGATTATCATGTCCTCAGGTAAAGTGCTAAGGGATGTTCCCTCATCAAAAGGTCTGCCAGCATTTCAAGCATGGTGACCTGACACCCACACCCACCTATGAAAATAAGTGCTTAACTCAGCAATATAATCAAAGGCATTTGGAATGGGGTCCCTCCTAAAGCTCTGACTAGAGTGGACTGCCCAAGCAAGTGGAAGCATGGAGGTGTTTAGGAGAGATGGCAGTGGGGTTTTTAACCAGATTGTTTAACAAAATCTTGGAAATTGAGAGGATGACTGAGAAGTGGAGAAGATGTGTTTTTGGTACCAATCTTTAAGAATAAGGGTGATGTGCAGAGCTGTAGTAACTACAGAGGGATAAAATTGATCAGCTACACCATGAAGTTATGCGAAAGAGTAGTGGAAACTAGATTAGGAAGGGAGGTGATGATCAGTGAGTAGCAGTATAGTTTCATGTCAGGAAAGAGCACTACAGATATGATGTTTGCTCTGAGGGTGTTGATGGAGAAGTATAGAGAAGGTCCGAAGGAGTTGCATTGTGTCTTTATGAACTTAGAGAAAGCATATGACAGGGTTCCTAGAGAGGAGTTGAGGTATTGTATGAGGAAGTCGGGAGTGATAGAGAAGTATGTAAGAGTGGTACAGGAGTGAAGGATGCATTCAAGGTAGAGCTGGGATTACATCAAGGATCAGCTCTAAGCCCTTTCTTATTTACAATGGTGATAGACAGTTTGACAGACAAGATTAAACAGCAGTCCCTGTGGACTATGATGTTTGTGGATGACATTGTGATTTGTAGTGAGATTAGGGAATAGACTGAGCAGACCCTGGATACGTGGAGATATGCTCTAGAGAGGAGAGGAATGAAGGTCAGCAGGACTAAGACAGAATATATGTGTGTGAATGAGACGGAGGACAGAGGAATGGTGAGGATGCAGGGAGTAGAGGTGGTGAAGGTGGATGAGTTTAAATACTTGGGATCAACAGTTCAGAGTAACGGTGAGTGTGGAAGAGAAGTGAAGAAGAGAGTGCAGGCAGGGTGAAGTGGGTGGAAAAGAGTGTTTGGAGTAATTTGTGACAGACGAGTACCAGTAAGAGTGAAAGGGAAGGCCTACAAGATGGTAGTGAGACCAGCTATGTTATATGGGTTGGAGACGGTGGCACTGACGAAAAGACAGGAGTCAGAGCTGGAGGTAGCAGAGATAAAGATGTTAAGATTTGCATTGGGTGTGATGAGGATGGACAGGATTTGAAATGAGTATATTAGTGAGTCAGCTCAGGTTGGACGATTTGGAGACAAAGTCAGAGAGGCAAAATTGCATTGCTTTGTACATGTGCTGAGGAGAGATGCTGGATATATTGGGAGAAGGATGCTAAGGATGGAGCTGGCAGGTAACAGGAAAAGAAGAAGGCCTAAGATAAGGTTTATGGATGTGTTGATAGAGGACATGCAGGTGGTTGATGTGACAGAGCAAGATGCAGAGGACAGGAAGAAATGGAAACAGATGATCCACTATGGCAACCTCTAATGGAAGGAGCCAAAAGAAAAAAAGAAAAAGAAGAAGAACTCAATAATATAATTATATACACTTTCATCTGCCTTGCATCTATGTTCATGAAACTTTTTCTGTAAGCTTTAGGTGTTAACTTAAAACATTCCAATAAACATTGTTTTATTTTATCATAGTTTAAACAATCAGTATCAGACAATTTAGAAAGAGCAGTTACAGCTTTACCATGAAGTAAGGGGGTCAGGGACCATACCCAGAGCCCTTAGTCAGCATTATTCTATTTACATACTCTTTCAAATATATGAATAAAACTATCAAAATTATCACCCTCTGCAAACTGTGGAAGAAATTTACTGACCTTTATTGTTTCTGGGGTTTAGTTATTCCCTTCCCCAATACATCCATGACCCTGATGAAGAGTCAGCATCTCCCTGTCATGTGGACAGTGCTTCTCATTTTCTTCAACCTCCAAACACTGCAGTGTCTCATTTTCTTCAGCCTCCAGATGCTGCAGTCTCTCTGCTGATTCTAATTCAAAACATTTGGCCTCCAGTTCAAGTCTCTTTAACTCCAGATGGATTTTTAAGTCCTCAGAGGAAAAGCTGAACTGTCCTGTTTCTGAGGGCTACAAATCCCCATCTCCAGACTGGATATCATCCTGGTTGGTGGTCTGTGCCACAGCTGTGATTAAGGCTGAAATCATATCCTGTTTAGTCAGGATGACATACATCAGTCCTTTGGCTTCACACACCTTGGCCAACTGGTTCTTTTGTCAGCTTGCCATAATCCTCTGCTGACATCTTTCCTGCTTTCACTAATTAAACTAAACTAACAAAAAAAATAAATAAAACTGTTATGAAAATGAAACTGTGTATGTTTACCTTGTGGCTGCTGAGATTACACACACCCCTTCAGTGACAACTGCCTACAGGCTACAGAAGTGCACTTAATATCCACACCACTACTCACCAATATGTGACTCCCCTCCTATGGGCCAGTAATCAAGGAGCCACAATCCTTAACCCGATACTGGTGAGGGATGTTTACTTGGAAGAAAAATGGATACACACAGTATGTATTTCCAGATGCAGTTCTCTGTACCAATGCACCAAGCACAATTTCCCAAGAGCACATAGGAAAAACACTCTGTGCAGGGACTGGGTTTTCCTCTCTCTCTCTCCAGGCCCCCCATTAAGACTTTCCACTGCCACAGCTGTAGAGATGAGTCCTCAACCAAGTGCTTCAAGCCAAGTCCTCCAGCACCTTTTCTGAGAAACCAGTGCTCTGTGTCCCTGCTCCAAGTAGCTCACACACACACACACACACACACACACACACACACACACACACACACACCTTGCGATTTGATTTTCACACACACACACACACACACACACACACACACACACACACACACACACACACACACACACACACACACACACACACACACACACACACACACACACACACACACACACACACACACACACACACACACACACTTGGGAAAGGCTGGCACAGATATACTAGCTCTGCTACCTTTGCCCAGACTATAAGGTAGTTATACTGCCATCAGCCAGCTACTCTAAGGCTCTTACAAGTGTATCCAATTATACTGAGTAAAATTAATTCTAATACAAATGGTAGTGTTTAACCAATGCAGCAAGGCTTTCAGGAGTGTTCACAATGTCAACAAATAAATATAAGTACTTTCAAAGGTTAAATTATTCTCTAAAAGACCAGCCACAATGAAAAGTTTAAATATATATATATATATATATATATATATATATATATATATATATATATATATATATATATATATATATATATATATATATATAGATATATATATATATATATATAGATATATATATATATATAGATATATACATATATATATATAAAATAAAAGAACATGAACATACTAAATATCTCTTTACAATAAACACCAGAGTTCCCCCCTCAGAAAATATTAAAACTTGCACAGATGGATATATTCACACAGATACAGAGAAAAACTGTGCTTAGCTAATCTCACTATATTATCCTGACTGATCTAAAAAAATTACTATTCCCTAGTTACTTACTAATGTAAGGCGAGATGAAGTGGGTAAGTGGTCTTCTTTCTTTGTCAGGTTTCAAAAACAGACTGCCCTGAGACTTCTGTCTCATCTAGTATTAAAACATCATGTCAGTGCTGGATTACAGAATGACATCACATACATCTGGTCATCTGACTTCTGGTTACCACACTACCCCCCTTTACTAGAAACTGAACCAGAATATGGCACATATGTGTTACCATGCACACAGATAGAGCTTTGCTGAGATTTGCTATAGCATCTGGAAGCAGTAAAACTATTTCAAAACTTCCACCCATCCACGGTAGCAATAAATTCACCCCTAAGGACAATACAGTAGGATTTCTAGCCCTGGTTTTCACATACATTTCATCTCTGACTGCAATCAGAACTGTAAGATACAATCTTTATGGCCTAAGCCAAGTAATTTAATTTCTGACTATTTATTCAAAGTCAGCTGGACTGAGATTAACCTCTTCTCTTCCAGTATACTCTATTACATTATATTCATTTCAACAGTTACAATACAGTCTGATATATACAGGTGCATATCTTTTCTGTCCAGCAGGACCCACTGTTGGTACATTTTTAACACAAGCAGCTTTACAAATACACTTTCAACACAAGCTCCTGTTCAAATCAGTTTGATATACAAATGACATATAATTCTTTACAAAACTAATGCTGGCACATGTTACACATCCACTGCCCTACTTCTCCTGGCATAGTTGGTAATGCATCACATCATCATATTTAGTAACAAAGATAATAGACTAGTCTGTAATAAACGATGTCATCTAATGTCTTCTTAAATTCCAGTATTCCACCAATTGTTTAGACATTGCTACAAATTGAGCTGCAATCATATCTTCTTCTTGTATTATTTGGTATAATGGAATCATTGTACTATAACCAGAGATTTGGGGAAATACAACCTTATTGTCTCACTGTAAAATTTAGAGCCTGATTTACCAAGTTGAATCAAACTGCATTTATCTCTCATCGTACGTGAAAAAATGCTGTTCCATTCAAAAGTACATAGAACTCAAAGTATTCTTTGTAAGAGTTCCGCAGTTCCACAGTTCCACTGTTCCACTAAAATGTCCCAATGCTCCACTGAAGGATGACAATCATCTTTTTCTACTCCTTTCTTCACCTGTTACTAGTAATATCCTTTTTTCTAGTAGATTGTCCTACTCTGTCCTTATGTGTTTTAAATACATTAATGAACACATCACATGAAGTATTCTAGAAGGGAAAAAGCTGTCATTAAGTTTTCCTTACTTCCTCATTTTCTTTGCCACCTTCCTGGATTTTCATACATGTGAAAAGTTATTCTCACTGGCAGTATATCAGAGGATGGCCACTTTTTTGTGATTCAAGGAGAGAACAGATGATTTACTAGTTTCTTTATTTATAGCCTTAACCACTCACACAAAAACAATCAAAATGGATGTCTAATTCCAGCACCTTATACACAACAACTACAGCATAACTGCAAGGACATAAAATATACTACAGCTATATATAAATGCCTTCTCTGACTGTGCCAGGAGAGAGTGTCAACTTATTTTTTTCACTTATGCCTTCTGATTTGTGACTATAACCTGCTGAAATGCCTTTTGCTGTGCATTTGAAACTTCTTCAAGTCGAACTTACAATCCAACCATGCTGCAGGTTTGTTTTGGTACGAGTGTTGTTCTGTATCCCAATGATTTTTCACAGTTACTTCCCTAATCATCCTAACTGTAGTATATTTCTAATGTCTGAATATACCTCATTCCTTTTGCTGACCTTCTAAGTCATCTTTGACTAACCTGGCCTAGCAAATTGCAATTAGATTGAGGTATTCTTTATGGACTAGTGTCCCACACTTGTCATGCAGGCTGAAACAAATTCCTAGACAAACAGTAATGTCTCTGTTAAAATTTTAAGATGAGTGTTTGAGATGTTTGCTACTTGTCGTTGTATTTGATGTAAAAGAGCTTTGTCCATCTTTAGCTAAACAGAACTGCTCACTTGTGTGTGTGTGTCTGTGACTGTGTTTGTGTGCACATGTGTGTGTGTGTGTGTGTGTGTGTGTGTGTGTGTGTGTGTGTGTGTGTGTGTGTGTGTGTGTGTGTGTGTGCGCGTCTGTGTCTAGGGGGATATCACAGATGAAATAGAGGTGACAGAAGGGGAATTGGCACTTTAAACTTTCAGAGTCTACATTTTCAAAATGGAAGCAAACCTTTCTAAAATGACAATAGTTTTGCAATAGTACAAGCTGTCAACTTTAAAAAAGGGAAAACAATACAGTCCTGACCAGCTATCCAAAATTATACTGGAAATTTATGAAAGATCTAACAGCTGTCTCGTATAAATTGGATGGCCCTGACTCCACTTTAATTATAATTCATCTTTTTCTTCTGCAGAATTAGATAAAATCTAATAGCTTCACATTGTCTTAACTGAGGATCCCATGCTATACTTACAATCTCAGGAAACTGTACCCACAGTCCTGCTCATGAAAGACTCACAACATACCTTGCCTAACCCATACTTTAAGGGCATCTTATTCAGACCACTTCAGAATCTGTTTAATAGCCATCAATACTTTATGCATATGACCGGAATGTTTTTCTTAAAGCTGCAAAATCAGCTAAATATTTCAGAAAAAATTTCAGAAATACTTTTACAAACCCTGTCACTGGCTAAGAAACAATAAGCTGTCAACATAACAAACTTCCTCTGTATTGTCTGGAACACCATATAGACTAAAAGAAAATTCTGATTTCCAATCATCTCACCCCCTTGAATGTTCTTAATATGCAGGTCCAAAACTACAAATGTAGAGGAGTTTGACTGAATCCTGCATTTTCTTTCAAGTTCTTTAAAGAGATTATATTTCATAAGCCACTATATAACTGAACTTATGTGACAAAATTACTGTTTGTTTCACTCACTATTACTGAAAAAAAAGAAAGAAAAGCCATAGGACTAAACCTCTTTCTGCCTAAACCAGACTATGGTCTACCTAGTTCAAACCATGTTTCAAATATGTAAGTTTATCTCCCTGTTAGAAACCTCTAAATACTGTTGCTTTATTGCACTGAAAAAAAAAGTCATAGCTAACTACCGCAGTCACAAGGCTAACTTCCACGTTAGAAGTTAGAAGTTGCTAAACTTCTACATTGTGAGTGTATTCCCACCAAAAGTCACACTATACAATCACCACTTATGATCTTAGTATGTAGGAGCCCTAACTTCAAATAGAAGCACCTTTGCCAATGTTGTAAGTGAGCAGGCCTTTAATAAAGCAGGCACCATTACTTACAATCAACTATCTGCATGCATTAGAAATGAACTAAAATAATCAAAAATTAAGGCTGGTATTTATAGTCGCTTGTGAAAATGTGAGAGGGGTATATCTGATGCTTAATAATGAGTGTAGCAAAGGTAAGATTCATGGAGGCCATTTACACTAATGGGCAACGCCTGAAAAATAATGAGATGTAATTGAGAAATGTTGTAAAGTATACTATTCACTGTTAAATGTGGTGCTTCAACTTTGATAGTGGAGTTTCAATCATCAAACTTGTTTGCCCAGTTATGGACAAGCACTTCCCCTGACACACAACTTAATTAGTTCTCCCCAGCAACTCCTTCATTAGTTTGTATTAAGCACACACAAGCACTAGAATGACACAATAAATTATTTTTCCCAGTGATCACTTCAGCAGTCTGACCATATGTGCAAAAGCACTTCCTGACACACAAATGAATTATTTCCCCAGGGACCTCTTTCTGTAACATTTCCTAGTATGCACAATCACTAAAATGAAACATTCACCCAAGCAATCCCCTTCAGTAAAATGACCAAGTGTGCATATGCACCAAAATGAAACATTTACTCAAGTGACCCCTTCAGTAACATGCCCTAGCATGCACAAGCACCAAAATGAAACAGTCACCCAAGCAGTCCCCTTCAGTAAAATGACCAAGTGTGCATATGTACCAAAATGAAACAAGCAACTAATTCAGTAACATGTCCAGGTGGATCCCATTCATAAGATTGACTCAACAGAAAGTCAAGCTTCATATGGGAGCATATGATCAACTTTCCAAAAAGTCTCATGACAGAAGCCAAGAAAAATCTATGTTTTTTTTCACTCCCCACACCCTGATGCATATTATATATACCAACTCCAGGATTGCACTACAGTGGTAGAAGCATACATTTCCTGATCCCCACTGCACTGCAGTCTCCATTCAAAAGCTTTGACATTTCAGAAAATCGATTATATGATCTTGACCATATGAAGTTTGACTTTCTTTTGACTCAGCCTTCTGAATGGGACCTATCCAGGTATGGGCAAACACTAAAATGAAACATTTTCCCATGCTACCCCTTCAGTAATATATCCAGGTATGCACAATTATTGAAATGAAACATTTACCCAAGTGACCCCTTCAATAAAATGTCTAGGTATGCAGAAGCACCAACTAAGCTCCCCTTTGCATCTCTGTATTCTGATTTAAAACTGCTGCTTTCTGGCATAACTTCAAGGCTATTTCCACACATTGTATGCAAATTTGTTAGTTATAGATTCATGTCTATGAATCAAACTCATATGCAAACGGGTAAAGCCCCTTAACAACATAATAGCTGTTCCTCTATTGTTTGCATGTTAATCATTGTATGCATTTACGATGGGGGGGGGGGGGCGGGTGTTTACAAAATGTCCTCTGCAATTCTGTAGTCATCCTGAATGTCTGACATTTGTATAATCTCATACTGCTGCTCAATCACCACAAAATGCGAACCCCTGGATTATGAATACTCCCAAAGTATGCCTGAGGAACAATGCTTAACTGCCTTACCTAACCAGTGATACAGAAAATTGTATCCAGCTTACTATAGCAGTTAATTGTTTGTATTATACTTAAAGGAGAACCGCATCCACAGACTCAAAAAACATGTTCATTTCATCATTGTTTGGTGCTTCCTACATTTTAACACCACTCTGAGACTATTTACAGGTCTTTAAATATTTTTATATGCAATTTCTGAGTCTGACCACATGATGTCTAGTATCTTGAAATGATCCTGATTGTTTAGACTGCCTCTAGGTATCCCATAATGCAGTGCTTATCTGTAAAAACAAATACATTATGCAGGCCTCTTTCTTCCTAAAGCTCCTGTCACTGCATTGATTTTCCATGCATACACTACTGCCTTTCAATCAAAGTGCTTTTTACTGCCGCTTCTTTTTAAAATGGCTAAATTGCAGTCTTTTGTGAAGCCTGAATTGTACTACTTCGACTCATCCGCCATCCCCCTTCACACCTAACTTCCCTAGCTGTCAAAGTGGTAACGGTAATTTGAGCTGTTATCTGCTGTGATTGACAGCTCACAGCACGAAACTTTACTCATGTACCATTTCCTTGTTCTAGCCTTTACTTTCTGTATGGTTAGGGGAAGGACCAGGGAGCTTTGACATCACAGCACAGGTATGTTTTTAGAATGATCATGGTAATGTCAGTTTGGGGAGGGAATTGGCCAGAAAACTACTTGTATTCATAGGCCTTGATGACATTAATGAATTGGAGACTGCAGCAAGCTTTGAAGAGTGGGATGAACGTTTTTTGAAAGTGAAATCGCCACAGTACAGTAAGGTACTGTTCTAATGGAGAGAAACAGTTGATTTCAAATATATTAAATGCTGTATTGTTGTTTATTAATAGCAGGGAATGTAAATATGGAGAAAAAGGACATAGAAGTTGAGTATTTACTAATTGAATCTCGCTGTCCATTAATGGTAATGGTTGTTCTTCAGTAGAGCTGTTTTGTATTGTCTGTCAGTGAGAAAACAATTCTCAAATTCTAAAAAGCAAAATTTTATAGCTTTATTGTTCTGTTAGGGGGTTACACCCTCACAGTGCTGATGCAGGGGGAGACCCCCTATACTCTCTACTTACATATAATCACAATAGAGGTCAGCAGGTATCAACAAATGGAGTACAATAATCTCAGAGAATCAATGGCTCACATGACCTAGAATCATCAAACAGGTCATTAAGAAACTGTGAGATTCCCATTGCAAATACCTGTTTAATATTTCCTTGACTTGCTTATTATGAATTAGATAAACATGCTAGAGGTCATTGATTGATTGATTGATTGACTGATTGATTGATTAACATTTATTTTCTGATACATGCTTTATCCAGTTCAGGTTCATGATGAGATAGAACCTGCCCAGGCTCTCATTGGAAAAAAGTCACAGAACTTAATTCTAGATGGAATACTAGGCCAGCACAGTGATTTCTTCAATTAATTGGAAGAATAAAAAAAGCTTTTTTGAGCAAGCGCTAAATTAACAGATGTTTTGTATTAAAAACATTGTAGCATATGGGGCACCATGATTGCACTCCAATAACAGTTAAATAACATCCTGATTCAGTGCTATTCTAGTGAGGGACCCAATCTTAACAATGCTTTGAAGGGTGTCTAACAATTATTAAGCACCCCTATGTGCTGTGATTTATTTATGTATTTATATATTTATTTATTATTTGTCATGATTGTGTCTGGCTCTACGAGCTATACAGTGTCAGCCAGTAAACAATAACAACAGCAGAACATGAAATAACTTCATTTCAACTTTGTTTCTGCATGCTGCCTACTAAATTACAATCACTATTTCACAACAAACTGCTTCCCTTAGAATGGGAATATATAAGGACATAAACCACTTGCCCACTGTTTTACTGGCTTTCAAAGCTGACACAGCACTTTGCATTTTTTTTTAATTTTAGTTTTCTATAAGTTGTAATACATGGAGCAGGTACATCTCCATGCAAAGAATCTTGATCGGCTCTTCAATTGGATGCTAAGATTTACCCCTTAAGCTTTGCTCTAGAGGTGAATTTCTTGGCATCTATGTCTTGAACATATAATAAACTTGTTATGATCAGAGTCTCAGTCATAATCCTCTGTATTATTAAAACTATTTTACATAAAGTAAACATTTAAAATAAGCTATAAGCTATAATACAAGCAGGACATTTTCTCATGTAATATGAATCCCCTCACAAATCCACAAATCTCTTTTCAGTAGGTTCATGACTTAGGCGAAAACTTCAGGCTACAACTTACAAATAATCAAAAATATGAAGCTAAATCTTCTCTACCATCTTCTTTGTCATCAGTTGGCAAATATCTGTGCTATGAAGATTGTTATTTGGTTTACTTATATCATTCGATCCAAAAGCAGATAAAAATGACTAAAGAATGAATATTTGTCAAGGAGACAAAGCTGACATTAATAGGGACCTTGGAAAGGAAAGGAAAATGATTTTCAAGTGAGTATAACAAACAACACAGCAGGGAGATTAATGTAAAGATAACATGCTCAAATTTCCAATTATAGTACAAAACGGAATGGCAGATTTATTACTCCTTTATTCATTGATTTCATCACTCAACAGCTCTGCTGTCATGTAGCAACAAGGCCTGGAGTCGAACTGCTTCTTACAGCATTAATCTCATTCATCTGCGCACCACTAACTGATGCAACTCCCTAAGCAATTAGTCATGTTAGGCAGTGATACGCTTCCTCACTCTAAGTTATTTGGGAAAAAAAATCCACGGTTTGTAATTTATCTTACTATAATGCTGCCTATGGAGATAATCTCAATTTCATCAGAGTCCCAGGTGTATGGTGGGAGGATATGTTGTCACTGTATCAACATAGTCATTGCAT
>NC_056746.1:544594660-544719660 GCF_019279795.1 Protopterus annectens
ACAAACACAAGATTATTATTTAACTGTAAGTAATATTTTGAGCCCCACCCCGATTTGATATTTCAGCCTTTATTGTTATAGCATTAGCAAGAAGAATGTTGTGTAACTGTTAGGATTTCTTTCTGCACATTGCACAATTCTTGACAAATAATGGATTGGGCAAAATGGAAATATTATTAAAGCATTCTTTAAGTGATTTGGCATAGGCTTAAGGCAAATTGGACTGACCTAAGATGTTTATCTAAGATTAACAGAATATGTTATTTATACCAGGCAGCAGAAGGAAATAATTATATAGTTACTCCATGTGTTATGTTTACGGCTGTAAGTTCACACATTTTATAGTGCTAAGTGACTGCTGAAACAGTTTACAGACTTAAATATTTGACTTATAAATCACTGTAATGTAAGGCAACCAGTACATTGCAAATAGTTCATAGGTTCATAGGTAGGTACTAAGCTATTGGCCCTAGGGCCTATATAAGCCTAGCCAAATGGTATCCTGGCTTTTGCCACCCAAGAAAATTATTTTCCTGTGCCCCTGTCAAGCAGAGCCACAGAAGTGATCCCCGGGGTGAATTTCCTATCTCCCATCCAATCATCAAGATTTTTCTTGAAGAGTGCTAATGAGGAGCTTTGTTTGATACAGATAGGTAGTTTGTTCCAGAGTATGGGAAGTCTCTGAGACAGGAATCTATCCCTCCAGCATGTTCTGTTTATTGTGGTGACAAGGTTTAGGTCCCTAGAGCATGTAGCTTGGAGGGATTGGGATTTCTTTATGTGGATTATGTCCAACAGCTCTGGGTTTGACATAGCTTTGTATGTTAGGCAGAGATCGCCTCTGAGTAGGCGATATGCAACAGAGTAAAGCTGGAGTTTTTTGAGACGGTCTGAGTGGGGAATCTGTTTGAGGCCGGTAACCCTCTTTGTGAGGTATTTTCTGTGGCCTTTCCAGTTGTTGTACATGTCTTGTGAGGTACATACCAAAAGGGGCGTTGTACTCTATAATGGGTCTAATGAGTGATGAGTAGAGGGGAACAATGACCTCTTTTTTCCTGGATGAGAAACCTTTTGTGATGAGGTGTGCCACATAGAAGGATTTCCTGACTACTGTGGCGATGTGATTATCAAAGGAGAGACTACTGTCCACCTGTGTCCCAAGCTCTCTTATCACACTTTTGGTGTTAAGTAGACTACCGCCTATGTGGTAGTTCATGGGTACAGAGTTTTTACCAAAAGGGATGACAATGCACTTTTTGGCATTAAGCTTGAGGCCATGGCTTTGACACCAGGTATCTGTCTCAGTGAGACCCTTTTGTAGGATGTCTACATCATTAGGAGATTTGATTATGGCTCCTAGTTTGCAGTCATCTGCAAACTTTTTTAGAGAAAGACCTTCTGTGTTAGCCTGTACTTCAGAGAAGTAGATACCAAACAGGAGAGGACCTAGGACTGAACCCTGTGTTACTCCACTTGTCACTGGTCTGAAGTTGGATTAGAGTCTGCTAGTTTCACAGTGTGGGTTCAGTCAATGAGCCAGTTGGCAATCCATCTTGTGACATAGGGATTTAAACCTAGTTTAGCGAGTTTGTCTATAATTCCAGAGTGGGGGATGGTGTCGAAAGCCTTGGCGAGATCTAGATAGGCTGTGTGTACCACTTTACCCTCATCTACAGCTTTGGTGACCGCTTCAAATAAGTCTATCAGGTTTAGGAGACATGATCTGCCTTTTATAAACCCAAACTGGGTAGGGTCCAGAGTTTGGAGATTACCAATGTCATTGTTTATAAGTTCCATGATGATATGCTCCATAGCCTTGCAGACCAGGCTTGTCAGGCCAATGGGGCGGTAGTTCCCAGGGTCTGTGGTGGCTCTCCCTTTGTGGAGTGAGATAACTGTTGCTGTGTGCCATTCAGTGGACACAAAGCCTGAGGTGAGGCTATGATTAAACTTGGTGGGGTGCCAGTTCGTTCTGTAGTTCATGTAGAACACAGCCTGGGATGTTGTCAGTTCCCATGGATGCTGTGTTCTTGGCTTTGGAGAGTGTGTTTTTTACCTGTGCAGCCGTGATTACAGGTACTTTGCATTCTTCCGGTATAGAGATGGGCCCTTTAGGGGATGAGAGAGGGGTAAAGTTAGCACTGAACCTATCTGCCAGGATGTTGGCAATATCAGTTGGTTCTGTATATTTAGTGCCATTGTGCTGTAACTCAGAGCAGATCTAAATGTTGCCACTGAGATTCTTGACATAGCTATAGAATGCTTTGTGGTTGTCTTTAGAATCAGTGGTGATTTTACTTTCGTAACTAGCTTTGGTGGATTTTATGTGGAATCTCAGCTTCTTACTGAGGCTGACCACGAAGTTCCTCCAATCATGGGATTTTACTCTTTTTTGCAACAGTTTCTTTCTTCTGTTGTAGAGTTTGTTTATAGCAGGGGACCACCAGATTGGCTTCCTTTTTTTGGAGGATAGCATCTTGGTTCTGTTAGGGATTGCACAATCCATACACTCGTGTAAACAAAGTGCAATTGTATAGGATTCAGCAGTCGTATCTCTATTGTCCATCAGCATGGATGTCGTGAAGTTTGCCACTTCTGTCTTAAGAAACGTGAAGTTGGCTTTGGAGAAATTTATCACGGTGGTTTCCCTAATGGGGGGTGGGGCTGGGATGTGGATGTCTAGGGTGATTTGCTTGTGGTCGGATCTGACCAATGAGCAATTGACCTCTGGTGTGGAACACTGGTTGCCCATGTTGGTAATGACCAGGTCTAAGATATTGCTGGCCCTGGTAGGGGTGTGGATAAGTTGATCCAAGGCATTAGAATTTATGAATTCCAGAAAACATTGAGCACAAGAGTTGGTACATGAGTAGTTTTCCCAGTTAATGGTGGGGTAGTTGAAATCACCCATTATTAGAGTGTTAGGTTGTACCCTACTATTTTCCAGTGTATCAAGAAATGAGGAGTGGGAATCCTGGGGCATGGTGGGGGATCTGTAGCAAGCTACAATTTGCACTGCAGTCTTGCCCAGAGTTAGCTGCACTTGGATAATCTCAGATGCATTATGCTGAGCAACTAGCCTGGAGGTGTGGATATCTTTAATGAATATGGGCATGCCTCCGCCTTTAGTGCTTTGGTCCAAGTTAGGTGGCCGAAAGGTGTGGTATGAATTATAGCCTGGTAATGTGGGGGTGCTCTCTGGAGCCTTGAACCAGGTCTCTGTCACTGCACAGATGTTGATGTTCTCCATTTTAAGGAATGCCTTGAGTGAGTGCATTTTGAGGATTAGACTTCTAGCATTGAGTAGCATTACCCTCAGATTTTTCTTGGTTGTACCTGTTACAAAGGTGAATTTGTCATTTGAATCTTGCCTAAAAAAGGCACTATAGGGGTGGCAAGAGTCTTAGCCAGTATCCAGAATCCCAAGGGTGACAGGTGCAGGCCATCTCTGGCAAAGCATTGTGGTTTGTTGAGCATGTAATCCCAGGCAGACAGATACTGGATCCCCTTAGAATGACACCAGAAGCTTAGCCAAATGTTGAAATCAATCATTTTGTCCTTGTACTGTGGTATAATTCTGGGTGATGGCAGGATGCTACTCAGGACTAGGGTCATACCTGCCTGGGCTACAAGATCAGAAAGCTCCTCCATGTCTCTTTTCATGTAGTCCAGGGAGGTATGTCTCAGGTCATTCACACCAACGTGAAAAATGACAGAGTCATATTTGTACTTGCTGTGGAGTGACCTGAGTGCATGCGTTATGTGGCAGATCCTGGCACCTGACAGACAGCTGACAGTGACTTTCTCCTTGTTTAGCCTGGTGAGTGGAACATCAGTGTGCCTGACTATAGAGTCACCTATGACTAAAGTGTTAGGTATGTTGTTATGCCTTATGGGCTGTGGTTGAGTGGCACACTGAGTTTGTGGGCTATGTGTCATTTGGGTTGTGTTGGGGGGGTGGAGGTTGCTTGCGTTTCTGCTTTGGAGGTCCCTGTTGCTTGGGTAGATTTTTTTTTAGAGCCTCCGTGAATGCAGGTGTGTGTTTTGTGTTTCTATGTGTGTGTTTTGGTGGTGTAGGTTTTGAGGGATTATGTGATGAGTGTGGTGTGGTGCAAGTGTTTACCTTCTCCTCTTGACTGTCTAGTCCAGTCTTGGGTGAAGAGAGCTTTGCTTCCAGTTTGGTTATATAAGTGTATCTCTCACAGGTTGTAGTGTTGGGTGGTAGGAGGAGAGGGTTGTCTGTGTACATGAGGCAATTGCTGCATTGCCCCAAGATGCCCAGATTCATCAGGTAGACAGGAGAAAACACTGGGAGCTGACCCTTAGACATGCCTGGATAAGTGTTTATTTTTTAAGTACTAAAAACTGTTTTTCTCTAGACAAGTGAGGAAAGTTGAGTGTTGTAGTAATTTGTAGCTTATTTAGTGCTTACAATGAGTCCTGAACAAGTGCTAAGCTCAAAGAAACAGATTTGAGTGCTGAAACTAGAAAACTAGCTAGTTCTAAGACACAAAATTAAGCTAGAAGGCTTCCCCTTCAACACAGAAAGGCATGGGGGCTCCGAAGCTTACAAACAGTCCTGGATACAGCAAATCTGTATCTGGACTAGACAACTTATAGAAAACGCAGGAAACAAGCTTAGAATTTTTTTTTTTTTTGTAAAGTGGAAAGGGGAAAGGGGGAGCAGAAACTAACTGGGTTGGCCTTCTCAAATGTTCTCCCTGGAATAGGTAGAATGAGGTAATGACACTACACTGGGAGGAGTGTCCCAGATCAAATTTACAGTAGGGGTGAGCAACTGCAAAGCCACCAAGTATAAAAACAAGATACCAGTTTGCTGAAACCTTACATTGTCAAAATCTTAGAAACATTCATGGGAATTCCACTGAGCAGAAAGAAATCAAATGGTTATGAGGAAACTTACGAGAACTGCATTCAGTCAGTTACTTAAAAGGAAATTATCCTTTTTTCATAGGGAAGATCAAACCCCTCATATTCCTCACACATTTTAACACCCCATGACTTTTTTGTTTCATTTTTGTGGCACCTGCACCCTATTTACTGTTATAATAAAAATCCAGGTTGTTGCATCTTTGGATAAAGGAGAAATACCTACACGCACATACAAACACACACACACACACACACACACACACACACACACACACACACACACACACACACACACACACGTGCGCTCGCACCCACGCACGCACACACCTGCATGCATGCACACACACCTGCAGACACACCCCCACACCTCCACACTCACACATACATATTCCACAGTAACCAGGTTTCGTCAGTTTTTTCTGATCAACCAAACAACCAACTTTCAAGAATGTTTGGCCATCATGCAGTATTTTAAATGGTAGCGACAAAGACCTTAATGGAATTTAACTGTCAGACATTTAAGCAAACAAATGAAATGTGGAAAGGTGAACTTGTAGACAGTTTCAGTGACTACCTACAAAATCCGAAGCCAAATTATGAAATTTTAAAGAGTTTTAGCCATGTTACACATTGCATATTTACTGCATTAGCAGATACAATAAGTGTGGTGTCATCAACCACTAACAGAATTATATACACTGGACACACGTTGTGCTGTGTGAAGATATGATATGACTCTGCTCCAAATGTGTGCATGTATTACTTAATAAACTAAGAGAAGTAGAAAGTATGTGCTATTTGTAGAGTTGTATGGCCTATAAAAGAAGGTAGCACAAAAATAAATAAAAATCAATATTTTTTATTTCAGCCAAAAGATCAGCTTGTACTCTCAGTAAAAACATTTATTTTGTTTCTGCAAGGCAGACACTTGATAGCTAATAGTAGCTTTCAATCATTTGTTTCTTACAACAAAGTGCACAGGGAAAAGCATTGGTTTAAATGAGCAACAGTCTGTCTTTATGCTACATGTTACTATAGAAACAATGCTGCTACTAATTATTCAAGAGTGAGTTTATGGTCTTGTATTATCCCCAGGCTAGCAAGTTAGAACTGCACCTAGTCTAAATAAGCATGCAACTATGCATATGGGTTATCTGCACAGACGTGTTAAGCATGCAACTATGCATATGGGTTATCTGCACAGACGTGTTAAGAATGCATCATCAGAAGTTAGCAAAAAGAGAAGGCAGTGAAAAACTTTAATATGTTTTTGATACCATTGTGAGTGTGTGTGAGTGTTTTGTGTGTGTGTGTGTGTGTGTGTGTGTGTGTGTGTGTGTGTGTGTGTGTGTGTGTGTGTGTGTGTGTGTGTGTGTGTGTGTATGTGTGTGCATGTGTGTGCACGTGTGTTTCTCCATAAAAGTGAATGATCATCCGTGTGTGTATCTGAACATACATCTGTGTGTGTGTGTGTGTGTGTGTGTGTGTGTGTGTGTGTGTGTGTGTGTGTGTGTGTGTGTGCATGTGTGTGCACATGTGTTTCTCCATAAAAGTGAATGATCATCCGTGTGTGTATCTGAACATACATCTGTGTGTTTTTGTGTGTGTGTGTGTGTGTGTGTGTGTGTGTGTGTGTGTTTGTTTGTGTGTGTGTGTGTGTGTGTGTGTGTGTGTGTGTGTGTGTGTGTGTGTGTGTGTGCGTGTGTGTGTATGTGTGTGTGTGTGTGTGTGTGTGTGTGTGTGTGTGTGTGTGTGTGTGTGTGTGTGTGTGTGTGTGTGTGTGTGTGTGTGTGTGTGTGTGTGTGTGTGTGTGTGTGTGTGTGTGTGTGTGTGTGTGTGTGTGTGTGTGTGTGTGTGTGTGTGTGTGTGTGTGTGTGCGCGCGCGCGCATGTGTGTATTTGTGTGGTGTGTGTGTGTGTGTGTGTGTGTGTGTGTGTGTGTGTGTGTGTGTGTGTGTGTGTGTGTGTGTGTGTGTCTATTGGGAAGAGGATTATAGCAGATTTCCAAGATGTGAAAAAAACATCTAGCAACATCTGCAAATAAATAAGGATTTGCCTAGCATAATGCTGTGAAAGAAGAGCTATGGAAAAAGGTATTTGCGGTACGTCCTAGGCTGGTAGGTAAGCACTAGGCTAACTGCTCTTGTGGGCCATTTTAAGCATAGCCAATATCCCTTTAAAAGGTGAGAATTAAACCTTGTATGTTGTGTTTTTCAGGTAAACACCTTAACCATTATACCAACTCCTCAACCCCAACCCACCCCCAGGATTAATACATGGTCATAACTAAGGCTTTTTGCAACAGTTATAATTTAATATTTTTAATTTTTTGTATTCTGATGATTCTGAATAAAGTATTTAAAATATTTGTTTGGATGGGAAGGCGACTGCTCAGCAAAGTAACTTCTCCTTTTAGAATGCAAAAAAAAAAAAAAAAAAAAAAAAACTATTTCAGATCTTTAAAGCACTAGTGACCATCCTGCTGTACTCTCTGTAGATTGTTATATTTTAGTTAGGGATAAAAATGTCATAAATTAAGAAACGTGCTGGCACACAAATGCCACCTGGCAGAGTGACATTAATGAGGGAGCAGAGCAGCTATCTGCCAACTATGTGGTAGCATATTTCTGAGATGTAGTCAGGAAGGGCGAAGTGAAGAGGCTTAAGGCAAGGCAAATGTTAAGACTTTTAAGATTCTTACTGCTTCTGCATGGATGAGAGGTACAGCATGACTTGTGTCCCCTTATGGGTAGTGCTTTGTTTAAATGTATAATCTGAATCCCCACTTTTACAAATTAACAATATGCTGTATTGCTATAAATAGGTAAGCAGTAGCTTTATTATATACAGATTTTATAACTAGTACTGTTGATTATAATCAAGCCTGTCATACACTATTACATACAATTCAGTCAAATTCAAAACTATTCATATTTTCTATCAACTTTTTTTTTATTACTAAATGATTTTCAGCTTTATTCAGATAGGTGTAGCTATGGTTTTCTGATTAAACTGCCAGATCTGGAAACTTGAACAGTTCTTTGTGTGTATCTGCTCCAGCTACATCAATTTCATTTCACCTAAATCTAGTAGCTTCCTTAATGAATCACCTTTGGCTTTAGGACTTGCTACTTGTTCTGGAGAATTCTTATTACTTCTCACTAAATGATACCTCTAAACCTCTTAGCACAAGAAATTTGGACAAAGCTAAAAACAACTGGGTTCAAAAGCCCAAAATCCAGGACAAATTTTAAATACTGCTCTTATAAATTTAGAATGTTGCTGGAATAACAGTTTTTTTTTTTTGCATTAGCATGTATTATCTAAAGGATATGAAGAGAGAAACTCCAATGTCTGTCATTATTTAGTGATTGCAATGCACAAAGATTTGCCAGAAAACTGCAAATTTTATGAGGAATACTGAAAAATACAATGAAAAAAATCTGGCCATTCTGCAAAATTCCCAGTAGTTGAGAGGTAATTACTTAAGCACTAACCGACGACATGGTGTGGTATATTGAAGATTTACCCACGGTTGGTGTGGATTAATCATGAGGGCAAAGCCAAGCGATTAAACAAAGGCAACCATGGGTAAATCTTCAATATACCACAACCACAGAGTTGGTTATTGTTATTATACAATGACGTTATTTAAGAAAAAAAATACTTACTTTTCTTAAATAATGTTTTTGTATAACGGTGGATTACTGTTCTTCCGCTGGTTGTAGTATACTGCTTCTGCATTTTGATGTACTGCGCATGCATATGGGACTTTCATTCCCACGCATACCCAGTACATCAATGCTTTGGAATGGAAGTAATGGAGAAAAGAAAGTCTCCATTGCTCCATTTTCTCTCTCTCTCTTTTTTTTTTATTTTATTGTAAAAAAAAGGTTTTGGGGCAGTTTATACCAATGGAAAAAAAAAGGGGCGACTGGACCTTTTTCCATTGGTATATTGTGGGATTTACAACAGGCACACTGGCTGGGCTGGCCAATCAGTGTGGACATTTTAGAATATTAATAGGGAGACATTGTATAATGAACTTTGCTCCACACTTCTGGATATTCTTTTATTGAAATTATTCTGGTCTCAGCATTCTTTTGAGAAGGTAGGCTATCTGACTTAATAAACGAGATTTAATACTGGCAGTCTTGTATAAGAGTGTACTGTTCCTTCAATACTTATCTAGAGTCATAGTCTTGTACAAAGTTACTCCTAAATCCTAAAAACACAAAACTTTTACTTTTCTCAACAAAATCAATCTCATCTGACTTCACATTTTCTCTCAGTATAACACAAAGATTGAAACAGTCTCTACAGCTAAGCTATTAGGTGTTACTATAGACAACAAACTAACTTTTGAACATCATATGTGCAATGACATAAAAAACACACATCAAACTGGGAACACTTTATAGACATTAAACTTTCATGGATAACTCCACCAGTAAAACCCTCACCAACGCCTACCTGCTTCCTTATCTCTTATATGCAGCACCCCGATTTACACTCTTCTCTTAAATAAAAAAGTCCAATCCTGTTACCAGAAAAATTGCCAAATTTGCCATCGACCATTCCTCTCATTCCCACCACTGCCTAGCTCTGAAAGAACGAAATAGTCTCGAACTCACACAACACCTAAAATTTATCCAGCTGTCTTCTACACATAACACGATATATACACCTGATAGTTGTCCAGCCCTCAAACCTGTTCTAAAACCCTACATCCCTACCAGATCCCTTCAATCTGAGAACAAACAAATTCTAGCCATCTATATTCCAAATAAGAGAGTTAGGCAGAGCCTATATTCTCATTCTGTCACCAAGCTCTGGAACTCTTTGCCAACAGACATTACTATTATCGAGTGCTTTAACAACTTTAAACACATACTAAAAAAAATTCTATGGAACTGGACCTGTCCCTGTTCTTTCCCTAATAGGTGAGCTCCGTCCCCTTTCTAATTCCTTTTGTCTCTCATCTGGATATACCTGGACCATACTTTCTAAGAAATATTACGTAATTTTATATCCATTATTACTCCTATCCTGCTGCACAATTTTTTTCCTCTAAAACATATGATTGTTTCTAACTTACTAATCCTCTGCCTCATACTCACATCTTACCTCAATCCTATCTGATAAAAAAAAAGTTTAATCTTTTTCTATTACTCTAGTTCATGTAGCACATTGTTATTATTATTATTTATATCTACTTCTTTGTACTTATTTAATATTTCTTATTGTATTTTGTTGTATGATTTAATACTTGCCATTACTTTGTTCTTGTATAATATCAAACTTCCTTGTTCATGTATAATGTCAAACCTTCTTGTACTATTTGGACCTTTTCTCCCCAGGCCTCTGCTGAAAATGAGTTACTGACCCATTTGGACTTTCTTGGTAAACAAATGTTAAATAAATAAATAAATATGTACAGGGATAGAAAAACAGAGTTGGAATGTATCTGAGTTTTTTACATGACAATGTCACCTATGTATAGTATTCACTTACAGTAAGATAGGTCCCAAGGAAGCAAATGCAGACCCCTCTGGAGCATCCTTTGTAATACTGACCATTCAATGTTACAGTTGTACACTTTACTAGGTTCATAGGTAAGCACTAGGTTAGTAGTTGATGTTAATCCTTGAAGTTCTGTTTAAGAGGTAGTTTTTTTTTTGTAGCCAAGGTAATCTACTATACTGTAAGCCTTCTTCCAGGCCCAGAAAGTTTCACCTCTGAGATTACTATTATACTTACTGGTGTGCAATTGGTCTGAAAAAGAGAAGGGAGTGGTTATGGTGCATTAGTTAGATTTGAAATCATGTTGTTTAGATTTTCATATGAGTTTTTCCAGGATTTTACAAGATGAAAACATTAGGTATGGGTGGAAAGTCATTGTTAGAAAATGGAAAGGAATCTTGGCTACTGGTAAAATTAAGTTAGTTTTGTGATAAAAGTGAGACTGTGCATATGAGTAATTATTTTACACAGTATATGACAACTTAGGTTTAGTATTTTAGGATGAAACATATGATGCTAATAGTAGTATGATGTATTTATTTTCTCTTACAGTTTTTTAGAAATGATTATTTGACAGATTTGAAATAAAACTGGTGAGTATGAAGTAGATTTGTGAAAAAGTGCATTTAATTTTCTCAGTCATTGTTTTATCTATAATCATGGTGAGACTAATTTTGGGAAGACTTTGTTCGCAGAATCTTGATTTCTAGAAGTATTTATAGACAGCTCATAGAATCCTCTTCAGCACTTCTAGATGCCCCACTCTCTCCAACATCCTTTCTCCTTACCTACCAACTAGAACTCTCAGATCAGAAAATCAAAACCTGATCAGTATTCGTAAACCAAACCGCTCAGCTGGACAACTAGTCCTCTCTTTTTCCCTAGCCAAAAATGGAATTCTCTTCCCCCTACTCTAAGGACAATGCAGAACCTGGGAAAAATTTAAAACACAGCTCCATTCCTACCTTTACTCTAAATGGAAATGTACATGTATCGTACACAGCTCCATTCCTACCTTTACTCTAAATGGAAATGTATATGTATCATACACAGCTCTATTCCTACCTTTACGCTAAATGGAAATGTACATGTATCCTTCCTACTTAGTTCACCCCTAACTCTTCTATTCCTCTCTTTTAACCCAACAGTCTCCTTCTATTACCAAGTTATACTCTACCTATTTCACTCTATTATCCCTTAACATTATGATTTGATACTGCCTATCGACAGACATCAGTTCTAAATTGTAACCGTTTCATCACCTTGGAATGTTTGCTGTGTTCCACCATGTGATTATGAACATGTTCTCAAAATTATAACGGTTTACTACATGATATTTCTGTTTGACATTCTTTATTACCATTGTAAATATTCTCCTTTGTATGTGCCTTAGTATTTTGCAATTGTTTTGTAATAGTATTTTGTATTGTGGAGCTTTTCTCCCCGGGCCTCTACTGAAAACAGCCTTTCTGGGCCCAGTGGACTTCCCCGGTCATCAAACTAGAAATACATATAAATAAATAATAAATTTAGGTTGTCCTCGGTACATTCTGTTACTGCCCAATAAAAGTAGCTTTTGTAGTATTAGTTTGAAGCCCGACTGTAAATTTATAGTTTGATGAAGCATTTTTTCAATATTATTACAATCTGTTTTCCAGTCTGTCCATAACTTAGTTATTTGCCTTAACAGTAGTAGGTGTATTAAATCAGGAGACAGCAGGAGAAGGGTATACCTTTGACACATTTTCTTTTAAGTGGAAAAGTGTGCCATGAGTAGGAGTCAATAAAATATAAATGCTTGATAAAGCAGTGCTGAAGTCTGATCTTCTGTATACTGGTGTCCAATCAAATGCCGCAAGTTCACTAACCAGAAAAGAGTGATTCAAATGGAGTATAGTTCTTGAGCTTAATATTTATAGCTCATTCTTGATATATTGTTTAGATCCAGCTTATACTTATTCAGTCAGAGTATCTAGTTTTCTGGCAATTTACTTTGCAATTTGGAATATGTTGAAGGTTGTAATGAATTCCTCAGTTAAATGAATAAACAAGTAGGCATTAATAAAAATGAGAATAACTGGTGGTTCAACAGCTTTTCAAAAAGTTATGAAAAATGCAATGCCTTAACAATAAAGTACTACTGATGGAATTCAGAAATGAAAAACAAGATGGCAGCTCCCTCAAACGTGTATGGAGATACTGTACTCATAACACAGTGGGAGAGTTTGTCATTATTATTTTGTTAATATAGTACTTTAGATAACACTTTGATTAAAAAAGACTTCTCTTTTATTCTAACACTGTGTAAAATAATTGCAAGAAAATTCAAGAACAGCTGCAACACCTAAGAGTAGATATACAACATTGCAGGCATTGCCTTAAAGGTAACACTCCTTTTCAAAGTTATACTCTATACAAGCCACTTCTTTACTGGTACCTATGATGCCTAGACTTCATTCTGACCAAAAACGTGCCAGTGATGTAAGATACTGCATGTGTCTGTTACCATGCCTTTCTGAAGTATGGCAAACCAACTGATGAGTGAGTGAATGTGGAGGTTACATTAGGAGTAAAACCGATGAGCAGTGATAGGGAAGAATAGTGACAGAGACTTAATGGCAGGGATATTTGGACTTCAGCAGAAAGACAAGTAAATAAATATTTGAAAGTCACTGTAATGTAAAGAAAAGGGGCAGCTCAGGATCAGATTTTTGAGAAATGGAACTGACAAGGCAAATTAAGCACTGTACAGTTGTTGTGAAGTATTTGAAGAATATTTAAATATAACTAATGTATAAATATCAAGGGAAAAGGAAACTCCTGAAAGAAAGGAATAGGTGATTATGGGAAATATAATACACAAACAATACCAGACAGAGACTATTAGCTAGAAGATTCTGTCTGAAATTAATGTTTGGATGAGAATAAGCATATGTTGTAGCTTTCATACCAGATACAAAAGGAAATGAAACTTTCCACATGCCTTTCTAGCTTAAGTGCAGCCAAAAGGAGACTGTATACAAAATTAAGAACAGTATTAAACTCAAACAGCTAATAATCAATCCTGAAAGATCGAAAGCCAAAACACTGAAAAAAACAAAACACTTATGCACTCCTCATACCTCCCGCTAATTATATATACCAACTCTAAGATTGCTGTACAGTGGGGAAAGAGCACATTTTCTGATCCTCACTGTGCACAGTCTTGCACAGATGTAAGAATGGCAGAAGTGATCAAATAAGTTTTGATCACTCTTGTCAGTGTTAAACATGTTTGTGATTATGAACGTTTGATTATATAGAGTATTTCCATATATATATATATATATATATATATATATATATATATATATATATACATGTATATATTTTATATATATATATATATATATATATATATATATATATATATATATGTATATAAAGATATATATATATATATATATATATATATATATATATATATAGATATATATTTAGATATATTCATATATGACACAGAACACACACAACACCAAACATACAAATCAGTAAATATATTCCCTCACCTAACCATTGCTCTAACCCACAAATATTCAATTATGCACACTAGCTGCTGTAACCTTTTCAATCAAACATTCATTTTCCTATACAGTCCTACTTATCTAAATTACAGAAATGAGCAAGTACTAATTTGTGCATCCAGTCATTTGACAATTCTGTGATATGTGCATTCAGTCTTTTTTTTACACCCACAGAAAATGTTCAGTTAAAGGAGTTTTGGATACTTTGAGATGTAACAGCTGTATATGTCTGGATAAAAAAAAAAGGTATTTTAGCTGATAATTACACAAATTGTTACATGATCGTATCTATAGTATAGGTAAGTAGGCGTGTGCAGGATAATGAATGTTTGACTGAAAAGGTTGTAGCAGTTAATGTGTATGTGCTAATGTCTGTGGATTAGAGACAGAGTAATGGTTAGGTGACAGAATAGGTTTACTGTTTTGCATGGTCGGTATGTAATGTGTAGGGTTAAGGTTAGGGGGAAGGGTAGTGTTAGGGTTAGGTTAGTACATATGAGTTAGGTAGTGCAGGGGATGATGTCCCCCTCCTCACCTTATTCATATATGTTAATGGGTTCCTATTAGCAGAGTGAAAGACAGTAATCACGAATACGGAAAGAGCGACACATATTGCACGAAATACGAAAATGCCAAACGTCCAAAACAGCGAAAATGGAAATGTTGAAGTGCAATGGTTGACCCATCTGTGGTATAGCTCCATAAGGTAAGTGTGCGATAGATAGGACTTTAGGGTTAGCATGTGGGTTAAGGTAAGTTAATAGGTAATGAATGTAAGATTTAGTGTAGCGTTAAAAGTAGGGTTTTGGTGCTTCACTTTAGGTTGGAAGTAGGGTTTAGTTAGTGTATGTATGTGGTTTATTTATTTTGTTTGGGTAGGTAGTATGTAGCGGGTGGTTGGGTTGGCCAACTATGACAGTTTGTTATTTTATTTTTCGCTGTTTAGTGTGTTCGGGATTTTTGCGGTTCACATTATAGGTGTCGACGTTTAGGTATTCGGTTAAAGGGTTTTTTGATTTGCTAATATAGACCCGTGTTAAATCTAACCTTAATGCTAAACATACATATTACATTACTAAAAATCTTTCCCTAATAATATCACTAACAAGCCAACACTTGATCTTTGTTTTGCAGCCAGGGGGGGTTAATACATTTATTGTTTAGTTGGTTAGAATTACTCAGTGTTTCATGATACAATATTAGTGGTATTGCAGTGCTTTGGGCATTCAATGTTTCTTTTTTTTTTTAATTATTTGATTATTGAAAGTTCAGTATTTTGAATGTTCCGTGTGAGACCTAGGTTCAGTCCTTATGAAGTCAGCTGGAAGGAGGGAAAGAACTGCACATTTGACAGTTCGCCTATTGTGACAGAGAAAAGCAGCTTCCAGCTAGGGCTACAATCAATAGTTAAGACAGAGGTTTCCAAACCTACTGGAAGTGTTTGGGAGATCAGCAGGTGATCATCTCTTATTTGTTCCAGAATGTTATTATTGCATAGGATAGTGCCAGCTCACCTTAGTATTACTATCACCCCAGATGGTAATGTGGCTTCTGCACCACGTGGGGTTATGATCCATTTTGGAGTACAAAGAAAGAATTTAATAGGCCTGGCAGTCAGGACCTATATAATATGTGTGCATATGCATGTGTGAGAGTGTGTGTGTGTGTGTGTGTGTGTGTGTGTGTGTGTGTGTGTGTGTGTGTGTGTGTGTGTGTGTGTGTGTGTGTGTGTGTCTCTGTATGCATGTGCATGAGGATAACAGGCTGCATTTCTCAATATGCCATACAATATGTTTGAAAAAACAGCTGCAATTTCATACAAGTATGATGATTTTTTAAATGGAAGAAAATATAAAAACAATCAAAATAGATTACAAAAAGCTGCTTATGAGAAGTGATACAGATATAATTATTGTATCTTTTCTGAAACAGAAGGGAATTTTAGACTTTAGAAGTATCTGTTAGTCCCTATTATATTTGTACTTTTAAACTCAAAAAGGCAGCCATGTACCATTTGTATGGTTGAAATTCATTTCCAGAAAGCTTGCTTTCTTTCAGAAAAGCTAATACCAAGATTTCAGTTAAATGTGGTAGAAAAAATGTTCTGCACTAAAACATTTAACATTTGGCAATGCAATAACAGTTACACCCTACTGCTCCTCTAGGCGTCAAATATTGCCTGTTCATATTTGCATTAATAATTCCAAAATCATGTTACATACAAGGTATCGGAAAATTTTATCTTGAAGCATACATGATAGCAAACACAGTTGTATTGATATATGATCTCTGTCAATGGGTATTTATTGAAAATGTAAGGTGATAACTTCAATTTTTAAATGCTGAAGCCACGCCCACTAGGAGTTAAAGGTACACACTCAAAAGAGCTCTACTGGAAGGAATGAGTTAAAGTCAGTTCCCATGTTTTGCTTTCTGTTGGGTCAGGATTTGATGTAATGTTTTCTTTTAGCTGTGGTTCACTGAATTTTGTCTCTCTCTCTCTCTCTCTGTATATATATATATATATATATATATATATATATATATATATATATATACATACTGTGGTGGATTTAGGCATGGGCACAGGGGCACACGCTGGCCCCTTTTTAGACTTTTTTTTTAAATGCTAGTCTTACATAGAATCCGGTCAACTTCTTCTTCTTTCGGCTTTTTCCCTGTTAGGGGTCACCACAGCGGATCACCTGTCTGCTCATGATTGGCAGTAGAGTTTTACAGTGTCGAATTGCCAGCCCGGCACCCAACCTTCCACAGAAGGCACTCATAGAATAGAATCCTGTCAACAATGCACCTAAATACTGTACATCGGAGATGTGATTGGAGGTTGCAGTCAGATGCCTTTTCTTTAAAACGATCCTCCAGCTGCATCTCCGTTGTAATTTAGGCACGTTAGTGGCTGTGATTGGTGGCTGTGATATTATCATAACAGGCAAATAGAAACCTTCTTTGCATCAGACTCTTAAGACAGTTTAAAACCAGACTTCAAATTGCTCTTCCACTCTTAGGGAGTGATATGCATTGAGGTAACTATGACACGGATTTGTAGTAGGTATTGTAATTTTACGCACACAGTGCAATCTAGACTGTGTCTACTTTGCCCTCCACTTATTGTTGGTGGTGATTAAGGTTGACTGGAGTCATCTTTTTTTATCTGTTCTAGTGGCTTGCATATCATGTTAACAACCAAGTCCTGACTGCTTTGGTCCGATTGCGAGGCCAAGTCAAGTCACAGATGTTGCATGTGAAAAGCAAGCCCTGAGATTGGAAGTGCATTGAGTGAGGGCAATGAGGTAAAATGAGAACACAAACTCCCAGATGTAAAAGTACACTGTGTTGGGGTGGAGGGTTACATTTTGTCTCTTTACCCTGTCACGACCATACTAATTTTCCACTTAGTGTAATGGCTGGCACCCATGACAGTTATGATGTCAAGACCTACTTAACTAAGTCATTAGGATAGTGATTCTTGTTTTTATAAAGTGTGGTCTTCTTCCCTTTCTATGGAAATAACTTGATGTATAGATACAGGGTGACTAGGGGATTTCTTGTTCGCAGTTATAAAACTGTATTACTTCATATTGCTCAACCTTTGAGAGCAAGAAGTCTGGACAAAGCCATAAATGATGGTGGGACAATTTTTAAATATTACTGTAACAGACCTAGTGGTGGTGCAGCTGTAGCATTGTTGCCTCACAGCAAGCGGTTCTCCCGTTCGATTCTCGGCTGGGGTTGGGAGTGCCTTCTGTGTGGAGTCTGCATGCCCTCCCCGCAGTTGAGTGGGCGTTTGAAAGACATACGTTGAATGGGCATGCCTTCATTGAAGGTTGGGTGTCAAGCTGGCAAATCGACACCATAAAAACAAACTGCCAATCATTAGCGGACCGGAGTTCCGCTGTGGCGACCCCTAACCGGGAAAAACCGAAAGACAAACAACAACAACTGTAACAGACCTAGAAAGTTGATAGAATAACATTAACTTGGATTTTCTGAAGGGTATGAGTTTGATACTGAAATGTCTGTCATGATTTTTTCCAGTGATATGCCAGACAATTGAGAGGCATGATTATTGTTTTGTTTTTTAACTCCAGCTTGTGGTCTATGTACTGTGATTGCTTGTTTTGTGTATTTAACGGTTATCTGTTATTTTGAGGTGGTAGAACTAAAGAGCAAGGTAAAGGTAAAGAGTGATCAAAATTAGAGAAAATGCACAATATTGAGTTATGAAAAAGAGTTATTGGAGTCAGTAATACTTTAGAAAAAAGTTGATTTTTGTGCATTATTTTAACAAATTGGGTCCTGGCAACACTTGAAGTGGAGCATCTTTAAGGCAGATACAGAAAAGCGCTGTACACATGTCACGTATATGGTTAGCTTGGAGTTTCTGCATCTTGAGTTATTCTGTAGGTAATTTGCTCTTGAAAGTGGTGAGTCATTTGCTGGAAGTCAGTATTGGCAGCATTGTTTATGGAGTCTGTTTTTTAATAAATCAGCATAGAACATTTACTTCTAGTTCTCATGTATTGAAAATTAGCTATAATGGTAAAACTGTAAATGTAGGTTGCACTGTATACTACATATTACATTGCTTTAGTCTTACTTTTTTAAAGAGATTCATTGAACTGAAGAGAATTGCATGTAATTAAAGGTTATGAAAATTTTAAATGTGGTATCTTGGGCAGAAAAAATTCAGAGGAGATAATCAAGACAAATGATGGCGGTAGAGTATTGTGTTTAGTTGTCATGTATATTCCAGTAATACTTTGGTATAAGGAAAACTATTTCTTTAAAAGTTTTAGATTTTCAAAAGGCTTGAGATGTGCACTAACCCTGCTGTCTTGTACAGCAGTGCAGTACCTGTACTGTGACATAATCACATTTGTGTGGTGCTGGGCTGTAGCTATTCTGCGACCTCGCTGCCTTCACATTGAACATTAATGTATTTCTGCCATGACTTCATTTCTTCTGGGTGGTGCAGTACTGTACCTGTGTGATGATTTTCTTTTGCTATTTGGAATAGCGCTGTGCCTGTATTGATGCTAGAGTTGTCATGATTTAGATTACTTTTGATTTAGTTATTTGCATTGTCAATGTTCTATGTTATATGAGCCTTCTTGAGATTTGGAAATTGGTATTTATCTGAAAAAATGCTTATCAATGTAAATTATTTGAAAAAATTATGGAGTATAAAATTGAATTCTTATTCCAGTTCACTAGCTGTGAATCATAACTATTATTATTTGTACAGGACTGAGTGAATGAAGAGAACACATTTTGACCTCGTGGAGCTGGGTGTGGTTGTTTTCTGTTTTGCTTGGCAATGCTCATTCTAAGGCCAGCATTTTGAGGCACAAGTTAGAGACAGTGCTGTGGACCCCATACTCAATTTATTTTTACATACATGTGTATCTTTAGTAACTAGAGAAATCCTGCTATACAAATGAGCATAAAACCAGTAACAGCCCATTACACCTTTAAAACACCAAGTTTAAGTATAAATGGAAACCAGTTTGGTGCCGTTGGTATAAAAGTCACAGCATTTACATTTAGAGTATGAGAGAAGTTTAATAATCATTCAGTAATCTATTGTTCGATATTCCATTTGGCTGTGAAAGTAAGGTTTAATCTACTTGCTTGTTTGAACTCGTGGTTTGTAATTGTGGATGTAAGAAGTCGGTAAAGTTAAAACTGCAGTGAAGGTTTTCATAAAATATAACTTGTAAATGCTTGTTTATGATTTTCCAGGATTTTGCATGGGTGGGTGTTTTTTAATTTAAAGTGTAAAGTCACCCAGTGTGCATTTGTGCTTTCCTGCGGTGGGTCAAATCTTCTTTAGAAATGTATAAGGTTTGGCTGTGATTTTGAGAGGGTTTTTTTTTTTTTTTCAGCTTATTTACTTTTTAGCAGTTCAGTTTAGGAATGCGTTGTGGTATTTGTTTGTAATTGGCATTTTTAGTCATACATTTTGCTTAATGTTTGCTTATTTGAATTTTCAGTTTTGTAAAATGTTTTGTGATATAGAAGTTCAGTTGTCTTTTTTTATGGTGTGAGTGGGTATACTATAATGTTAGGATCTGATGGAGGGAATCAGTAATTGAAAAAGGCCTTTGATACTTCGAACCTTTATGAGCAGTAGAAAGGGGAGGCATGTGTACGCACATGCATGTCAGCCTTTGATGTCACATTTACAAGAGTTAATCTTGGCTGTCACTAATTTGTGTATCACGTTTAATCATTACTTTTCTCCTTATCAGGTCTACTCGTGATGTATCACCTGGTGACCTTCCCAGAAGTATTACAAGTAAAGTCCATCTGGGGATCTCACAAATCAGTTTATTTTTATTGTAGTAGTATAAAGGCTGATGTGCAGCTTTGATTTGATTTGTTTATTTAACATAGAGGCAATTTTATATAGTATTTTGTATAGAAAGGGTCAGCTCCTCTTTCTTCATCTGTGTTCTTTTTGTACATGTAATGAATTGCCCCAGTGGCTAGAATGCAGTCATTGCATTTGTTTTTAATTTTTTTTTCTCCCTTCTTTAATGGGAGTGCAGAGATGAGACATTGGTGTACCAGGTAGCATTGTCACCTCACAACAAGAGGTTCTCAGGTTCACTTTTCAGTTGTGGTGGCCTTTGTACAAAGTTTGCATGTTCTCCCTGTGCTCGCATGAGATTTTTTCCTCCCATATTCCAAAGATAGGCTGTAGGTGGATCGGAAACATTAAAGTGTATGTGTGTGTTATATGGAAGAATAACCTTGGCAGAGCTAACCACCTGGTGGTTTAAACATTGAGTCTAGATGATGGTTACTACTGATGTGACACCCCAACTCTATGTGCAGGAATTTGGTAAAAGGGTTTGTGAATGGATGGATACTAAGCTTAGACTGGTACTTGATATTCTCCTGAGAGGAGGTTTTTGGGAGATGATTTATCTTTGAGAATTGTACTGGTAGCTGAGGCCAAATGCAGCTACAGTACCCGGGTTGAACGACTCTACAAATCGTATGCCTGTTTTAAGGGAAAGAGCATTGGCAATTTAAAAACTTAAATGTTCTTACTGATTTACATTTGCATTTTTAAGGGGAATTGTTGTTCAACCTACCATAACATTGAACTAGTTCTGCTTCCTTGCCATGATTTATATATTTATATTTGTATTCATTTATATTTTTGGTTAACATTTTTGGTTCATACTACCTACATACTGAGTTACAGTGCTATACATAAGCATTAAAAGGTAATATTTAGTAAGTTAGTTTTTTATGATGCTTTTTATTACTTTTTAAGGCACTTGTTTATGAATTTCAGTTATTTTTAGTTGGATCGCAAATTGGTTATGGGTTGCTTTTACTTTTTCTGATTTGACGGACTTAATTTAACTGTCACATGACCATTAATCATCAATTATTTTAAAAAAGGTGTACTCAATTGATTTTAACTGTTCTGATGAACTCCCTGATTCATATGGACAAAAGCGCTTAACTTATGAGCATTTTATTTATTATTTGGCTGGTTGCAGTCTTTGAACCATACCACACCTTAAGGTTTCACTGTTCTTGGGTTATTTTTAGTTTTATGGTGAGAGCTGTTGAGGTTATTTGGTACTTGAGATTGCCGACCTTTGCTGTTTTATTTTAAATTTATTTGTGTGTATTCATGTACATAGTATTAGTCTTGTGTTTTTATTATGTTTGTAGTTAAGCAATGTGACCACACATATAGTTGTGCACATATTTTTGTCTATGCCTGCATGCAAAATTTATTTGTGTGTATTCATGTACATAGTATTAGTCTTGTGTTTTTATTATGTTTGTAGTTAAGCAATGTGACCACACATATAGTTGTGCACATATTTTTGTCTATGCCTGCATGCACATGTGTTTATTTGTGGCAGTACTTTTGCTGTAGCTGTGGAAGGTCACTGCATGGGCCTTTGATCAACACTTCATTCATCTAATTTCTTTTCAAGCAGAGACTGTCCTTGTAACTGCATGTTGCTACAAGGTCATCGAGCACACATTTCTCAGTAGTAGTCAAAGATGATGTATGTTGTAGCTTAGTATATTGCCGTAACTTAGATGGTTGAGCAGATGGTCGCAGATAAATGAGGGTAATTCCTAAATGATAGTCACAGTTAAATGCAGGTGATTTCTAAATGATAATGTAGAATACCCTGGATTGTTTTACTGTTAAGAAATAGGGTTATTGCACTTTAAGGAGAAGAAAGTCCAAGGGTTTTTTGTGTACTTCAACTATGGTTAAAAAGCGTAGAAAAAAGATGATCAAATGGCGTGTGGTTGTGGGTTGTATACTTGTGAGAAATGTATAAATAGGCTTGACTTTATTCTTCATAATTCTTATTCTAAATTCTCCTCTCCTCTAAGAAAGTGGGTAGACTGGCATTTGGTGCAACATTGGAGAGGCGTAGGCGCAGTGGAGCTGGAAGTATTTTTATTTTTTCCCCAGAGATAAAGAAATGTGGTGAATCATTATTTTTTTTCCAAGTAACAATAAAGACCGAAAGATGATTATAGTTTTTAAAATTAATTTTGGTCAATGCAGTAGGGTCTGCTGTGGGGAGTGACTGAGAGAGCATCAGCTGTAACATCTAGTTGTTGAGTTCAGCAATGGGTTGTAAGATCAAAGGAATTCCAAGCCACATTATTCAAGCAAATCTAGTTATCACATACAAGGATGATGCTTTACGTATATGTATTATTTATACAAGTATTTTGCAAGGGAAATGTGTGGCAATGGAATGTTGCATGTCAAAATAAAATTTTTCTGTTGTGATTATAAGGGTGTGTGTGTGTGTGTGTGTGTGTGTGTGTGTGTGTGTGTGTGTGTGTGTGTGTGTGTGTGTGTGTGTGTGTGTGTGTGTGTGTTCATGTGCGCATGCGTGCGTTTTTTTTCCCAATTTTTCTCTATCCTGGTAACGTGACCGTCTTGCTGGCATTTCTGGACTGTGCCTCTACCACCAGCTATGATGTTAAAGATCAACTGAGTTGTGAAATATGATGACCAACCAATATTAAAAGAAGATGCTCTGTATTGATTGGCACAGCACAACCAAATAATGAAGGCACCTGCTTTGTGTTTGGCGATGGGCAGCACTGTATATTCTGTCAGGTGTGGTAAGAAATGGAATTCAGTTTGGAGGTGCATACTTACGGCTCTCTTTAAATTGTATTGGATAATGCAGAAGAAAGTTTTCTTCTGCACTTAGAACTGGTTTTGGAAAAGAGCAGAAAAGCTTTGTAACCTTTTAGTATGGAAGGCTAGTTGAGGTCTCTGGAGAGTGTCTTTGGAGCATGTGGTGGGTTGTGTTGTTTTTACTGGGACAAGATTCTTGTGTATAAGGCAGGAGATGGAAGAATGAGTTGTAAGTTCAGAGAACTTTTAAGCCACATTATTCAAGCGGTTTTAGTGCTTGCATACAAGAATGTTGCTGCTTCCTTCAACATGGACCACAACATATGTGCTTCCTTCTCCTGCCTTATATAGCAGCAACAGTCGATGTGGCAGTGATTCTCCTAAACATTGTTGTAAACTGGTGATGACTGTCCTGTTGCAGATCTTGTAGCTTTTCTTGTAGCTTTTCCTTATACATGCCCAGTATATATTGTAGTGTTTGAAATGTCTACCATTTGAACATACAGCATCTGTGATGTTGTTTGCTCCTTTGAGAAGGTAAGGTGATGCATTTTTAGGCTAATGTAGCGTGCGCATAATCAGAGTTGTCTGGCTTTGAGTTGCTGTATTTGCAGAGAACTGCTCCATACTCATAGCAGTTTTCAAGTCAAAACAGCTTGGAGCTCTTTTTCTTAAAAAATAAAAGAAAAAGGTGAGAGCCACCAACAGTCACCATCAACTAAGGTCTATTGCATTGTGCCATGTTTTCTTTTATTTCTTTTAATATATATATTTTCTACTCCTTCTTGTGTGTTTGGTATATTTTCCATGAGGCCACTTGCTTTGACAGCTGTTTGTCTAAGATCATCACATGCCTCTTTTAAGATTCTTCACTGTTCTCCATTATTCATTTAAAATATATTTCATTATCTTGTTCTTTTTCTTTCATAGCACACTTTTTGTTCTAGTCATCTCTGGTTCATTCCCTATCCCCACATTGCCTTTGCAAGTTGTAAAATTGGCTCTTATTCCCTTGGCTGTTTTGCTGGGCCATCTTCAGTTTGCTAGTTCACATTTCACAGACTAGCTTGGCATACTTTCATCAGCACCTTTTATCCAACCTTGTAATGTAAGCCAGTACTATTTTTGTTTCCTGCTTAAAGAGTTAATGTAAAACCTTGGTTGGACAACTTGGACTGTACTGCAGTCTGAGTGTCATTCATCTGTGAGTGCTTTAATGTCTGACAAAAATGAGTATCTTTTATGTCATGCTTCATGGAGGGCATTAATCATTTGACACTGTATATAAAACACACACACACACGTACATACATCATACATGTACACACACACGTGCATACATATACATATGCACACACACGTGTGTGTGTGTGTGTGTGTGTGTGTGTGTGTGTGTGTGTGTGTGTGTGTGTGTGTGTGTGTGTATATATATATATATATATATATATATATATATATATATATATATATGTATATGCACACGCGTGTATGGATATATACACAGTGGATACAAAAAGTTTACACACCCCTGTTAAAATGCCAGGTTTCTGTGATATAAAAAATGAGACTACAATAAATCGTTTCAAAACTTTTCCCACCTTTAATGCAACCTCCTTATGTTGTTTTAGGTGTTGCACATCAGAGATATTAGATTGATGTCTTTCCACACGTGATGTCAGACCTTCTTAAGCTAATCTTTTCACAACCACCAAACCCAGTGTCTCACTTTCCCGCTTTCACCCAGTAGTCAGCTAACCAGACTGCACCCCCCACACTTTTGCAAATTCCTGGATCCGCCACTGATATATGTATATATATATATATATATATATATATGGTTCTACCTCACTTCAACGACACGCCGGAACATCGACAGGGAAATCGCGAGCCCCAGAAGATCGACAGCGCAGAAGACCGACGCGATGGGACCAAGAAGATCGACAAGCAGAAGACCGGCCCGACGGATGAAAGCACCGACGCCGAGGATGCCGAAATGGGAAAAGGCTGTGTAAGTATGCGGTAGTGACGGACGTTAGGGTGCGAGTAAGGTAAGTGGGGATAGGGGTGGGTTAGGGAGCGGGTCAGGTAAGTGTGCGGTAGTGATTGTGTTTGGGTTAGGGGCGGGATAAGTGAGTTAGGGTTAGGGAGCGGGTCAGGTAAGTGTGCGGTAGTGATTGTGTTTGGGTTAGGGGCGGGATAAGTGAGTTAGGGTTAGGGAGCGGGTCAGGTAAGTGTGCGGTAGTGATTGTGTTTGGGTTAGGGCGGGATAAGTGAGTTAGGGTTAGGAGCGGGTCAGGTAAGTGTCTTGGTAGTGACGGACCTTAGGGTTAGGGTTTGGGTCAGGGTTGTAGGTAGTTGTGTATGTGTGGTTTAGTGTGGGTTTGTAGGGATTTTGGTGTGCTTGTGTTGTGTATGTGGTTTTGGACGGGAATGTGTTTTGGTTGTTGATTGTGGTGTGTGAAGTGTATGAGGTTTCGTGTTTGTGTACCGTCGGTTATTTCGTTGTCGGGCATGTGGGATTTCGTGTTTTTGTACTGTCGGTTATGTGGTGTCGGTGATTGCGTTGTCGGTGTTGTGGTGTTTCGTTTATGTGAGGTAGAACCATATATATATATATATATATATATATATATATATATATATGTATATATATATATATATATATATCTATATCTATATATATTATGAAATACCATCAATGATGTTCAGATAGCACAAAATGTACTCTGAAGTAGGTAAATAGTAATTACTGAACCACGAGGTGATTATAATTACAACACTATGTATGAAAAGTTAATAATGTCACTGTTCTGAGTTTATTCTTACCTGTGCAACTGGCACTGAGTGTGTGGAATATCTGAATGTTAATTGTGATACTTAATGATGTTTGCATGCAATGCTGTAATGGAAGAAACTCTTATACAATCGCAGTAATGAACAGGACAGTGCATCTCTGTGCCATTGCTACTCCTGTCTTATATCAGCATGTTGTTGCCTGGAATTATTCTGATCTATAGCTTTGGAGGTGCAAGTGACCAATACAGCATGCAAATGACAGTGCCAGTAACTCTAGATGGAACAAATCATCCTCTGATGCTGCTATAGTTAAGCAATTGAAGATGGCTAGTGCATCTATCTGACAGGTTTGCTACATGTTATTCTCTGGCATCCAATATCCATTCTGATGTCAGTAGTGCCATGAGTGCTAAGGCTGTGCACATGGCAGTTGCTCTGTACCCTTTTGCAGCCTTATTGTGATGAAATGTAATGTCATTTATTACAGCCGAATGTCTCTGTCTGATACTGGTGTTAAACAAGCCTAACACTACTGTGGCACTTAACAATGCTGCAGACATGAGGTGAAATGTCTGCCTGAGAACTGTGCTGCTCTTCTTGTGAACAATCTGGAATAAAGCTTTCTTATGAATACAAAAACAAAGCAGCTGCAGTCAGAGAGCTGCTTAACTCACCTATGCTAGCACACAGTGCTTTAGCAATGCTGCGGGCCAGGCAGTGTTCTGATCAGAGGAACTTTGTATGTTATCAGTTGTGCTTCTCCTGAAGAGTAATATTCAGCATTTCTATGTCATTCTGATCTAAAACATAACTGAACAGTAGAGGGTCAGGGAAGCCATGTGACAGTTGTACTACCCCATGAAGGTAGCATGTAGAGATTTTACTTCATTTATTCCTAAAACTATGTATGTCATGAGCAGAAGAACCTCTGCCGCAGCTAAACTGTTCTCTGTATGTCATGAGCAGAAGAACCTCTGCCACAGCTAAGTTGTTCTCTGTATGTCATGAGCCAAAGAAACTCTGCCACAGCTAAACTGTTCTCTGTATGTCATGAGCAGAAGAACCTCTGCCGCAGCTAGGCTGTTCTCTGTATGTCATGAGCAGAAGAACCTCTGCCGCAGCTAACCTTTTCTCTGTATGTCATGAGCAGAAGAACCTCTGCCGCAGCTAAGCTGTTCTCTGACAAGTGAATGCAGGCCATCAGTGTCTTAGACTGATAACAGTAAATCTGACAAGTGGGTAAAACATATGTCTTGTACCAGTTCCGCACATCACTGATAGCATACAGTACTATGGAACCCATCTTATTATCTTTGTCAGTGCTGTTTCTGAGGAAAAAGAGATGACATTGTATACAGCTCTGCTACTTTTTACAGATTATATGTTGGGCTTGGATGTCATTCAGAGGATCAATGATGATTTATCATAATATTTGTTTTGTCACCACCTATTTCCTGGCAGTAGCATGTTATGTTTTGTAATCTTTCTGTGGTACCATGCTACCATGATGTCATTGACAGAGCAGGAAACTGCATTCCTTCTTTACTACATCACACAGAATGTGGAATTCTAGATCCATTTAGCCCGATCTTGTGATAAGGGTAGGTAGCAACACCTCTTCTCACTAAAGAAAGCATGTGCTACTTGAGCACTGCTCTTTCTTTTGGTCATGCCATTGAATTACGCCAGGGTTGATGGTACTCAGCTCAACTACAGTCTGGTTCTACAATGGTGTATTCTTTTACCCATGAAATCTATAGTGAACATGTATAGCAGCTATCCTTTTCCTGGCTGGGGGAATGTTGGCATTTATCTCCATTTAGGCCTATGGTGCTCATATAGCTCTAATATACTTTAATGTTAACACACAGAGCTTTGGCATCATTCTAATGGTAAGGGCATTAATGCCAAGTAAAGATATGTATGTTAGATGTACTACTCTTCTTTGTTTGGCTTTTCCCAGTTAGGGGTCGCCACAGTGGATCACCTGTCCACTCATGATTGGCAGTGGAGTTTTTACAGTGTCGAGTTGCCAGCCCAGGACCCAACCTTCCACAGAAGTCACACACATGCACACACTCACACCTAGGGCAAATTTAGTGTGTCCAGTCCACCTACAGCATGTCTTTGGGATGTGGGAGGAAACCAGAGCACCCGGAGGAAACCCACGCAACCACAGGGAGGACATGCAGACTCCGCACAGAAGGAACCCCAGCCAAGAATTGAACCAGAGAGCCTCTTGCTGTGAGGCGGCAACGCTAACCGCTGCACCACCATGGCCACCCTGTTAGATGTACTAATCTACAAAGCTAATATTATATAGTCATCACTGCATGCTTGGGAGAATATATTGATTTCAATGCAGAAGAAGTGAAAAGAACTAAGTTTCTGAGAATGGAGCAAATCTTTTGGTCAAAGTAACTTAATTTCTTTTGTGCCCTAAAAGAATTCTCAGCAAAGGAATCCTGGTTTTGCTAAAAATGTCAGGATGCTGCTAAAAGAACCTCTGGGTCCAGCCTCATCCTGAACCAGCTGCATTTAAATAATTTAAAATATCATCTTGGTTTTGGAGGTTGGAGCTGATTTGCTTTTTAAGGCACAATGCGTTGCTGTTTCTGTAACTTGAAAACTTATGAGAGGAGTAAGTTGTTTTTAGCAAAGTGAAAAGTGAAGGTAAATGAGCAAGAGCTCCTCTATAAAGAATCATATTTTTATTGAGTTTTCATGATTGCTATTTAAAGCATATTGGGACATAGTTGCAATGCTATATTTTATTCAGTATGATCTGGAAGTCTATATGGTGACTTACACAGGAAACTTTATAAGACTTAAATTAATCATGAGAATATCACTGACATCTATGAACAAGATCCAAGCTATAAATCTATTTGCTCTTCCTGTCCTAACTTACAGTTTTGGAGTGATTGACTGGCCCCAAAAAGTGTTGGATTGATTAGATATTAAAACAAGAAGGATACTTCATGCTCATCAAATGATTTATATAAATCAGTGTATACCAAGATTATATATTCCCCATTCCGAAGGAGGGATGGGCCTCCTTGAAATTGATTACATATATAGATCTGCAATTGCGGGACTCCACACATATCTACTGACCTCACAAGATCCAAATGTAGTGAAAGTTTTGAAACATGAGGAGAATAAATCTAAGATGATGTCTCTGCTTAATTTTGCAGATGTATATTGACATCAAGCAGGAATGGAAGTCAAACCAGAATTGGATAAAAACAGGCAGCAGCTGACTGCGCCAAAAAACAAAATAAAGAATATAAGGTGAAGGACCAGATGAGAAGGCAAGAAATGTGAAAAAAACATAAATATAGTTGCAAGTATAGAAAACGTCTGGAAGAACATCATGTTGATCAAGAACAAATGCAGGAATGGTTAAGGAGAGGTGAATTCAAACCAAGAAATGAAAAGTTAATATTGGCAGCCCAAGATAGTGGACTACGTACACACTGGTTTACAAAGTCCATTGAACTTGTGGGAGAAACAGACAAATGTAGGTTTTGTAAAACCTTGGAAACAGTCACACACCTTGTTGCTGTTTGAGACACACTAATGGCAGAAGGACTGTATACTGAAAGGCATAATAATGTGGTGAGACTGTTGCACTGGGGGTTGTGCAAACAATATGGTATCAAAGTGGCTGAAAAACCCTGGAAATATGAGCCACAAAGCATCATAGAAAATGATGGTTTATATCACATGGGATCACCCACTACCAACAGTTCAAAATATAGATGCTAGAAAATCAGATATAGTGGTCCAAGAAAAGAAGACAAAAGTAGCATTGATCATTGAAATTGCCACACCCAGTGACAAGTGTCTTGCATACAGAGAGACACAAAATCATAAAATATCAGGATCTGCAGGCAGAAATGAGAGCAATGTGGAAGAAAGATACCCAGACAGTTCCAATAATAGTGGGAGCAATGGGTCTTATAAAAAAGAATTTGCAATCATATTTAGATATGTTACCAATCCATGTAACCCTGTACGAATTGCAGAAGGAGTCATTACTGGGCACACTGTGGGTGCTGCGAAGAGCACTTTTGGCTGACATCAAAGATTTAATCAATACTAATTTCATGAACTTTAATCATACTTTGACTTAGGAATGGGGTCCATTCCTGTCATGGTATTAGAAACCCAAAAATATTTGGAGAAATTAGAAAAAAACTAAAAACCCAAAAGGTTAGAAGTCTGATAAAACAAATGAATGCAGTAATTAAAACTGTCCATAGAGATCCATGCAATATAACAGAAGTAAACAGGATATATTATTGTGCTGCTAAATTAATCCTGTTTTTAGGTTACTTGGGCTATCATGTCCATGTTAAGGAAGTTTATTTCTTTCTGTGCCGTTATGGTGAAGTAGTTCAAAAAAAGAAAGAGAGAGAGAGAGAGATGTTTGTGTGGGTGTTTTACAGTTGAGCCACAAATGATTTCACAGGCTATGGGATCTCCATCTGAATGATTCCTTTCTGCGCATGTAAGATGCGGTAATAACTATCACAAATAGGACAGGGTACTCATACTTTCAACTGTCCTGCCTGCAAAATTTTCATTTTGTTTCACCAAATGACAAGCCCCCTCAGCCTGGTGCTTGCCTTTTCTAACATCTTGTCACATTGGGACGGTTAAGCAATGACTCTTGGGAATCTCAATGTCAGGAAGCAGAAAGCACTGGTATAAATGTTCTGTTTGTCATTTGAGGCAACACAAGGACAGTACAAGCTGAACTATGGCAGATGCTGATGTATAGCCTGCCAGACAGACTGTACTGGAGGGACTACATGAATATTTGTTACATAGGTGAGCTCAGGACAGAGATATTAATGTTATAATATAGGAGTATTGATTGCTTGTTACAGCAGTTTGAAGGCCAAAGAAAGTTTTGTGAACAGAACAGTGGTTATTGGGAAGAGGTGTTCTCACTCTGGAATTTATTCCGTTTGAGGTTTGTTTGCTTTTGCATACCTCTCAACCATCCAGATTTTCACAGAATGTCCTGATTTTGGGTCACATTCTTGGTCTGTTCCTCATAACATTTCTGGTTTTCTAGCAAATCACTAGGATGATCCTAGGTTTGAAGTCACTAAATAATGACCTGCATTAGAGTTTCAGACTTCTCATTCTTCAGAAAATGTATGTTAAAACAAATTGTGTTACTTTAGCAGCTTTCTAAGTTTATAAGAGCAATACTTAAAATATGGCCCTATATTTGGGCCTTTGTCCCCCCCCCTTTTTGTCAGGCTTTGTCCAGAGTTCTGGCATTAAGAGGTTGAGCGGTATGTTTGGTGGTGTTTGCCAGTTGTCCATATTTGGGCTGTTGTCATCTACTTGTTGCTGTGAGAATGCAGTTTTGCCACCGGTATTTGTTGGTGAAGGCATGATGCACTGAGTGTTTTCGCAGATTGGGTTTTCCCACAAAAATGCCTGTCAGGAGTGCATACAAGGTAGGAACTTAATGGCTGTGGGGTAGGGTTATGGAAGGCACACCTTCCAATCCAGGTTACCTATGTTTATGGGCCTATCAGTCTTCCAGTGACATGAACATACTAAAGAGAGACGATAGTGTGATATATAAATGCAACATTTGCACATATAAGGAGCAGCATTATTTTGCCATTACCCATTTATATAGGAATCACAGTGGAATGACACTAATGACACTGCTGGCCATAAAACATATGACAGCACTTTTGCAGTTTACTTTAGTATAGTTAGCTTTGTATGAGTCTACAGTACAATGTCACTCTCGTGTAAGTAGATACTGACCCAGCTAATTTTTTATATGTATATATTAAAAAAAAAAAAAAAAAAAGCTTCAGTGGAAGCGGTGATCAAGAGTTTTGCAATAGTGCATTCCATTAATAAGTTAGCATAATTTTGGAGCGGAAATAATTAATTTGAAAGGATAGCATATTTAACTTCCCAGGGTATAATTTATCTGGTCTTTAAACAGTGTAGTGAAATTAGATTTACTAATTATTAGTGGTATAGCTGAAGTGAAGCAGTTTATATAACAACTTCTTGACAGAAGATAAGGAGAGGCATGTGTAGAGAATGCAAAGGACATCCCTGCATTCATCTTATAGGAAATTTTAGATGTAAGGCAAGGAAATATATGGAACATGTTTCCCAGGTTGTGAAAGTCATACTATTTGTTCCACTCAAATTGCATGCATGAGCTAGCAGTTATTCTTTGGTAATCCATGACCAATTGAACAAGGAATAGGTGTGTGTGTGTGTGAGTGTGTGTGTGTGTGTGTGTGTGTGTGTGTGTGTGTGTGTGTGTGTGTGTGTGTGTGTGTGAAAGTAATTTTATATATATATATATATATATATATATATATATATATATATATATATATATATATATATATATATTTATTTATTTATTTATATATATGTAGATCACTGAATTAGGTAGTGGCCTTTACATTATTTTGAAGAGGGGGTGTGGATCTATGGGCTAATTAATTTGGGAGTGCGGAAGTTCGGCCATACTTCTCATCAGTTTACATCATCATGGGATGTGTGCATTCTCTTCTTACCTCAGGAGAAAGGGTTAAGGGCAATCTAGGCAGCTCAGCTTGATGGCAAGATGGAGGAGGGACAGAATCTCAGTTTGGAGCCAGAGAAGTGTGGGGGAACATAAGGAGTTTTAACACTCGTTATTGAGGCATGGAGTGAAGTAGTAGGAAACTGTTAACTTGGAATGCGTGACAGATATTTTAGGTGAAATTTAGGGAACATGAACTGTTAAGACCCCAGGTAGGTAGCATTCCCCAGAATGAGGTACACTTGAGGGGTACAGTTAATTTATGAGGGTAATTTATTTTGATAAGCTTTTTAATTTGGTTGCTCGGTAATGGTATTGGAGAGGCTTGTGGAATGACCGAGCACATGGGAGGAGCTGCCAAGGTCATACTTTCTAGACATAAATTTGTAATTTTGTCTATGACAGATTGCCTGGGGATATCCTTGTAGTGCTTGTTTAGGGGGAATTTGGGAGGGTTGTTTTAGGAATTTAACTTGGCTGTAGCTATATTCCTATGGAAATCACAAACTACCCAGGTTTCATATTTAAATTTCTCATCATACGCAGTGTATACCTGTAACATAGGCAAGCAGAAACTCAATTTCTGTTTCTGTTTTTCTTGGTTCATTTAAAGCATATTTTCAATTATTGGTGTTAGGATCAAAACTGTTTTGCGGCTGTATGTTCCTTCGCTGGCTCTGTAAGGATTTTCGGAGAGACACCTCATTGCCAGGTGCTGAGGATAAGGGAGGAGGGGTGGGGTTAGTAGCTGTGTAGTTGATGAACAAGGTAAGCCTGGGCACCAGTTAATGTTGTCATTAAGACATTTGCCATCTGGGAGTATAAAAAATTTTACAGTTTCTTTTATTTATCTTAGACATGGGGACACATGGAGTTGGCATTTGCTCGGTGGCCTGAGGTCAGTTGGGGACTCTACGAAAAGTGATCAAGGTTGTTGCAGTGGACATCCCAGTCATTGGAGTGGTGCACAATGGGTCATAGATGAGGGAGTGCAGAGTGAACATCAGCGTCAAAGGAGACACAGTCAGTGGCCTGAAGGATATGGACGTCAAAGGTAATTAATTCTGAGGTGGGGATGTTCCAGTTTCTGGAATTGTGCACAGTGAGGGTGCAGGAAATCTTACTTTATTTGATGCTTATTAAGACATGTCAGATTTGGTGTGGTTTGGGGTGCATGTGGGCAAATAGGGAAAAAGTACATTAGGGCAGGGTAAAGCAGGGTGGGGGATTTAGTAGAAGTCTATGGGGCTCCCACAGATGGGGAGGAATCACAGCAATCATAGGATCATTAGAAGTTACAGCTCTAGGGCCAGTAAAGGCTAGCCAAGGCAGCCCTATTACTATTTTCCTATTTCCTACTCCTATTTTCACATGCGGCACCTGTGCCCTTGACCAAGAGAGAGGTGGGTGAAACCACTGGGGCAAATTCATGCCTATCCGTCCAGTTAGCTGCATGTCGGCTAGTTTACTCGGGTCATTTTGAGAAAGGGTTTATAGGCTGGTGTACCATTTTATCATTGTGGTATTGTTAAGTTGAAGTTTTTGTGCAGGGATTGGTCTTGGGAAATTAAGTTCAAGGGGTTATAGTTTCTGTGGCATTTGTTATGGCTGTCGTTAGTTATTTTAGAAACATGTTTTGGGTCAACAAAGGTGAGGATAGTTATTAGGTGCTTGTACTGGATAGTTGGAGGGATGGCAGAATGGCTCTTGGACTTTATTATATAGGGCTGCTGTTATGGATAGTTGGCAATTGCCCTTGCATGGTTTTTAGTGGCATTGGGTTAACATTAGAGAGGGATCAAGAGTTTATTTTCAGTCATTTGGCCTCTTGGCTACTCTGGCTATACATGTGATAGGGCTTATAAGCTAGGGGGTGGATAGGTGGCTTGTGTGAGGTAAGGAAGGATGATTGAGAAGATATGGAGAATTTTTTATTTTTTTTGCTGGTGTAGGAGGTTTCTTGGGTTTGTCGGGGATTACAGTTCATTTTCAGGTGTTAATCTGGAACTTGTAGGGCTTGTGATGATTTAGCTGCTAAATGCCATGATGGCTGTTTAAAACATTTTATGTTATAATGTATAGTTGGTGTGATGTCAGAATTGTTACTGCACTGACTTTAAAGAGATTTAATTTGGTTATTACACTAATTGGGTAGTAAAATGGGGTCACAATGTGACATGATGGTATGCAATTGCCTCTGCATGGTTTTCAGTGTCAGTGGGCATAGTGTTTGGCTGTCCAGTTTGCTGGTAATGCCCTTGGAATCATTGTAAGGCTTCCATTGGTCATGAGGTAAGGATTATTCAGGTTAGGTTATGAGGTTAAGTTTTGCTATCTGAGCTTGTGAATGGGATCAGTGGTTTGTTTTCAGTGGTTTAGGTAACTGGCTATTCTTGTTAGTTGTGTGATAGGGTTTTAGAAGGTGATGACTCTGTTCCAGCTTAGTTAGTGAGGATGGGTACACCGAATGATGTTTGGCAGAATGCCTTAATGATGGCTAGGTTGCTGGAAGTTTGTCAAAGAGACGGGGAACAGCTTGGTCAGGTTGGTGGGTGGAGAAGATGGGCAGGCTTGCCCTCTTCTTTTCCCCCTCTGGTGTTAGATGTTCAGTTCAATAAGTTGAGAAAGGAAAGTGAGCAGTTGAGCTGCTTGATAAGTAAATGAGCAAGTGGAGGTAAGCTGCTTATTTGGTTGGAGGTAATTCAATAAATGGTAACTGAAGTGAATGGTACGCTGCTTCATAAGTAAGAGACTGGAGGTATGGATGCTGCTTACTGATCAGGATGAACGGGGTCACGCTTTCCTATGGTAATGTTACATGGATGTTGTTTTCATTTATATCATGTTCTGGTTGAAATTAATAAATATTGGTTAATAATCTTGTTTATGGAAGTTTAATAAAGGTTATCAAATGTCATTTGGTGTGATGTGTTTATTGATGGGGACCAGGACAAGTATCTATGATGATCCTGTGAAATATAACAAAGATGCTAAATGGATAGATGAAGTAAAAGAAAAATTAAGACGTTTAAAGGTGCAAGATATGAAATGGAATGAAGTAATGGCCAGAGAGATTGAAATAAAGTTAAGAAAAGCTCCTAACTGGAAAACCCCAGGCCCAGATGCAGTACCTAACTTCTGGCTAAAAGTATTAACACTTTTACATTAAGATTTAGCCATGAGTAAGAACTATTTATATGTGCACCCTGACCTGGCACCCGCCTGGTTAATAGGAAAAACAATACTCCTATTCAAGAGCAAACCTGCAAGCTATCCTAAGAACTATAGACTAACAACTTTCTTTCCGATGACATATAAGCTATACACAGGAATTGATGCTAATAGAGTTTATAGCTATTTAGAAAAAAACTCAAGCATGACAATAGAACAAAAGGGTAATTAAAGAAAGTCATATGGAACAAAAGGTCATTTGTTGTTAAATAAAGTCTTGATGGAGAACTGTAAAGAGGGGAAAAATTTAAGTATGGCATAGGTAGACTACAAAAAAACATTTGAAGGCATCTCACATTCATGGATAAAAGAGTGCTTAGAAATGTGTAAGATACACCCTACACTGATCGACTACATTACAGTGACCATGAAACAGTGGCAAACCACTTTGCAGTTAAGCCATGATAACGGACAAACTATTGTTCTGGGGATAATTCAAAGGGGGGCATTCCAGGGTGACTCCCTGTCACCACTGCTATTTTGTCTTGCCCTTAACCCATTTAGTTGTCTACTTAACAGATTAGGTCATGGCTACAATTTTACTTCCAGAAAACAGCAAAATGTAAAGACGTCTCATCTTCTTTTTGTAAATAATTTAAAACTGCATAGTTCATCAGATGAGGAACTGAAAGCACAACTACAAGTCAAAACTTTTTCTGATGATATAAGAATGTCATTTAGTATTGATTAATATGCAAAAGCAACCTTTAAAGTAGGAAATCTGCAGCACCAAGAAAACATCAGTTTGGGACAGGAATGTGATATGAAATAACTTGAGCAAGACGGACTGTATCAATATTTGGGAATTGATGAAGTATCAACAATAAAACACAAACAAACGCGAATAAAACTTAGTAAGGAATATTTTAGAAGACTTAATACTGAAAACAGCATTGTCATCTAGGAATAAAGTCCAAGCTATAAACCAGTTTGCTCTTCCTGTTCTAACTTACAGTTTTGGAGTGCTTGACTGGTCCCAAAAGGTACTGGATAGATTAGACGGGGGAAACAAGAAGTATGATTTGTGCTTATCAAATGATTTATAAAAATCAGTGCATATCAAGATGATAAATTCCCTATTCTGAAGGAGGGATGGGCCTTCTCAAAATTGATTACATGTATACGGTAGATCTGCAATCATGGAACTGCATACTTATCTGCTGATTTCACAAGACCCAGATGTACTGAAAGTTTTGAAACATGAGGAGAATAAGTCTAAGATGATTTCCCTGTTTAGTTTAGCAGAAGCATATTGGCGTCAAGTGGGAATGGAAATCACACCAGAAGTAGATAAAAATTAGGCAGCAACTGAATGTGCCAAAAAACAAAGGAAAGAATATAAGGTGAAGGATCAGATGAGAAGGTAAGAAATGTGGAAAATGCATAAATATAGTTGCAAGTATAGAAAACTATTGGAACAACCTCATGTTGATCAGGATCAAATGCAGGAATGGTTAAGGAGAAGTGAATCTAAACCAAAAGACAAATGGTTAATATTGGCGGCCCAAGATAATGGATTATGTACACGTCGGTTTACAAAGTCCATTGAACATGTGGGAGAAACAGACAAATGTAGGTTTTGTAACACAGAATTGGCAACAATTGCACATCTTGTTGTTGGTTGTGATATACTAATGGCAGAAGGACTGTATGCTGAAAGACATAATAATGTGGCAAGACTGTTGCATTAGGGATTGTGCAAACATTATAATATTGAAGAAGTTGAAAAACACGAGAAACATGAGTCACAAAGCATCATAGAAAATGATGAAATTTATATCACATTGGAGCATCCATTACTAGCAGTTCACAAAACAGATGCGAGAAAACCAGATATAGTAGTCCATGAAAAAAAAAGACAAAAGAATTATTGATCATTGAATTTCTTACACCCAATGACTATAGCATGTTACGTATAGAGAGACACAAAGTCATAAAATACCAGGATTTGCAGGCAGAAACAAGGGAAATGTGTTAGAAAGTTACCCAGGCAGTTCCAGTAGTAGTAGGAGCAATGGGTCTTATAAAAAAGAATTTACAGTCATACTTAGCTATGCTACTGATACACGTAACTCTGTATGAATTGCAGAAGGAGTCATTACTGGGCACATTGCAGGTATTGTGAAGAACACTTCTAGCTAACATCAAAGAATTAAACAATGCTAATTTCATGAAATTTAATCATACCTAGACTTAGGAATGGGATCCAGTTCTGTCATGGTATTAGAAACCCAAAAGAACTGGAGAAATGAAAAAGGAAGAGGAACAAAATGTAATTATAATAATGGATAAGGGCAAGTACTTGCTATATTAAATTAGTGTTATCGTTCTACTAAAACAACACAGGATGAAAAATTGGTTTGCATCTCTGAATATTACATTCAGCTGAAATTGTCTAATGTAATGTCACTGGAAAACTTAATAAACAGATTTTTGACTTTTAGCACAGTCTCAACAAAGCATAAAGGCAACCTTCAGTAAACAGCACTTAATGGATAGAGCTGGTTTGATTGTCAAGTGGATACACAGACTATATGATTACATCAGAGATGAGGCAAACTGCATCTGTAGAAGCCGTGAGTATGATATCACTGGTAGCCATATTTGGAAGAAAGCCTCCAGATAGGAGAAAGCAAGATTCCTGTATAGGCAGTGGCGGCTGGTGACTTTAAATCAAAGGGGAGCTGTAGGAAATGGCTGAATGGGTGGGGGTCAATGGGAATGGGTGTGGCCGACTAGAAAGGGGAGGAACTATGCTCAAAACCACAAAAACTGTAACTTTAATTAAATATGCTGCCCTGAGTGCCAAATCATCATTATAAGAGTACAATCAAGACAAAAAAAGTGCTGAAGAAAAAAAAAAATATTTCAATGCATTGGCTGCATGACAGCTTACTTTATATCTAGATGGAAACAAAAAGGTTGTAAGGCATGAAAAAATAAATTACTTTTTAAATATATTACTGGAATGCAAGTCAAAATCAAATATAAGAAAAACAAGCAGCACTCAACTCAAACCACTTCTCCTTGCACTGCAGTTCTAATTATAATTTATATTCACCTTTATTAAAGTTTCGAAGTAACATGCTGAAAGTAGCAATCTATGTGATACCTCCACTTGTAAAAATGTTTCTTATCCAAAAAAGTCCTTCTGCCTGACAACAACTATCTACTTGTTTCATGGAGAAAACATGATCAAAGTAAAAAGTGAAAAGCAAACAAGAAACAAGCTCAACATACATTGCTTAAAGGATTACTGCACAGGTTATGGACCACACACAGTAGATTGGCATTCTGTTTAGTTTGCAGGTAAAGCCTGCAAAGATGACTGCAAGTCTCCAACTCTCTGCATGGCAACAACAGAAAGGCTTTCAATGTTGGCAATTCTTTAACAGTATGCTTATTAAAGCTTACTTGCATCTTACAATTTCAGACACGCTTACCTGATGGTCATTAATGCATTGCTACTTAAACACAGAGCAACAGGCACTTTCTGAATAACAATAAGCATAAATCAACAGTATAAAAATATGACAGAAAACAGAACATTCTGCAAAATCAAGGACAGATGAAAAGCCACTGTAGTACTTGTGTCTACCTTGGATGGGGGAATACTCTGCACATTTACACTGCATAACTGCTCCTTGCCTTGCTTGGACACATCGAGAGTCACTACATGGGGGAGTGGGGTGCAACAAGTATGTCACAATTTGAAATGTCTCTGGCTGACTGTGATGGCCCTGACACATTTGTCATACCTCTCAGCCTCAGAGCAAGAAATCTGGACAAAGCCATTCATAGAAGTGGGAAAAAAGCCCAAAACTAAGGACAATTTTAAATATTGCTCTTATAAACTTAGAAAGATAATAAAGTAGTAGGTCTTGCATTAATATGAATTTTCTAAAGGGTATGAAATCTGAAACTGAAATGTCTGTCATTATTTTCTAACTTCAGTCTTTAATGATTTGCCACTAATTTGCCAAAAAACACAATTTTATGAAAAACGGACCAAAAATGTAATGCAAAAATATAAAATAGCCACACAATACAGCTGGGAACCTATCAAAGAAACAACACCTTTTTAATATTAGTACTGCTAACTTGAGCAGCTGACAAAATAAAATAATCTACATGCATTTTTGAAATAAAAGTAATCTATAACTCTGATTATTACAGTTAATTAATTGTAAACCCTCAATGTTTTCTTCCAAAATTGCCATTTTGCGGAGGGATTATTAGGGGAAGAACAACATTTTGATCCAAAATCGGGGACAGTTGAGAGGTTTGGATATTCCTAATTCTAAAAAGCAATGTATTTGCACGTACCGCTCAACCTGTTAATGTAGGAAATCTGGACAAGGCCAAATATATTGGGGGAACATTTAAATAGTACTAAAAATTGCTCTTGTATAAACTGAGAGAGTTGATACTTGCTTTAGCATGCATTTTTCTGAAGGTTATGAAGTCTGAAACTCAGTGTCTGTCATTATTTAATGAATTAATTCCTAAATGATTTGCCAGAAAACCACACATTTTATGAGGAACAAACTAAAAATAAAAAGCAAAAATCTATTCATTTTGCAAAAATCTGGACAGTTGAGAGGTATAGTTCAGCGGGGGCTGTCTTTGAGTTTGCCGCCCTTCCCCCTCACAAAATCGTGGTCGAATGGAGCCTCCCCCCTGCAGACATTCCAATGAACTATTACTTGGCTATTTCACCCCATATACCATAAACACTAATGTGCATACTGCTTTACTTCTGCGATGATTTGGACTTCATTTGAAAGTTTTATTTTGCATTTTACACTGCAAACACTAATAGATATCTGCTAAACAAAGCAATGCAGTCTCACAATGAAAACAGACTTAGCATTGAAACTTCTCTGCCCTTGAAACTCACATTCATTGAAACAGCATTGAGACCCACATTCAAAGAAAATACATTTTGCCAGTGGCAGATAAAGATTAACTTTGGGTTTGGGCTATTTTCAAATCACAGGCCCCTTGCACACGAAACATACACATGCTCTTTCATACACCTTCCTGATTGCATTAAATTATATTCCTTATTGTTTTGAACATTTTTCCAGTAAACCATGAAACAAAATGTATGCACCAATAATGACAAAACTGCCTAATTCAGATCATTTCCATCATAAAAGTCTATTTAAACTTCTACAGTCCACTAGTATCAGTACATGTGCACAATCCCTGAAGAAGTAAAAGTCATCTAAATTATTCCACACTAAAGGGATCTGTAACTAACACACACACACACACACACACACACACACACACACACACACACACACACACACACACACACACACACACACACGCACACACTTCCTTACCTCACAGTCTGTAAAACAAGTTGTAACATCCACAGCCTGTAAACACATCCAAGCAGTATGTCCTTCCATTTAGCCCGCTACGATAACAGCAAGTCCTTCCCATGAGAGCAGAGCAAGCTGGATGCTACCCAGCCGCAGACATTGCAGTCCGATCCCATTTCAAGTCTATGCAGTTGTAACTGCATAGACTTCTGGGATAGTGCTTCTGCATGCTCTCTTCCTAATCTGGACTGCTGGTGAGATAGTCTGGATTCTGTGCGCATGCTCCAGACTGGTTCACCAGCAGTCTGGAAATGCCGCGAGTGTGCATGTGGGAAGTTCTGTGACTCACGGTTTTATTTCTGTATTTTCTTTTTTTCTTTTCTTTTTTTATTTTCTTTTCTTTTTTGTTTACAGCTGGGGGGCATAGCATGAGCTGCCCCTGTGTATAGGTGAAAACATATCTTTAATCTTTGTTTCTTTAGGTGCTTAAATCTAATCATGGCACATAAAACAAAATTTACAGGCAGTTGAAAGTTGTATCCATTCAGAATAAATCAAGAACATGGCTAAAGTTTCTTTAAAATAAAAAAAAATATCACAAACTACTGTCTTACACAGGTGATACTTAAGGAATCTTTTGAACAAGGTCTTACTATCTCAGGTATCTTATCAAACAGAGTAGCTGATTTAACAGTAGAGATGCCAGGTAGAAAGACTGTCAACCTCAGATCTCCAATCATATTCTGGGAACAATTAACAGACTCCCAGCAGAGAAAATGAGGAGCCACAGAAGACATTAGATTCTCCTTTAAACAGACCAGATTCATACTATAAAAGAAAAATAATCCGGCTCCACACAGCAGTGAAAATCAATATGTCCTTTATTGTAGTAGGTAAGCGCTTTCTCGGAATAACACTGTTGGTCTGATGAAGCGGATGTTATTCCGAGAAAGCGCTTACCTACTACCCTACCTACTACAATAAAGGACATATTGAGTTTCACTGCTGTGTGGAACCTGATTATTTTTCTTTTTCTTGTATTCTCTGGTTTTTGCATCTGATTCCTTATTTGGTTCAAGGACTGTTTTCGTTTGGCAGATTCATACTGTCTAGGGCTGGCATGGTTAATGCCAGAAGGTCAGAGAATTATCTAAAACATAACTGTACAGCAGAGAAAAAAAAATGCAGCTGGAAGTGAAAGCATCATTAAAAATTCTGTTGCTCATACTTTAGTCATGTAATGAGGCCATTTGAGGTAAAAAGCATTGCTGTAGTATGAATCCTTCTGGTAGGATCCATGGACAGTTCAAGGTGGTTAATCTGGGTGATATAGTTAAGGAGATAGTAAGGTGACCTCACAAAAGCTAACACCAGGCTCTGAGACTTAACAACTTATTAAGCATCAGATCTAGATTTTTGCAGTCAAGGTATTTTGATTCATGTCACAAAATTGAAACCCATAGAAAAAACATCCATAAAAAGTAATAAAATGAATGAAATTATGCAAGCAGGAAAGATGGCGAGGTATAAATAAAATTACACAGAATCCTACAAAATGTTATCTGCAGGGGTACATCTCCCTACTATCTCTGCTATATCCTTTTATTTAACTGTATTAACTCCATGATCACACAACCTTGGGGCAAGAGCAAAAACTGTGTACACTGTGGTCTGATCAACCCACTACCAGAATTGCAGTAAACAAACAGACATAGAACTTCAAATGCTGCTCAAAGTACACACAAGTACTGTAAGACCTTCTAAATGAAATATATAGACATAAGATACATAAATGTAGTTTTCAACAAAACCTGAAAATAGTCACTCAAATTATCATTCGACTTAATTGCCATTGCAAAGAAAAAGAAACATCAACAGAAGTGTTAGTAAAATAGGATATTTCTTAAATCCCAGTTTAACTCCTTATAAACCATAAGGAGAGGATGGCATCAAACCTACAATGGATGAGCAGTAGCAAACACCAGTATCACAGCAGCCTGTAATGAGTTATTTCACATTATCATAATAATACAGCAAAAGTATCATTTCCTAGCAGCCTTCTGGTGTATTAAAGTCAGGCACTCCCTTCTGAGAGGACAAGCAATATTTCTTTTAGTTACTTTTGTTGACTTGCAATATGGCTGGCCAATTACTTTTTTCCACTTAGATAAATACCATCAGCATAGCCTTGGTGACATATCCCTCTATGCTGAATGGCTTCTCTTAATGCATGCTCTGAAAAGCAGAAGTGACAGGATAAATTTTTGTAGCATACTAAAAGTCAACAGGTAGGTGCCAGGTAAATGATGTACTTGATACTATCAAGTCATTCATCCCACATATGCTCACAACCCTATTGTTAGCTTATCTGAAGCAATCCTGAAACAATTCTATGTTGGTTTGTGACTTGTTAACAGAATTTGTACTTTGATTCATATTTTATTTTTACCTCTGTTTTCACTGTTTTTAGGAAGGAAGGATACTGTGTAGACAGGAAGATGTATTTTCATTTATATTTTGCTGTTTTAACATTGATTTTTACTCTTTGTTGTTATAAATGGATAGATTTTAGACAGGCAAATCTAAACATCCCAAAGGGCCTTGTTAGCTATAAATTCACACAGATTGTAGAGAAGAAAATCCAGAACTTATTTGAAACAATCCCATGTTGGTTTGTGATTTATTGACCTTTACTGTTTATAGCAAGGTGTAACTGCAATCGATAGTAAAGGAAATCCAGCATTTGTGTGACTAGCAGAACTGGCATGGTAGGACAGAATGATGACTTTAGTATATTTAATGTAATATTTAGTTGCATGTTGTGATTTTCTCATAGATAGGGACTGAAAATACTTTAAATTCTGTGGTAACTGATTTTGATTATTCTTTTCTTTTAGAATTCATTATTCATTTATATTGGAAAATGGACCCTTAAATAACTATACTGTTAATGATTTGCCATTCGACCCCATCTTGTGATAAGGGTAGGTAGCAACACCTCTTCTCACTAAAGAAAGCATGTGCTACTTGAGCACTGCTCTTTCCTTTGGTTATGCCATTAAATTACGCCAGGGTTGATGGTACTCAGCTCAACTACAGTCTGGTTCTACAATGATGTATTCTTTTACCCATGAAATCTATAGTGAACATGTATAGCAGCTATCCTGTTCCTGGCTGGGGGACTGTTGGCATTTATCTCCATTTAGGCCTATGGTGCTCATACAGCTCTAATATACTTTAATGTTAACACACAGATCGTTGGCACCATTCTAATGGTAAGGGCATTAATGCCAAGTAAAGATATGTATGTTAGATGTACTACTCTTCTTTTTTTGGCTTTTCCCAGTTAGGGGTTGCCACAGTTGATCACCTGTCCACTCATGATTGGCAGTGGAGATTTTACAGTGTCGAGTTGCCAGCCCAGCACCCAACATTCCACAGAAGTCACACACATGCACACCTAGGGCCAATTTAGTGTGTCCAGTCCACCTACAGCATGTCTTTGGGATGTGGGAGGAAACCAGAGCACCCAGAGGAAACCCACGCAACCACAGGGAGGACATGCAGACTCCGCACAGAAGGAACCCCAGCGAAGAATCGAACCAGACAGCCTCTTGCTGTGACGCGGCAATGCTAACTGCTGCACCACCATGGCCAGCCTGTTAGATGTACTACTCTACAAAGCTAATATTATAGTCAGCAGAAGAAGTGAAAAGAACTAAGTTTCTGAGAATGGAGCAAATCTTTTGGTCAAAGTAACTTAATTTCTTTTGTGCCCTAAAAGAATTCTCAGCAAAGGAATCCTGGTTTTGCTAAAAATGTCTGGATGCTGCTAAAAGAACCTCTGGGTCCAGCCTCATCCCGAACCAGCTGCATTTAAATAATTTAAAATATCATCTTGGTTTTGGAGGTTGGAGCTGATTTGCTTTTTAAGGCACAATGCATTGCTGTTTTTGTAACTTGAAAACTTATGAGCGGAGTAAGTTGTTTTTAGCAAAGTGAAAAGTGAAGGTAAATGAGCAAGACTTTTTTTTTTGTCTGAGAGAGCTCCTCCCTAAAGAATCATATTTTTATTGAGTTTTCATGATTGCTATTTAAAGCATATTGGGACATAGTTGCAATGCTATATTTTATTCAGTATGATCTGGAAGGCTATATGGTGACTTACACAGGAAACTTTATCAGACTTAAATTAATCATGAGAATATCATAGACATCTACGAACAAGATCCCAGCTATAAATCTATTTGCTCTTCCTGTCCTAACTTACAGTTTTGGAGTGATTGACTGGCCCCAAAAAGTGTTGGATTGATTAGATATTATAACAAGAAGGATGCTTCATGCTCATCAAATGATTTATAAAAATCAGTGTATACCAAGATTATATATTCCCCATTCCGAAGGAGGGATGGGCCTCCTTGAAATTGATTACATATATAGATCTGCAATCGTGGGACTCCACACATATCTACTGACCTCACAAGATCCAAATGTAGTGAAAGTTTTGAAACATGAGGAGAATAAATCTAAGATGACGTCTCTGCTTAATTTTGCAGATGTATATTGACATCAAGCAGGAATGGAAGTCAAACCAGAAGTGGATAAAAACCAGGCAGCAACTGACTGTGCCAAAAAACAAAAGAAAGAATATAAGGTGAAGGACCAGATGAGAAGGCAAGAAATGTGAAAAAACATAAATATAGTTGCAAGTATAGAAAACTTCTGGAAGAACATCATGTTGATCAAGAACAAATGCAGGAATGGTTAAGGAGAGGTGAATTCAAACCAAGAAATGAAAAGTTAATATTGACAGCCCAAGATGGTGCGCTACGTACACACTGGTTTACAAAGTCCATTGAACATGTGGGAGAAACAGACAAATGTAGGTTTTGTAAAACCTTGGAAACAGTCACACACCTTGTTGCTGTTTGAGACACACTAATGGCAGAAGGACTGTATACTGAAAGGCATAATAATGTGGCGAGACTGTTGTATTGGGGATTGTGCAAACAATATGGTATCAAAGTGGCTGAAAAACCCTGGAAATATGAGCCACAAAGCATCATAGAAAATGATGGTTTATATCACATGGGATCACCCATTACCAACAGTTCAAAATATAGCTGCTAGAAAATCAGATATAGTGGTCCAAGAAAAGAAGACAAAAGTAGCACTGATCATTGAAATCAAAACACCTAGTGACTACAGTGTCCTGTGTACAGAGAGACACAAAGTCATAAAACAACAGGATCTGCAGGCAGAAACAAGAGCATGTGGAAGAAAGATACCCAGACAGTTCCAATAATAGTGGGAGAAATGGGTCTTATAAAAAAGAATTTGCAATCATATTTAGATTTGTTACCAATCCATGTAACCCTGTACGAATTGCAGAAGGAGTCATTACTGGGCACACTGTGGGTGCTGCGAAGAGCACTTTTGGCTGGCATCAAAGATTGAATCAATACTAATTTCATGAACTTTAATCATACTTTGACTTAGGAATGGGGTCCATTCCTGTCGTGGTATTAGAAACCCAAAAATATTTGGAGAAATTAGAAAAAAACAAAAAACCCAAAAGGTTAGAAGTCTGATAAAACAAATGAATGCAGTAATTAAAATTGTCCATAGAGATCCATGCAATATAACAGAAGTAAACAGGATATATTATTGTGCTGCTAAATTAATCCTTGTTTTAGACTACTTGGGCTATCATGTCCATGTTAAGGAAGTTTATTTCTTTCTGTGCCGTTATGGTGAAGTAGTTCAAAAAAAGAAAGAGAGAGAGAGATGTTTGTGTGGGTGTTTTACAGTTGAGCCACAAATGATTTCACAGGCTATGGGATCTCCATCTGAATGGTTCCTTTCTGCGCATGTAAGATGCGGTAATAACTATCACAAATAGGATAGGGTACTCATACTTCCAACTGTCCTGCCTGCAAAATTTTCATTTTGTTTCACCAAATGACAAGCCCCCTCAGCCTGGTGCTTGCCTTTTCTAACATCTTGTCACATTGGGACGGTTAAGCAACGACTCTTGGGAATCTCAATGTCAAGAAGCAGAAAGCACTGGTATAAATGTTCTGTTTGTCATTTGAGGCGCACAAGGACAGTGCAAGCTGAACTATGGCAGATGCTGAGGTATAGCCTGCCAGACAGACTGTACTGGAGGGACTACATGAATATTTGTTACATAGGTGAGCTCAGGACAGAGATATTAATGTTATAATATAGGAGTATTGATTGCTTGTTACAGCAGTTTGAAGGCCAAAGAAAGTTTTGTGAACGAGAACAGTGGTTATTGGGAAGAGGTGTTCTCACTCTGGAATTTATTCCATTTGAGGTTTGTTTGCTTTTGCATACCTCTCAACCATCCAGATTTTCACAGAATGTCCTGATTTTGGGTCACATTCTTGGCCTGTTCCTCATAACATTTCTGGTTTTCTAGCACATCACTAGGATGATCCTAGGTTTGAAGTCACTAAATAATGACCTGCATTAGAGTTTCAGACTTCTCATTCTTCAGAAAATGTATGTTAAAACAAACCGTGTTACTTTAGCAGCTTTCTAAGTTTATAAGAGCAATACTTAAAATATGGCCCTATATTTGGGCCTTTGTTCCCCCCCCCCATTTTGTCAGGCTTTGTCCAGAGTTCTGGCATTAAGAGGTTGAGCGGTATGTTTGGTGATGTTTGCCAGTTGTCCATATTTGGGCTGTTGTCATCTACTTGTTGCTGTGAGAATGAAGTTTTGCCACCAGTATTTGTTGGTGATGGCATGATGCACTGAGTGTTTTCGCAGATTGGGTTTTCCCACAAAAAATGCCTGTCAGGAGTGCATACAAGGTAGGAACTTAACGGCTCTGGGGTAGGGTTATGAAAGGCACACCTTCCAATCCAGGTTACCTATGTTTATGGGCCTATCAGTCTTCTAGTGACATGAACATACTAAAGAGAGACGATAGTGTGATATATAAATGCAACATTTGCACATATAAGAAGCAGCATTATTTTGCCATTACCCATTTATATAGGAATCACAGTGGAATGACACTAATGACACTGCTGGCCATAAAACATATGACAGCACTTTTGCAGTTTACTTTAGTATAGTTAGCTTTGTATGAGTCTACAGTACAATGTCACTCTCGTATAAGTAGATACTGACCCAGCTAATTTTTATATGTATATATTAAAAAAAAAAAAAAAAAAAGCTTCAGTGGAAGCAGTGATCAAGAGTTTTGCAAAGTGCATGCCATTAATAAGTTAGCATAATTTTGGAGCGGAAATAATTAATTTGAAAGGATAGCATATTTAACTTCCCAGGGTATAATTTATCTGGTCTTTAAACAGTGTAATGAAATTAGATTTACTAATTATTAGTGGTATAGCTGAAGTGAAGCAGTTTATATAACAACTTCTTGACAGAAGATAAGGAGAGGCATGTATAGAGAATGCAAAGGACATCCCTGCATTCATCTTATAGGAAATTTTAGATCTAAGGCAAGGAAATATATGGAACATGTTTCCCAGGTTGTGAAAGTCATACTATTTGTTCCACTCAAATTGCATGCATGAGCTAGCAGTTATTCTTTGGTAATCCATGACCAATTGAACAAGGAATAGGTGTGTGTGTGTGTGTGTGTGTGTGTGTGTGTGTGTGTGTGTGTGTGTGTGTGTGTGTGTGTGTGTGTGTGTGTGTGTGTGTGTGTGTAAGTAATTTTATATATATATATATATATATATATATTATATATATATATATATATATATATATATATATATATATATATATATATATATATATATATATTTATTTATTTATTTATTTATTTATTTATTTATTTATTTATATATATGTAGATCACTGAATTAGGTAGTGGCCTTTACATTATTTTGAAGAGGGGGTGTGGATCTATGGGCTAATTAATTTGGGAGTGCGGACGTTCGGCCATACTTCTCATCAGTTTACATCATCATGGGATGTGTGCATTCTCTTCTTACCTCAGGAGAAAGGGTTAAGGGCAATCTAGGCAGCTCAGCTTGATGGCAAGATGGAGGAGGGAAAAAAAGCTCAGTTTGGAGCCAGAGAAGTGTAGGGGAACATAAGGAGTTTTAACACTCGTTATCGAGGCATGGAGTGAAGTAGTAGAAAACTGTTAACTTGGAATGTGTGACAGATATTTTAGGTGAAATTTAGGGAACATGAACTGTTAAGACCCCAGGTAGGTAGCATTCCCCAGAATGAGGTACACTTGAGGGGTACAGTTAATTTATGAGGGTAATTTATTTTGATAAGCTTTTTAATTTGGTTGTTCGGTCATGGTATTGGAGAGGCTTGTGGAATGACTGAGCACATGGGAGGAGCTGCCAAGGTCATACTTTCTAGACACAAATTTGTAATTTTGTCTATGACAGATTGCCTGGGGATATCCTTGTAGTGCTTGTTTAGGGGGAATTTGGGAGGGTTGTTTTAGGAATTTAACTTGGCTGCAGCTATATTCCTATGGAAATCACAAACTACCCAGGTTTCATATTTAAATTTCTCATCATACGCAGTGTATACCTGTAACACAGGCAAGCAGAAACTCAGTTTCTGTTTCTGTTTTTCTAGGTTCATTTAAAGCATATTTTCAATTATTGGTGTTAGGATCAAAACTGTTTTGCGGCTGTATGTTCCTTCGCTGGCTCTGTAAGGATTTTCGGAGAGACACCTCATTGCCAGGTGCTGAGGATAAGGGAGGAGGGGTGGGGTTAGTAGCTGTGTAGTTGACGAACAAGGTAAGCCTGGGCACCAGTTAATGTTTTCATTAAGACATTTGCCATCTGGGAGTATAAAAAGTTTTACAGTTTCTTTTATTTATCTTAGAGATGGGGACACATGGAGTTGGCATTTGCTCGGCGGCCTGAGGTCAGTTGGGGACTCTACGAAAAGTGATCAAGGTTGTTGCAGTGGACATCCCATTCATTGGAGTGGTGCACAATGGGTCATAGATGAGGGAGTGCAGAGTGAACATCAGCATCAAAGGAGACACAGTCAGTGGCCTGAAGGATATGGACGTCAAAGGTAATTAATTCTGAGGTGGGGATGTTCCAGTTTCTGGAATTGTGCACAGTGAGGTTGCAGGTAATCTTACTTTATTTGATGCTTATTAAGACATGTCAGATTTGGTGTGGTTTGGGGTGCATGTGGGCAAATAGGGAAAAAGTACATTAGGGCAGGGTAAAGCAGGGTGGGGGATTTAGGAGAAGTCTATGGGGCTCCCACAGATGGGGAGGAATCACAGCAATCATAGGATCATTAGAAGTTACAGCTCTAGGGCCAGTAAAGGCTAGCCAAGGCAGCCCTATTACTATTTTCCTATTTCCTACTCCTATTTTCACATGCGGCACCTGTGCCCTTGACCAAGAAAGAGGTGGGTGAAACCACTGGGGCAAATTCATGCCTATCCGTCCAGTTAGCTGCATGTTGGCTAGTTTACTCGGGTCATTTTGAGAAAGGGTTTATAGGCTGGTGTACCATTTTATCATTGTGGTATTGTAAAGTTGAAGTTTTTGTGCAGGGATTGGTCTTGGGAAATTAAGTTCAAGGGGTTATAGTTTCTGTGGCATTTGTTATGGCTGTCGTTAGTTATTTCAGAAACATGTTTTGGGTCAACAAAGGTGAGGATAGTTATTAGGTGCTTGTACTGGATAGTTGGAGGGATGGCAGAATGGCTCTTGGACTTTATTATATAGGGTTGCTGTTATGGATAGTTGGCAATTGCCCTTGCATGGTTTTTAGTGGCATTGGGTTAACATTAGAGAGGGATCAAGAGTTTATTTTCAGTCATTTGGCCTCTTGGCTACTCTGGCTATACATGTGATACGGCTTATAAGAGTGTAGGAGGTTTCTTGGGTTTGTTGGGGATTACGGTTCATTTTCAGGTGTTAATCTGGAACTTGTAGGGCTTGTGATGATTTAGCTGCTAAATGCCATGATGGCTGTTTAAAACATTTTATGTTATAATGTATAGTTGGTGTGATGTCAGAATTGTTATTGCACTGACTTTAAAGAGATTTAATTTGGTTATTACACTAATTGGGTAGTAAAATGGGGTCACAATGTGACATGATGGTATGCAATTGCCTCTGCATGGTTTTCAGTGTCAGTGGGCATAGTGTTTGGCTGTCCAGTTTGCTGGTAATGCCCTTGGAATCATTGTAAGGCTTCCATTGGTCATGAGGTAAGGATTATTCAGGTTAGGTTATGAGGTTAAGTTTTGCTATCTGAGCTTGTGAATGGGATCAGTGGTTTGTTTTCAGTGGTTTAGGTAACTGGCTATTCTTGTTAGTTGTGTGATAGGGTTTTAGGAGGTGATGACTCTGTTCCAGCTTAGTTAGTGAGGATGGGTACACCGAATTATGTTTGGCAGAATGCCTTAATGATGGTTAGGTTGCTGGAAGTTTGTCAAAGAGACGGGGAACAGCTTGGTCAGGTTGGTGGGTGGCGAAGATGGGCAGGCTTGCCCTCTTCTTTTCACCCTCTGGTGTTGGATGTTCAGTTCAATAAGTTGAGAAAGGAAAGTGAGCAGTTGAGCTGCTTGATAAGTAAATGAGCAAGTGGAGGTAAGCTGCTTATTTGGTTGGAGGTAACTCAATAAATGGTAACTGAAGTGAATGGTACGCTGCTTCATAAGTAAGAGAGTGGAGGTATGGATGCTGCTTACTGATCAGGATGAATGGGGTCACGCTTTCCTATGGTAATGTTACATGGATGTTGTTTTCATTTATATCATGTTCTGGTTGAAATCAATAAATATTGGTTAATAATCTTGTTTATGGAAGTTTAATAAAGGTTATCAAATGTCATTTAGTGTGATGTGTTTATTGATGGGGACCAGGACAAGTATCTATTATGATCTTGTGAAATATAACAAAGATGCTAAATGGATAGATGAAGTAAAAGAAAAATTAAGACGTTTAAAGGTGCAAGATATGAAATGGAATGAAGTAATGGCCAGAGAGATTGAAATAAAGTTAAGAAAAGCTCCTAACTGGAAAACCCCAGGCCCAGATGCAGTACCTAACTTCTGGCTAAAAGTATTAACACTTTTACATTAAGATTTAGCCATGAGTAAGAACTATTTATATGTGCACCCTGACATGGCACCCGCCTGGTTAATAGGAAAAACAATACTCCTATTTAAGAGCAAACCTTCAAGCTATCCTAAGAACTATAGACTAACAACTTTCTTTCCGATGACATATAAGCTATACACAGGAATTGATGCTGACAGAGTTTATAGCTATTTAGAAAAAAACTCAAGCATGACAATAGAACAAAAGGGTAATTAAAGAAAGTCATATGGAACAAAAGGTCATTTGTTGTTAAATAAAGTCTTGATGGAGAACTGTAAAAAGGGGAAAAATTTAAGTATGGCATAGGTAGACTACAAAAAAACATTTGAAGGTATCTCACATTCATGGATAAAAGAGTGCTTAGAAATGTGTAAGATACACCCTACACTGATCGAGTACATTACAGTGACCATGAAACAGTGGCAAACCACTTTGCAGTTAAGCCATGATAACGGACAAACTATTGTTCTGGGGATAATTCAAAGGGGGGCATTCCAGGGTGACTCCCTGTCACCACTGCTATTTTGTCTTGCCCTTAACCCATTTAGTTGTCTACTTAACATATTAGGTCATGGCTACAATTTGACTTCCAAAAAACAGCAAAATGTAAAGATGTCTCATCTTCTTTTTGTAAATAATTTAAAACTGCATAGTTCATCAGATGAGGAACTGAAAGCACAACTACAAGTAGTCAAAACTTTTTCTGATGATATAAGAATGTCATTTAGTATTGATTAATATGCAAAAGAAACCTTTAAAATAGGAAATCTGCAGCACCAAGAAAACATCAGTTTGGGACAGGAATGTGATATGAAATAACTTGAGCAAGACGGACTGTATCAATATTTGGGAATTGATGAAGTATCAACAATAAAACACAAACAAACGCGAATAAAACTTAGTAAGGAATATTTTAGAAGACTTAATACTGAAAACAGCATTGTCATCTAGGAATAAAGTCCAAGCTATAAACCAGTTTGCTCTTCCTGTTCTAACTTACAGTTTTGGAGTGCTTGACTGGTCCCAAAAGGTACTGGATAGATTAGACAGGGGAAACAAAAAGTATGATTTGTGCTTATCAAATGATTTATAAAAATCAGTGCATATCAAGATGATAAATTCCCTATTCTGAAGGAGGGATGGGCCTTCTCGAAATTGATTACATGTATACGGTAGATCTGCAATCATGGAACTGCATACTTATCTGCTGATTTCACAAGACCCAGATGTACTGAAAGTTTTGAAACATGAGGAGAATAAGTCTAAGATGATTTCCCTGTTTAGTTTAGCAGAAGCATATTGGCGTCAAGTGGGAATGGAAATCACACCAGAAGTAGATAAAAATTAGGCAGCAACTGAATGTGCCAAAAAACAAAGGAAAGAGTATAAGGTGAAGGACCACATCAGAAGGCAAGAAATGTGGAAAATGCATAAATATAGTTGCAAGTATAGAAAACTATTGGAACAACCTCATGTTGATCAGGATCAAATGCAGGAATGGTTAAGGAGAAGTGAATCTAAACCAAAAGACAAATGGTTAATATTGGCGGCCCAAGATAATGGATTATGTACACGTCGGTTTACAAAGTCCATTGAACATGTGGGAGAAACAGACAAATGTAGGTTTTGTAACACAGAATTGGCAACAATTGCACATCTTGTTGTTGGTTGTGATATACTAATGGCAGAAGGACTGTATGCTGAAAGACATAATAATGTGGCAAGACTGTTGCATTAGGGATTGTGCAAACATTATAATATTGAAGAAGCTGAAAAACACGAGAAACATGAGTCACAAAGCATCATAGAAAATGATGAAATTTATATCACATTGGAGCATCCATTACTAGCAGTTCACAAAACAGATGCGAGAAAACCAGATATAGTAGTCCATGAAAAAAAAAGACAAAAGAATTATTGATCATTGAATTTCTTACACCCAATGACTATAGCATGTTACGTATAGAGAGAGACAAAGTCATAAAATACCAGGATTTGCAGGCAGAAACAAGGGAAATGTGTTAGAAAGTTACCCAGGCAGTTCCAGTAGTAGTAGGAGCAATGGGTCTTATAAAAAAGAATTTACAGTCATACTTAGCTATGCTACTGATACACGTAAGTCTGTATGAATTGCAGAAGGAGTCATTACTGGGCACATTGCAGGTATTGTGAAGAACACTTCTAGCTAACATCAAAGAATTAAACAATGCTAATTTCATGAAATTTAATCATACCTAGACTTAGGAATGGGATCCAGTTCTGTCATGGTATTAGAAACCCAAAAGAACTGGAGAAATGAAAAAGGAAGGGGAACAAAATGTAATTATAATAATGGATAAGGGCAAGTACTTGCTATATTAAATTAGTGTTATCGTTCTACTAAAACAACACAGGGTGAAAAATTGGTTTGCATCTCTGAATATTACATTCAGCTGAAATTGTCTAATGAAATGTCACTGGAAAACTTAATAAACAGATTTTTGACTTTTAGCACAGTCTCAACAAAGCATAAAGGCAACCTTCAGTAAACAGCACTTAATGGATAGAGCTGGTTTGATTGTCAAGTGGATACACAGACTGTATGATTACATCAGAGATGAGGCAAACTGCATCTGTAGAAGCCATGAGTATGATATCACTGGTAGCCATATTTGGAAGAAAGCCTGCAGATAGGAGAAAGCAAGATTCCTGTATAGGCAGTGGCGGCTGGTGACTTCAAATCAAAGGGGAGCTGTAGGAAACAGCTGAATGGGTGGGGGTCAATGGGAATGGGTGTGGCCGACTAGAAAGGGGAGGAACTATGCTCAAAACCACAAAAACTGTAACTTTAATTAAATATGCTGCCCTGAGTGCCAAATCATCATTATAAGAGTACAATCAAGACAAAAAGAAGTGTTGAAGAAAAAAAAAATATTTCAATGCATTGGCTGCATGACAGCTTACTTAATATCTAGATGGAAACAAAAAGGTTGTAAGGCATGAAAAAATAAATTACTTTTTAAATATATTACTGGAATGCAAGTCAAAATCAAATATAAGAAAAACAAGCAGCACTCAACTCAAACCACTTCTCCTTGCACTGCAGTTCTAATTATAATTTATATTCACCTTTATTAAAGTTTTGAAGTAACATGCTGAAAGTAGCAATCTATGTGATACCTCCACTTGTAAAAATGTTTCTTATCCAAAAAAGTCCTGCTGCCTGACAACAACTATCTACTTGTTTCATGGAGAAAACATGATCAAAGTAAAAAGTGAAAAGCAAACAAGAAACAAGCTCAACATACATTGCTTAAAAGATTACTGCACAGGTTATGGACCACACACAGTAGATTGGCATTCTGTTTAGTTTGCAGGTAAAGCCTGCAAAGATGACTGCAAGTCTCCAACAAATGTAATGAGCTTCTTAAAATACTGGTTACAAATACTGTCATATGCATTTCAATACCCAAGGCTTATATGTTATCTAGTTATGTAAGTATTCTCTGCATGGCAACAACAGAAAGGCTTTCAATGTTGGCAATTCTTTAACAGTATGCTTATTAAAGCTTACTTGCATCTTACAATTTCAGACAAGCTTACCTGATGGTCATTAATGCATTGCTACTTAAACACAGAGCAACAGGCACTTTCTGAATAACAATAAGCATAAATCAACAGTATAAAAATATGACAGAAAACAGAACATTCTGCAAAATCAAGGACAGATGAAAAGCCACTGTAGTACTTGTGTCTACCTTGGATGGGGGAATACTCTGCACATTTACACTGCATAACTGCTCCTTGCCTTGCTTGGACACATCGAGAGTCACTACATGGGGGAGTGGGGTGCAACAAGTATGTCACAATTTGAAATGTCTCTGGCTGACTGTGATGGCCCTGACACATTTGTCATACCTCTCAGCCTCAGAGCAAGAAATCTGGACAAAGCCATTCATAGAAGTGGGACAAAAGCCCAAAACTAAGGACAATTTTAAATATTGCTCTTATAAACTTAGAAAGATAATAGAGTAGTAGGTCTTGCATTAATATGAATTTTCTAAAGGGTATGAAATCTGAAACTGAAATGTCTGTCATTATTTTCTAACTTCAGTCTTTAATGATTTGCCACTAATTTGCCAAAAAACACAATTTTATGAAAAACGGACCAAAAATGTAATGCAAAAATATAAAATAGCCACACAATACAGCTGGGAACCTATCAAAGAAACAACACCTTTTTAATATTAGTACTGCTAACTTGAGCAGCTGACAAAATAAAATAATCTACATGCATTTTTGAAATAAAAGTAATCTATAACTCTGATTATTACAGTTAATTAATTGTAAACCCTCCATGTTTTCTTCCAAAATTGCCATTTTGCGGAGGGATTATTAGGGGAAGAGCAAAATTTTGATCCAAAATTGGGGACAGTTGAGAGGTTTGGATATGCCTAATTCTAAAAAGCAATGTATTTGCACGTACCGCTCAACCTGTTAATGTAGGAAATCTGGACAAGGCCAAATATATTGGGGGAACATTTAAATAGTACTAAAAATTGCTCTTGTATAAACTGAGACAGTTGATACTTGCTTTAGCATGCATTTTTCTGAAGGTTATGAAGTCTGAAACTCAGTGTCTGTCATTATTTAATGAATTAATTCCTAAATGATTTGCCAGAAAACCACACATTTTATGAGGAACAAACTAAAAATAAAAAGCAAAAATCTATTCATTTTGCAAAAATCTGGACAGTTGAGAGGTATAGTTCAGCGGGGGCTGTCTTTGAGTTTGCCGCCCTTCCCCTCACAAAATCGTGGTCGAATGGAGCCTCCCCCCTGCAGACATTCCAATGAACTATTACTTGGCTATTTCACCCCATATACCATAAACACTAATGTGCATACTGCTTTACTTCTGCGATGATTTGGACTTCATTTGAAAGTTTTATTTTGCATTTTACACTGCAAACACTAATAGATATCTGCTAAACAAAGCAATGCAGTCTCACAATGAAAACAGACTTAGCATTGAAACTTCTCTGCCCTTGAAACTCACATTCATTGAAACAGCATTGAGACCCACATTCAAAGAAAATACATTTTGCCAGTGGCAGATAAAGATTAACTTTGGGTTTGGGCTATTTTCAAATCACAGGCCCCTTGCACATGAAACATACACATGCTCTTTCATACACCTTCCTGATTGCATTAAATTATATTCCTTATTGTTTTGAACATTTTTCCAGTAAACCATGAAACAAAATGTACGCACCAATAATGACAAAACTGCCTAATTCAGATCATTTCCATCATAAAAGTCTATTCAAACTTCTATAGTCCACTAGTATCAGTACATGTGCACAATCCCTGAAGAAGTAAAAGTCATCTAAATTATTCCACACTAAAGGGATTTGTAACTAACACACACACACACACACACACACACACACACACACACACACACACACACACACACACACACACACACACACACACGCACACACTTCCTTACCTCACAGTCTGTAAAACAAGTTGTAACATCCACAGCCTGTAAACACATCCAAGCAGTATGTCCTTCCATTTAGCCCGCTACGATAACAGCAAGTCCTTCCCATGAGAGCAGAGCAAGCTGGATGCTACCCACCCGCAGACATTGCAGTCCGATCCCATTTCAAGTCTATGCAGTTGTAACTGCATAGACTTCTGGGATAGTGCTTCTGCATGCTCTCTTCCTAATCTGGACTGCTGGTGAGATAGTCTGGATTCTGTGCGCATGCTCCAGACTGGTTCACCAGCAGTCTGGAAATGCCGCGAGTGTGCATGTGGGAAGTTCTGTGACTCACGGTTTTATTTCTGTATTTTCTTTTTCTTTTTTTATTTTCTTTTCTTTTTTGTTTACAGCTGGGGGGCATAGCATGAGCTGCCCCTGTGTATAGGTGAAAACATATCTTTAATCTTTGTTTCTTTAGGTGCTTAAATCTAATCATGGCACATAAAACAAAATTTACAGGCAGTTGAAAGTTGTATCCATTCAGAATAAATCAAGAACATGGCTAAAGTTTCTTTAAAATAAAAAAAAATATCACAAACTACTGTCTTACACAGGAGATACTTAAGGAATCTTTTGAACAAGGTCTTACTATCTCAGGTATCTTATCAAACAGAGTAGCTGATTTAACAGTAGAGATGCCAGGTAGAAAGACTGTCAACCTCAGATCTCCAATCATGTTCTGGGAACAATTAACAGACTCCCAGCAGAGAAAATGAGGAGCCACAGAAGACATTAGATTCTCCTTTAAACAGACCAGATTCATACTATAAAAGAAAAATAATCCGGCTCCACACAGCAGTGAAAATCAATATGTCCTTTATTGTAGTAGGTAAGCGCTTTCTCGGAATAACACTGTTGGTCTGATGAAGCGGATGTTATTCCGAGAAAGCGCTTACCTACTACCCTACCTACTACAATAAAGGACATATTGAGTTTCACTGCTGTGGTGAACCAGATTATTTTTCTTTTTCTTGTATTCTCTGGTTTTTGCATCTGATTCCTTATTTGGTTCAAGGACTGTTTTCGTTTGGCAGATTCATACTGTCTAGGGCTGGCATGGTTAATGCCAGAAGGTCAGAGAATTATCTAAAACATAACTGTACAGCAGAGCAAAAAAAAATGCAGCTGGAAGTGAAAGCATCATTAAAAATTCTGTTGCTCATACTTTAGTCATGTAATGAGGCCATTTGAGGTAAAAAGCATTGCTGTAGTATGAATCCTTCTGGTAGGATCCATGGACAGTTCAAGGTGGTTAATCTGGGTGATATAGTTAAGGAGATAGTAAGGTGACCTCACAAAAGCTAACACCAGGCTCTGAGACTTAACAAGTTATTAAGCATCAGATCTAGATTTTTGCAGTCAAGGTATCTTGATTCATGTCACAAAATTGAAACCCATAGAAAAAACATCCATAAAAAGTAATAAAATGAATGAAATTATGCAAGCAGGAAAGATGGCGAGGTATAAATAAAATTACACAGAATCATACAAAATGTTATCTGCAGGGGTACATCTCCCTACTATCTCTGCTATATCCTTTTATTTAACTGTATTAACTCCATGATCACACAACCTTGGAGCAAGAGCAAAAACTGTGTACACTGTGGTCTGATCAACCCACTACCAGAATTGCAGTAAACAAACAGACATAGAACTTCAAATGCTGCTCAAAGTACACACAAGTACTGTAAGACCTTCTAAATGAAATATATAGACATAAGATACATAAATAAAATAGTAGTTTTCAACAAAACCTGAAAATAGTCACTCAAATTATCATTCAACTTAATTGCCATTGCAAAGAAAAAGAAACATCAACAGAAGTGTTAGTAAAATAGGATATTTCTTAAATCCCAGTTTAACTCCCTATAAACCATAAGGAGAGGATGGCATCAAACCTACAATGGATGAGCAGTAGCAAACACCAGTATCACAGCAGCCTGTAATGAGTTATTTCACATTATCATAATAATACAGTAGAAGTATCATGTCCTAGCAGCCTTCTAGTGTATTAAAGTCAGGCACTCCCTTCTGAGAGGACAAGCAATATTTCTTTTAGTTACTTTTGTTGACTTGCAATATGGCTGGCCAATTACTTTTTTCCACTTAGATAAATACCATCACCATAGCCTTGGTGACATATCTCTCTATGCTGAATGGCTTCTCTTAATGCATGCTCTGAAAAGCAGAAGTGACAGGATAAATTTTTGTAGCATACTAAAAGTCAACAGGTAGGTGCCAGGTAAATGATGTACTTGATACTATCAAGTCATTCATCCCACATATGCTCACAACCCTATCCTTAGCTTATCTGAAGTAATCCTGAAACAATCCTATGTTGGTTTGTGACTTGTTAACAGAATTTTTATTTTGATTCATATTTTATTTTTACCTCTTTTTTCACTGTTTTTAGGAAGGAAGGATACCGTGTAGACAAGAAGATGTATTTTCATTTATATTTTGCTGTTTTAACATTGAATTTTACTCTTTGTTGTTATAAATGGATAGATTTTAGACAGGCAAATCTAAACATCCCAAAGGGCCTTGTTAGCTATAAATTCACACAGATTGTACAGAAGAAAATCCAGAACTTATTTGAAACAGTCCCATGTTGGTTTGTGATTTATTGACCTTTACTGTTTATAGCAAGGTGTAACTGCAATCGATAGTAAAGGAAATCCAGCATTTGTGTGACTAGCAGAACTGGCATGGTAGGACAGAATGATGACTTTAGTATATTTAATGTAATATTTAGTTGCATGTTGTGATTTTCTCATAGATAGGGACTGAAAATACTTTAAATTCTGTGGTAACTGATTTTGATTATTCTTTTCTTTTAGAATTCATTATTCATTTATATTGGAAAATGGACCCTTAAATAACTATACTGTTAATGATTTGCCAAAACACAAGCATCTTTTACAGTGTAGTAAATGCTATGTAAATTTAAAGGTAACTCCTGATTACACTTATGAGCTGTGTTCAATATGTCAAAAGTTAGATGCCTTGCCTACCATTATTAGTAGAAAATATAGACAGATGATGATTGCACTTGTGCAATTGGCACAGCTTGGAAAACTGTTTATCCATATATTAATGCTGGGCTGATGAGATAGATAAGATTTGTTAAAGTGCAAATAAACCACATTTTATAAACAGAGTGTCAGTTGTCAGCAAATCACTCAACCCTTGTTAAACATGATACTACCATTGACAAATTTTGAATTCAGGATAGGTATTCAGCAATCTGAAGATGCAGAGCATGTAGAAGAGAAGCAAAAAAGAAGAAAGGAATACGTTTGCAGCAAATAACAAGGAAGAACAAATGATTACTGTCTATAATGCAAAGAGAATCTATATTAAAATGGACACTCTTTTGCTATTAAGACACAGATTACAGGGAAACATAACATTGTTCAATCAGAAAACATTCAGTCTATACAAAAATGCATGATTTTCTTTTTAACAGAGAACATAAAAAATGAGCAGAAAGGGGGTGAAAAAGAAGGAATCAAATATATACAGTGCAATGAAAAAGCATTGCCCCCTTCCTGATTTCTTATTTTTTTGCATGTTTGTCACACTTAAATGTTTCAGATCATCAAACAAATGTAAATATTAGACAAAGATAACCCAAGTAAACATAAAATGCAGTTTTTAAGTGACAATTTTATTTATTAAGGAAAAAAAAACTATCCAAACCTGCATGGCCCCATGTGAAAAAGTAATTGCTCCATAAACCTAATAACTGATTGTGCCACTCTTAGCAGCAACAACTTCAATCAAGCATTTGTGATAACTGGCAATGAGTCATTCACATCACTGTTGAGGAATTTTGTCCCACTCTTCTTTGCAGAATTGTTCTAATTTAGCCATATTGGAGGGTTTCTGAGCATGAACTGCCTTTTTAAGGTCATGCCACAGTATCTCAATTGGATTCAAGTCCAGACTTTGACTTGGCCACTCCAAAATCTTCATTTTGTTTTTTTTAAGTCATTCAGAGGTGGACTTGCTGGTGTATCTTGGATCATTGTCCTGCTCCAGAACCCAAGTGTGCTTCAGCTTGAGGTCACAAAGTGATGGCCGGACATTCTCCTTCAGGATGTTTTGATAGACAGCAGAATTCATGGTTCCATCAATCACAGCAAGTCATCCAGGTCCAGAAGCAACATAGTAGCCCCAGACCATCACACTTCCACCACCATGTTTGACTGTTGGCATGATGTTCTTTTTCTGAAATGCTGTGTTACTTTTACTCCAGATGTAATGGAACGCACACCTCCCAAAAAGTTCAGCTTTTGTTTTGTCAGTCCACAGAATATTTTCCCAAAAGTCTTGGGGATCATCAAGATGTTTTTTGGCAAAAGTGAGCTGAGCCTTTATGTTCTTTTTGGTCAGCAGTGGTTTTCGCCTTGGAACTTTGCCATGCATGCCATTTTTGCCCAGTCTCTTTCTTATGATTGAGTCATGAACACTGTGTGCAAGTGAAGACTGCAGTTCTTTAGATGTTGTTCTGGGTTCTTTTGTGACCTCTTGGATGAATCATTGCTGTGCTCTTGGGGTCATTTTTGTAGGCCGGCTACTCCTGGGAAGGTTCACTACTGTGCCAAGTTTTCTCCATTTGTGGATAATGGTTCTCACCATGGTTCACTGGAGTCCCAAAGCTTTAGAAATGGCTTAGTAACCTTTTCCAGACTGATAGGTGTCAATTACTTTGTTTCTCATCTGTTCCAGAATTTCTTTAGATCATGGCATGACGTCTTCCTTTTTGGGATCTTTTGGCCTACATCACTTTGTCTGACAGGTTCTATTTAAGTGATCTCTTGATTCAACAGGTTTGGCAGTAATCAGGTCTGGGTGTGGCTAGTGAAATTGAACTTAGCTTTCCCAAAAAATTTAATTAACCACAGTTACTTCATGATTTAACAAGGGGGCAATTACTTTTTCACATACGGCCATGTAGGTTTGGATAGTTTTTGTTTTCCTTAATAAATAAAATGATCATTTAAAAACTGCATTTTGTGTTTACTTGGGTTATCTATGTCTAATATTTGTCTAATATTTAAATTTGTTTGATGATCTGAAACATTTAAGTGTGAAAAATATGCAAAAAAATAAGAAATCAGGAAGGGGGCAATTACTTTTTCATTGTACTGTAGGTTATTTAAAGACACGTGCCTCTGAGAATTTTTGAGGCTGTCAAAAAGTAGTAAAGAATCATCAGACAGCGAATGTCGAATAATAAAGTAGAGTATACTGTATTTTGCACTCTATTAGAATAGAGTTGTTTTAAGGCCTCATATTATGAAAATATTTGACAGATGCAGAAGTTCACCATTTTCATACTGAAATCATTCCATACAACCATCCACCAGTTCAAAATCCATTGCTGTCTCCTGTTTTTTTCCTTAGTAAATATTCTTTCATAGTGTTTATCAAAAACTTCCCATATTAATATTTCATTGTACCTGACTTTTCTGGATTACATTATCATCCTCCCCCTCCTCCGTGTGTTAACCCCAAACAATGGTGTTATGTAATTGTTCACTGATAACTTATCATACAATTCAGAAAATTATTTCTGCATGAACAGGTGACTTCAACTTCAATATAAGTAGTAAAGAAAGGTTCATTACACAGAGGTATTACTGCCATTATCTAAACTGGTTGCATTTCTAGTAGTGTCATGTTTTCAACCCAGTATGAATCCCTATCAGGTAACTTTTCAGATGTAGAATTAAATCTTAACAAATGCTTTCTTGGTTTCAAAGTGGCACCTCCCTGCCTCCTTTTGTGTAGTACAGCATCATATTACACCGCTGCATTTGCTGCTGCTGGTATATGCCCCAGCATTTCCTTAATTTGGAAACTGCCATCCAGTATATCAGTCTTTTGCTGAAGGTGCTTCTGATTTAGTTAACTGTACATCCATCCCTGGAAGTTTTCAAACTCCATCTATCACATCACAAAACTCCACAAAGTGACTGCTCTAGAACTGGCCACATATTTCATTTTTCCAGCTGTGAATCAGATAACCCAGCAGGTTGCACTACCATGATTTAAATGTCATTAGCGAATGGGTGATCTGTAGATCACACTCTGATTGGACAGCAAATGTTCTCCAGCAGGGTATTAATGTAGATGTTATGCCTGCTGACAAATGAGTCCACCACCTCACTGCAGCATATCAAGCTTCTGTGGAGCTTGGACAGAAATACCTAACAGTGCCATTACTCTACATCGCCAAGCAGCACTTCAGCTGTTTAGCAAGTGTAAAATGTAAAAAAAGGCAAAAAGAAAGAAAATTAAAAGAAAATAGTGTGTGTGTGTGTGTGTGTGTGTGTGTGTGTGTGTGTGTGTGTGTGTGTGTGTGTGTGTGCATGAGTGAGACTAACCACTTGCAACTGCATACCTCTCTGTCTTTCAGCCAAAAATATCTAGATAAAAAAATAAAGGAGGAATAAAGGCTCAAAAATTGGAACAGATTTTAATCGTTCTTATAAAAGCTGTTTAAATAACAGTATTTATGTTAGAATGACCAAAATGAAAGTCTGAAACCCAAATCTATGTAATTATTTAGTGAAATCAATCTCAATCTCTAATAGCTAGCAACAAACCAAACATTTTAGGAGTAAGGAACCAACAAAATAAAGAAAATAACTGGACATTTTTGAAGTGTTAAATTCTGGATGTAAAATGCCTCCTCCAACACCATTAACACGTACTTCAGCAATTTTGAAACATTAGACAGAGGAACTATTTTACATCAAAAATATATAAAAAAATAATATTGGTACATAAAAAATATAAATAAGTAAAACCCAACAATTTTACAGAGCCCATTCTTTAAGTGCAATAATGCTAATGTGTAATTATTTCCCGTCCAGGGGTGTAGAGGCCCTCCACTGTGCTAATTACACATTAACACACACCCTGTTGGCATTATTGCTTGCTTAGCAAATGGCCAATCCATAGAGCACACCCTGATTCTCCATCAGGGTATTAATGTAGAAGTTATGCCTGCTGAAAAACCAGTCCACTGCTTCACAGTAGCTTATCAAGCTACTATGGGGCTCGGACTGAACAATAATAATGACCACCAATATTTAATGCTTGCTAAGCAGTACTTCTGCTGTTTAGTGTGTGTAAAATAATAAAGAAAAAAAAAAAAAAAGATGTGTGTATGTGTTTATGTCTGTGTGTGAGAGTGCATGCATGCATGAGAGTGAGAGATCGATCGAGCCGTTATCTTACACTTGGTAAGCAGTGCTTTTGCTGTTTAATGAGTGTAAAATAAATGAAACTGAAAAAAAGTGCATGTGCGTGTTTATGTTTCTGTCTGCGTGTGTCAGTGAATGCGTGCATGAAAGCAGAACAGACTCTGTGTGTGTGTGTGTGTGTGTGTGTGTGTGTGTGTGTGTGTGTGTGTGTGTGTGTTTGTGTGAGAGAGCGAAAAGTGACAGTGATCCCTGGCAGCAACAGCATCAGTTAAGAGGTCTGCATACCTCTTGACCACACCTCTGAACCACTCAGCACAAAAAATCTGGACAGAGCCACAAGTAATCAGGGGTGAATGATCAAAAATAAGGACATATTTTAAATATTGTTCTTATAAATTTAGAAAGTTGCTAGAACAACAAGGTTTCCATTAGCATATGCTATCTGAAGGATATGAAGTCTGAAACTCAAATGTCTGTCATTATTTAATGAGTTCAATCCCCAGTGATTTGCCAGAAAACTACACATTATATGAGGATGGGACCAAATATACGAGCCAAAAAACTAGATATGCTGCAAAAATCCAGACAGTTGAAAGGTATGTTCTGTAGACCCTTAGCTCACAATATCTGGATAAACCTAAAATAAATGGGGGACAAAGGATCAAAACAGGAACATATTTTACTTAATTATTAGGATTTGTTTCATACATATTCTGAAACAGAGGTGTGTGTGAGAGACTGAGTCAGAGTGACAATAAAGACGTTTGCATACCTTTGGACCTTTCAGCTGAAGAAATCTGGATAATGCCTAATAGGGTTGCCACCTTTTCAAATGCCCAAAGTGGGACATTTTTGGTACAAATGTCAGATTTTGCAGTGCAAAACATACCCACGGCCAGTTTATGCCTTAATAAAAGCTTATTATTGTAGCATTTTAGTTGCTTATTCTGTTTCTTATAACATGTAGGTGTTTCAGATACAGAATAACTGTTTTATGCAACTATTACATAAAACATAGGAAACATGTTTGTCCTAAAATCTCAGGACATTTACCATTTTTTTGGATTTCTTTGCAGGACACAAGTGCCCAAAGAAGGACTGTCCCTCTCAAAGTGGGACAGGTGGTAAACCTAATGTCTAAATTAAAGAGGAAACAAAGGCTCAAAAATAGGAAGAGATTTTAATTACTGCTCTTATAAAATTATATACTTGCTTAATTAAAAGGATTTGTGTTAGTATAAATTTTCTGAAGAAAATAATAGCCTGAAACTCAAATGTATGCCATTATTTAGTAACTTCAATCTCCAATGACTGGCAATAAACCCAAATGTTATGGGAGTAAGCGACCAAACAAAAAAAGTAATGTCTAAATATTTTTAAGTGTTATATTTTGGATGTAAAATACTTCCTCCACACCATTAATATATACTATAGCAAGTCTGAAACATTAGGTGGGAGAACTATTTTACATCAGAAATATGTAAAAAAATTATATAATACTTAAAAAATAAACAATTAAGCAAAATACAACAATTTTACAGAGAGTCCATTTTTAAGTGCAATATTTCTGTCCAGGGTGTGTTAATGTGCAATGAATCCCCTTCCATGGTTGTAGAGGCCTTCTGCCTGCTGCATCAGGCCTCATAACACCCCTGGGCAGGCAGTAATTGCACATTACCATACACCCTGTTGGGTATTGCTGCTTGCTTAGTTTCACCAGACTGCTCAGTTGTTTTACTGCTATCTCTTGCTCATGCAAGCTTTTTTATCCATCACCTTTTTGTCTGTTTCTCAGTATTAACTGTACTAGAAGTAGGTGAGGGAAAATGTTCCGGGTTTCTTGGTAAAACTTCCCCTACCTGGTTAAATGTTATTTTAGATTTATCCAGAAGATATGTCGAAAGTCTTTTGGGACTAAGCTGATCAACAAAAGTAAACAATAATTTATGCTATCTTGGAAGTAAAAAGGTTGGATGCTGCTTGAGGCCCATTGACAGGCACACATGGGCAGCAGTCATTCATTTAGTAATTTTATTATAGATTGTCGGAGTCCAGAGCATATAAAAGCAGTCAGCAATAAAATATATGTGACTTATTGTGTCAAATAGGAATTTTCTGCAGACCTGGTAATGTCATGGTGGGCACATGGTTAAGTGTATACAGGAGATACTGACACCAGCCCCCCAAACACACACACACGCACACATACACACACACACACACACACACACACACACACACACACACACACACACACACACACACACACACATGACCAAACAGAATGCAGTATTTAGATTCAAAAATCTAAAATTTTGTTTCATTTTTTTGGTAGCATTAGTAAAACAGTAGGATGACTTTTTTGAAATAAAGTAGAACGTTGAACATCACTCTGTATAGTTGATTAGTCAGCAAAAATACAGAAAACTTAAAAAGATAAATACATTCAAAGCAGTGAAAATGTTGACATTTTAGCAGCAATGTTTAAAATGTGAAGTACTGCAGTACTAATATATGACATGGGCATGAAGTGTTTCTTTGGTTTATGGCTGTTGACTTCTTTAATACCAGTCTGATATATTGTATCTTCAGAAATACCTTAAGACAAACACGTTGTTACTACATGTCAGTAGTTTATGAATAGACCTGTTTGTTGACTATGATTTGCCGAGACTTGTACATTAATATCACAGCAGTGATAAAAATAACATGAATTTATAAACATATAAGAGAACCATCAATTGTACCAAATTATTCTGAGTTTCCAAAATAGCAACATTTATTTTGTCTAAAATGAAAGTCTTCAAGCCTAGTTAGGAAGGCTTAACATGTTTTTAAAAAACGTGTAAACACATTTAAAGTTAAACAATTGAGTGAATTATATGAAAGTTTGATCATGACAACTCTTGACATAAAACCCAGCTGTATGATCCTAACCTGGATGCTACTGTGTAATCAATTTGTTCATTAACAGCAAAAAGTGTAATAGTGTGTATTGTGATCAACAAATGCAGGTACACAACAATAATTTGCAGAACACATTAACAACAAAGTTTAATAGTGTGCATTGTAATCACCAATTGCAGGTACACAACAATAATCTGCAGAAGGCATTAACAACAAAAAGTGTAATAGTGTGTATTGGGATCACCAGATGCAATCATGCAACAATAATCTGCAGAAAGCTTTAACAACAAAAAGTGTAATAGTGTGTATTGTGATCACCAGATGCAGGTATGCAACAATAATCTGCAGAAGGTATTAACAACAAAAAGTGTAATAGTGTGTATTGTAATCACCAAATGCAGGTAAGCAACAATAATCTGCAGAAGGTATTAACAACAAAATGTGTAATAGTGTGTATTATGATCAAATGTGGGCATGCAACAATAATCTGCAGAAGGCATTAACAACAAAAAGTTTAATAGTATGCATTGTAATCACCAAATGCAGGTATGCAACAATAATCTGCAGAAGGTATTAACAACAAGCAGTGTAATAGTGTGTATTGTGATCACCAGATGCAGGTAAGCAACAATAATCTGCAGAAGGTATTAACAACAAAATGTGTAATAGTGTGTATTATGATCACCAAATGTGGGCATGCAACAATAATCTGCAGAAGGCATTAACAACAAAAAGTTTAATAGTGTGCATTGTAATCACCAAATGCAGGTAAGCAACAATAATCAGCAGAAGGCATTAACAACAAAAAAGTGTAATAGTGTGTATTGTAATCACCAACTGCAGATAAACAACAATAATCTGACTGAAGAAAGCATTAACAACAAAAAGTGTAATAGTTTGTATTGTAATCACCAAACACAGGTACACAACAATAATCTTCAGAAGGCATTAACAACAAAAAAGTGTAATAGTGTGTATTGTAATCACCATCTGCAGATAAACAACAATAATCTGACTGAAGAAAACATTAACAACAAAAAGTGTAATAGTTTGTATTGTAATCACCAAACACAGGTACACAACAATAATCTTCAGAAGGCATTAACAACAAAAAGTGTAATAGTGTGCACTGTAATCACCAAATGCAGGTACACAACAATAATCTGAAGAAGGCTATGCAGATTGCAAATAGCAGGAAGTCATGTATATGCAGAGAATTTAAGTTTTTGGCAACTGTATTTCTTTAAAATCTGTAACAATTTTGTGTTGGACATGCATGTTTATTTTCTTCTGAATCCTGCACACATCTGAATGTCTTGTTTAGTCAAGCCTTATCAGTTAGTATGAATAAATGTCATTAAAAAAAAAAAAAAAAACAAGTGCAATGAATCATTCAGTGCACATATTCTGTCCAAGGCACCATCCAATTAACATTCCCTGGCACAGTTCCAGCTATATCTTAGCTTCCATATAAATCAACACTAAACTGGTAGGCCTTGACAAGCTTCTAAATACGCTCAAATCAACACTCAGCTAGTAGACTTGGGCATGGCTCCAAATACTTTAGATATCAGTTTTCTTAACTTCTTTATTTTGATGGTACACTGAAAGGAACACAGTGCACAACAGATACCTTTGTTCTATGTTTTTTTATTTCAATAGTACTACAGAAGCTGTGCCAATGCTACAAAACAGCATGTTTGGACTTTATCCAAATGCTGCTATATACGTCTACAATGCAGTCATACCTGTGAAAAGTGAGACCATACAAGGACGGAATTCAAAAGATGTGTGCTCAGTCCTATTTTATGCTGAATAAAATGCTTTAGGCATGATGTCTGTTATCAGAGTATGCCTCACAAAAGGTAGATCACAAATCAGGAAATTGTGTGAGTTTTGTCAGAGTTCAGCCTTAGTCTCATGTCATATATGATGTTCTCTTAGACAGCTCCTTCTGTTAAGTAATTTAATTATACAGTATCCTTTTTATGGACATATACTCCCCAAGGCAGGAGTAGTCGTTAACATCTCCATGGCAACATTACATGTAACACTAAATAATGGGCGTTGTTGTGTGCTCATATTTTCTTGTTCTACTGATTTTTCATCACCAACTGCATGTTTTATTTATTTATTGACATTTGTTAACAGGATTGGTCCAGCTGGATTGTGACCCATTTTCAGTGGTGACCCGAGGAGAAAAGCTCCATTAAACACATAGTTTACAGAAAAAGAAATGTATGAAAAATCTAATTTACAAAAAACAAATAGAATACATAAGGTGATGCAGAACATACAGTGTACAGGTAATAATTTCCAGATTAACAATGTATTTACATATTTACAAGAAGAGTTTAATCATCAGAAAAAGGTAGCAGAGATAAGAAAGTCTCTGTGATAGAGGCATTCAAGTTGTATGTGGCGTAGATTAAGGAGGGGAGAGGACAATTTAAGTTGGGGCTTGACAGGGACAGATTTTAGAGTTAAGTAGATGTATTCTGAGTTTTTCTTTAAAGTGGGATGGGTGAATGATGGGACATATGTCTCTGGTAAGTTTGTTCCAAGCTTGGGTAATGGAATATTTGTAAAGGAGTTTGCCTATTGTTTTTTTTGGGTTGGTAAGTATGTAGTAGTAATTGATTGGAGCTACAGAGAGTATGAGAAGGAAAATATATTGAGATGAGGGAAGCAAGAGCAGGGCAGGATGAAGGTTTATAAAGAATGGAGTGTAGCTTTTGAAGTTGTGATAACAACAGTAAATGGGGGAACTCAAGCCAGTGGAGAGAATTTAAGGATAGGCAGTGATGTGCATTATATGGAGTGCTAGTGATACATCTAGCTATCTTATGGTAAGTTTGTTGGAGTTTGTTTAAGGTTGTAGTTTAAAATGTTGGTAAACACAGGGGCTGCATAAGTGAGGGAGGGTAGGAGAAAGGCTTGGGCAATGGAGAGTCTTGCGTTTGGTGTTAGGAATTTTTTTTGTTGTGGTAAAGTAAACCCAGTTTCTTGTGTGTCTTTTTTATACTTTGAAGTATATGCATATTGAATTTGAGTTCATCATCGATGATTACACCTAAGAGTTTAGTGTGATTTTCAGGTTTGATAAAAGTGTAATTGGATGAAGTGATGGTAAGGTGGATTTATGGAGATTGAGTGAATGGGGAAGAAATAGTAAGAGCTTGGTCTTTTTAGGGTTAAGGATGAGAAGATTACTGGTTAGCCATTATTTGGTATATAGGAAGACCTGTTGAATATGAGTATGGAGTTCAGAGATGTTATCAGAGATGGAGATGAGAGTAGAATTGTCGGCATATTGGATGAGAGAGGATTGTTTGCATGATGTGTGGGGGTCATTGGTAAAGACATTGAACAGGAGGGGACCCACGATGGAGCCTTGGGGTACTGCCATTGGGACAAGTATGAAAGGAGAAGAGGAAGAGAAACATTTAACTGATTGCTGTCTGCAGGATAAGTAGCTAGAGAACCAGGCAAGGGAGGAGGATAGATTGAGATTAGCAAGTTTAGATAACAGAAGGGGATGGGAGACTGTATCAAAGGCCTTGGGAAGGTCAAGGAAGAGACAGGAGATGAGTTTATTATTGTCTAGGGCCTCTGCAATGGTTATCTGAAGGATAGGAGGGTAGTAGTTGTGCTGTGGATGGGACAAAAACCAGGCTGGGTGGGAGTGAGAAGATTGTGTGCAAAGAGGTGGTTTAGTAGTTGTGAGTGGATACATTTTTTAAGAATCTTGGAGAGGGGTGATAGGATAGCTGTGGGGTGGTAGTTAGATGGGTTGGTAGAGTTACCACCTTTATGCAGTGGGGTGGTAAAGAAGGATTTCCAAAGGGTTGGGACAGTGGATTCCTGTATAGATCGATTGATTAGTATGGACACTGGATAAGCTATGGTGTCAGCAGCTAATTTGAGGAAAGTAGGAGGTATATTATCTGTGGAGGTAGAACAGGGTTTGAGCTTATAAAGAAGAGATTGGATATAGGAAGTAGAAACAGGATGTGAAGAGAAAGGAGGTATAGTAGGTAGGCTGGGAGGGACAGACAAAGGAGTAGTGTTACCGTTTGATGGTATGAGTGTATGGATGGTATCTATAAAGTGTTTATTAAGTAGGGTAGATGTTTCTAGAAGAGATGTGTTGGTGTAGTGGCAAGGGTTTGAGGGGCGGCTGGGTGAAAGAATTTTGTTAATAGTGGACCAGAACTTTTGAGGGTTTGATTTGCTATTGAGTTGGGCAGAATTGTAGAAGGACTTTTTATCTGCATTGGTTTGTTTCTGAAATATCTATAGCTGTGGAGAAAGGGCAATTCTTTGGTTTTGATCCAGGTTTTCCAGGCTATATCTCTTCTGAGCATAAGGGACTTAGTTTCTTTGGAAAGCCAGGGAGCAAAATTGGATTTTATTCTAATCTTTCTGGGAAGAGCAAGGGAATTTAGGGTGTTCAGGAAGATGCTATTAAATCTATTTACTGCATCATTTAGTGGGATTAGTTTAAGAAATGCCCAGTCAGTGGAAGGTAGTATAGAGTTAAATTGGGTTAGATTAAAGTTAGAAAGTTTATGGCAATCTCAATAAAGGTGAGGTTTGGGAGGTTGGGTGGGGTATCTGAGCACAGAGGTGGGGAGGTGAGCACTAAGTTGGTCTGGTAGAGTAGTGGGGTTGTGGTAGAGGTGAGGAGTGTTAGTGAGTATTCTTTCTATTATGGAGCTAGAGGATGGATTTTTGTGGAGTTGGGTGGGGAAGATATCCTTGATGGAAACCATGTAGATTGATATTAGTTTGTGGAGAGTCACTTGTAAGTTTGGCCTAGTCTAAGTTGACATCTCCTAGGATGAGGGTTTATAGGGAATATTAAGGGAAAACCAGGATAGTATATTTCCAAGTGTGGATAGGTTGTTACCAGGAGGATACAGATGGAGGCAAAAGTTATTTTTTGTGGGGGTTGAGGTGTTAGTTAAAGATGATAAGTTCGGCAGGGTGAAAGTTGGGGATGGGTTTGGGGAAAGGTGAGAGGTTGAGGTTGTCGGAATGGAGGATGGCAACACCACCTCCTTCCTTTGGGAATTTATCTGAGTGATAGACATTATAGACCGGTGGGAGAATTTCCTTGTTGGTGATATGTGGCTTAAGCCAAATTTCAGACAAGGTAAAGATATGGGGGTTTGTATGGGCATGTCATCATTATATTCTCAGTACCTGATATTTGATGGGGACAGATACCACTAGTGTGTATGTAGGCATTCCTAAGAATACCCCATTTGTACGTCTTTAGCAGACCACCTGCTCAACTTTTATTTGGTTTGACTATGACAAATATGTACCATTAGACTGAAAGAAGCCAACAAGTAAAGTCACATTGCATATAAAGATGTGTGATAGGCTTTGTGCCTCATAAAATGTTGCACAAACTTATAGTAACAAAAAGCAAAGTACTGCCATCTGCTACTGCATAGAAGTAAAAGCCACCATTACATAATCAGACAAGTACATAAATAAGAAATTAACAAATTTTAAGAAAAAGAATACTTGAGTAGCAGCTTAGGTGAAATAACAAGCAGGCAAAAGATGTCATCTCATTCCATCCCAAGAATCAAAGAAGCAGAGGATGGGGTATTTGGATAATTATATTCTTACATTCTGAAACAAATAACAAAAGGGGAAAAAAGATGGCAAAGTGCTTCATCACAGTATACGTGGTGAGAAGTTGACACAGCTACATGTCTGCATAGGTTTGATTCTCACAAATGGGTCAGATACATGAGTCTGATATACATCTAGAAGCATAAAAGAGGAAGCAATATGAGTTGACTTTCTATGAAAATAATATAACTTTTGAAGCATCTGTTTTAGCAGAAGTCAGCTGCAGTAAGGCTGAGAGTTTAGCCCTATAGCCCTGATAATGACCTGTGTTTGAATATTGGCTCAGACTTTTGTTAGAGCTGGCAGGAGAAGATTGATGTGCTCATCCTTGGGGGTGAAGGAGGGGAGAGAGGAGCTTGCTGCAAATTGTCATATTCTCTCAAAGGAATAGGGGCAAATGCAAAGCGTAGCCTGAAGGTAGGTATTTTGTTCACAAACCTGTCATTGCATGGTAGTCTTCATGGCATGAGTGTACTGGAGTGAGGGAGATATACTGACCCCAACAGTGATGCAGGTTACATGGTCTCCTGCCTAGGGCAAGAAATATGACCATAAATATACATCCAAATTGCTGGGGTACCAGAGTGCTAGTGAGGGCACAGACCACCCTCATGGCTACCTGAAAGACATCTCTTCCAGATGGCTCCCATCATCATGTCCAGTACAGTAGAAGTAAAGAACTCTAGACTGATTGGGAAAGGGAGGCTTCATGGCCAACAATCATGGAGGAAAAAGCACAAAGAAAAATATTCTACATTCATTTATGTTCTTTTTTAATTTTATTCATCTGTTAACTGAATAACCTAAACACAAGTGCTTGTTTTGCAGTGGGACCCAGGTGCTCTCTCTGGTTAAAAGACTTAAATGTGTCAGGTTTATTTCACAAAGTGATGAAATCCTGACTGCATCCTAGGATCAGTTAGAGATCCAGTTGGGAGTGAATAGCTGATGCCTTGTCACATATCCGGGGGTAGTAAGGATGTTGTACTCAGAACACTGCTGGATGCTACTGGTGATTAGCAGGGTTTGAAGTAAGCATGCACCAAGGGTTAGCACCATAATGCATGTTTTGGCAGTAGTTCAAGTACAGCAACCTTGCGAGTTACCACAAAGCTATGGAAAAACATGTCCTCCATTCATGACGGTCTGAGTGATAACCTGACCAGCACTTTGCTCACACTCAAGCTGTCAAGTTGATTCAGAAAAAAACATGTTCAGTTTCATCATTTATTTTAGAAGTTAGCATCAGAAAGATGCAGTTACTGTGTTCTTTATCATTAAGGTGACCCAGACTGAAAGTTATCCTCATTAGTTTCCAGATCTTGTAACCTTTGAACTTTATAACCTCTCTGCCATCACCACTACTTTTTATGTATACAGAAGTATGTATGCCTTAGTCTTAATGGTTTCTGACTGCAGAAGAAACCTGCTGTCTGTTAAATGTTTTACATTTTATTTTCTTCCTTAGTAATGGTATGTAACATCCTGCAGAATATTCTAGGAAAAAATATTTTATGGAAAATTATTTCCAGGGAAGAGATCATTAAACATTATGCTGTCTTCATTATGTTTGGAATATGGACCCAAGTGCTTTTCCTGGGTGATCTTTAGATCTTCATCTCAAACACCCATCCGTTCTATTGCTCTCTTACTGCATTTTAATAAATTATCACCTTAATTGGTTAATGAAGTGGGCATATAATCCTCTTATCTGATAAGTTAATTGAACTGAGGATTCTTTCCATTTACAGTCTAAATAATTGAACAGATAATCAAGGGACAAAAGGCAAACAACAGTCTACAGAGTGAAAAAACAGTATTCCTAAAAGCAATACCAACGGCATAACAAACTGCATCTGCAGGCACCCTGGATGTCTTCAAAGCTGTTCATTATGTTTTATAAGCATAATTACACACACAAGGATATTATTCACTGCATTTTGAGTACTATGAGGTCTGGGAATGTGTATATCAGAGATACATTGTAGTGAAAGAGTATGCACCCAATTAACTAGCAGAAATATGGTTCCATATTATGAGGAACTGTGCCAACAAAATTCTGCCTAATGGTGATGGCCTAAGCATTAAATGTTGACAATAGGATGAACATTTTACTTTAAAGAAACTTATTATCTTAAAAGCAAAAAAAGTGAAGCAGACTGCCAGGTAAAATATGGTCTATGCCCTTGGCTTTAGTTTCTAAGAGTGCATTGCTTCTCTAAGGACTGTATTAAGTTCCTTGGCTATTGATTAGTACATGTTTAAGCTCCATCACAGCACATTTGTGCTTACTCTGGCACTATAGAGGTGATTAAGCACCTGAAAATTATTTTGTTGTCTGCAGCCCATTCAGAAAAAGAACATATTGCAAAAAAAAAAGGAAGAAAGAAAGTACACATCTATGTATTTCTGGATTTAAAAAAATCTAATACTTGTAGAACGTGAATATTTTATGAATAAATAAAATAAACATTTTAATCTTGAATTGTACATAACTATGGTTAGGCTTTCACTCACCGATGGCTGCAATTTTTTACACTGACCTCTATAGTGATACAGGTATAGTAAAAACTGCACAAATCAGTCCCTAGCTATTTTAATTTGACCACCAGGAATATGTTTAACATTATGAGTACTAAGTTTAAAACAAAGCTTTGATGGAAGCATCATTCACATCCTATTAAAACAAATACTACATGAAATCATGCAGAGCAGAGGTATTTTGTGATTATCTGTCATAAAATAATGCTGTTCTAATTGAAATGGTGTTAAATTATAGTTATATTATCATTACAGTGATTAACATTTTGCTTTCAAAATACTACATTTGACATGTATTTAGTGTCTGGCATTATGGGAAATTTAAATCATGTGATTGAAAAATATGTCTAATTAATCTACTTATCCACTAATATGATAGCTTATCAATTATGTACAGCAAGGTCATATTAACGTCATACCTAAGACTATGAGTCACGGTCCACTGGTTATTATTATTATTATTATATGCTCAACTTGTTACACTATGATGGAAAAACTATATCATTAGGATATCTGGATTTCATAGCCATTAAGTGCTAAATCAATAAACGCTATTTTAAAGTATTAATATCCCCCTTTAATAAGAAGTCTGTTTTGTCTTTCTTTCTTCACTGCTTAACCAATCATTCTCCTTTCTGAAATGGCCCATGATGTGGCAGCATTCCATTATGACATTTCACTGGCTGTAAACAACAAAAAGCCTCTTGACCTAGGGACATCAGTGAGCAAAGATATTGGAGTGTCACACCAGGCTGCCAGGCATATGACACTGTGTGCCTATATATCCACTAGTATTTTTTATGTGCTAGCATTATTGTAGCACATGGAGCACAGCAATTATGCTACAAAATTCGAAGAAAGACAACATTACTAAATCTCGTTCTGATGAATGATTGGTTAAGCAGTGAAGAAAGAAAGACAAAACAGACTTCTTATTAAAGGGGGATATTAATACTTTAAAATAGCGTTTATTGATTTAGCACTTAATGGCTATGAAATCCAGATATCCTAATGATATAGTTTTAGTGTGATGTAGTATACAACTATTCTTTTACAACCAAGACAACCTTTTGGCTTACAACGTCTCACTAGCAGCTCTAGCGGTTGTATTCATATATTCACCCAATTGTAATTATAATGGGCAGGATTTTAAGCATCTGCTTTAAATATTTGTAAATGTAAGGGGTAGTTTTACAAGCGTCTGCTTTGTCTATCTGGAAATATATTTGGAAATACCTTTCAACAAGGACGCTCTCCCCATGCTTAATATCTCTCTAAGTGTATAATCCTTCAGGCTAACATTGTAGTCCTTTGTTTAACAGTTGCATAGTAGTGATGTATGTTGTTGTCTTTTTTAACTGTTTTTAACATATGAAACTAAGCTTACTCATACTGTTATTCTTATGTTTAAACAAATGTATACTCAGCAAATGCTTTTAGTTATCATGTTATACTATAAATGAAACTGCCTATTAGATACCTGTTTAAGTTGAATATTGCTAACTATTGAATATTGCTTTCTTTATTTACATTGTTTTAACTTACTTATCTTCCTCTCTCTCTGTCCTATTTTAATAGTTTGTTAGGTGGACCCTGTACTCACCGGCTTTGTCTGACTCTGCCCTCCGGGAAGACCAGAACTCCACCTTCTAACCCTCACTCCCTCATCTTAAAGAGATCGCCCATTAAAGATTGTGAAAGTATGTTATTCTCATATGTGTCAGCCATAAACTCTGTCCTGTTTATCCTAGTCTAGCTACCTACACAGGACTGCCAGCAGCCACTAGCCCCTGTCCTTCTCCCCATTCTAAGTTAGTCTCCTTTTCCCTCCCCAAGACTACCACTGGGATTGATATCTACTTTTCACTAACTCCTTACCTCTCTCATCTCTTTCCTACCTGCATAATCTCTGATACTTGTTCCTTTTGCCACCAGGTGGCTTCCTACTATTACCTGGCTTGCTCCCTCTGGCCTACTTCTTTATACTCAATTTCCTTTGTTCTGCACCTGTACCCTCTCCTTCACTGCTTCTCATTCTCTTTACTCCTGACCTTGCCTACCACCCTTCTAGTATAGCTTACTGCTATAAACCTATACATCTTCATAGAGTACAGCTCAGTTTACAAACTATACCTTTTTCTCTGTTACAAACTTACCTGCTGTTTCCATAGCTCACTGATTGTTTTTTCTGGGCCTCACTACTCTTTTGTGTCTGCCCCGCTCCGTTCGCCCTGCGGGCTCACTCCGCTCCCCTCCCTGCCCCCATATCCCACCCGCCCCTAGCATCCCTAGCTTTATCCATATAATAGCCACTCCCCTTCATATCATAAACCTATCACAATCCAAATCCCTGAAAACACCCATTCCTTTTCCCGCTTTTTTCTAACTCACTCATCTGAGTAAGTAAGTGAGTAAACAGTTTTACTTTGCTAAGCACCATGAATATAGGAAAAATAATAATCCTGTGCTTTTTACTATCTCTGTTAGCTAGCTTATACCATATTAGTAAATATGAAGACCAACCATATATAGGTTACCACTTCCCCAGAAAACAAACAACAGCATTAGGGTCTCAAATTGCTCTTAAACTCCACTACCAACAATCCGACCTTTTTAAAGCCAAATTCATCCACTACCATCGAAGCAAAGTTAACCTCAACTATCATAAAAACAAGCTATCCCAGAAACTAGTACAAAAATTCAAAAAACTCCTAGAATACATCAGTAAAAATATCTCAAGGTCTGGAGATATCCACCCCAATCCTGGCCCTACATCAACAAGCAACCCTGACTGTCCTATGAATCTCCCTAACACATCCCACTTGCTACAAATTTTCCATCTAAATATTAGAAGTGTCAACAACAAAGTGCATAATTTACATGCACTCCTAGATACTACCTACCAGATATAATGTGTCTAACGGAAACATGGCTAAAACCAGAGATCAAAGACAATGAACTCATCCCACCTGGATATAATATATACAGGAATGATAGAAACAAAAAAAGGTGGCGGAGTTGCTGCACTCTTTAAAACTAGCCTTAACGTTACCATTAATCCTACCCAACCACCACAATTCTCTAATACTGAAATACTTGCCTTAAAGATTCACTTGAACAAAGACAAAAGTATTAACCTAATTGTTTTATATATCCCCCCTGGGAACAATGTCTATACATTGGAGAATATACTAAACTGGCTAATGAATAACTACCCACAAGAAACTATAATTATGAGTGATGTTAACATTGATTGGTACCTATGCTCTAATGATAATAACCCCACTAACACCAACCTTCATGGTTACTCACAAACTATTACTACATCCACCAGAATGGGAAATGCTAATCAAAAAGAAAGCATTCTTGACTGGATCCTTATAAACAGTCACCCTCACACATATACGTCTGGAACCCTGCCTAATGAAATTAGTGACCACCTTATCACATATATTACTAAAAATAAACCAGACAATTCCACTGTTCCAGTCTTTAGATCTATAAGAAACAAAAAAAACTTTGACCTCATAAAATTTAAAAATGAGCTGCAATCCTGTAACTGGACACCACTCAAATATCTTCCCCTAGATGAAGCAGTAGAACATTTCAATACCACCTTCCTATCCATACTAGATACCCATGCCCCAAAAGACGCATCAAAACTAAAACAAAGATTGCCCCTTGGCTCTCAACTGAATCTAAACTTAAAATAAAACTCAGAAATAAAGCTTGGAATACCTGGCGAACAACCAAAACAATCCCAGACCGTATGAAATTCCAACAACTAAGAAATGCAACGAAAAAAGCCATAGTAGCTGACAAAAAAAACTTTTATTGTTTGTTACAGAATAAGCACCAAAATAACCCTCAGAAATTCTGGGCAGGCTTGAATAACCTTCTCCACCCAGGTAAATCATCCACTCCAACTCCTGAAACAGCAATGGATAAAGACCCCATTGAAATAGCCAATACCTTCAATATGTTCTTTACAAACATTATCAAAACCTTAGCCAACCAACTATCCTCTTGTAGCCAACCGATCATGGAAACACTACCACAACCTTTAAAGACCTTCCTCCTAAAAAGTGTCCCTACATCTTCAATAAGAGCCCTTTTACAGAAACTTAAGCCATCTACCCCCTCTGCAGACCTACTCCCAGCAGAATACCTTCAAAAAGCTGCAGATGTTATTGCCTATCCAGTTTCTATCCTCATTAATCGAACTTTCTCGGAGTCAATAGTACCAACTTTATGGAAAATATCCCATGTAATACCACTCCATAAAGGAGGGACATCCACTGAACTATCTAACTATAGGCCCATAGCGTTAATGTCCCCATTAGCCAAAATTATGGAAAGATGTATGCACAAACAGCTACTCCACTATCTTATCCATAACAACCTACTAGCCAACTCCCAGCATGGTTTCAGACCCAAACACAGTACCACAACTGCCCTTCTCTCCTTCACTGACACAATAAACCATAACCGTAATGACAAGAAAGTGTCCTCTGCCTTATTTCTAGACCTATCAAAAGCATTTGATATGGTCAACCATCAACTACTCATGGAAACCTTAAAAACCTCTACCTGGATAACTTGACACTAGACTGGTTTAAAGCCTACCTCTCAGACAGGAAACAAGCAGTATTGTGGCAGAATACTCTCTCCACTTTACTACCAAATACCATTGGGGTCCCTCAAGGGTCCATTTTGGGGCCACTTCTTTTCTCGGTCTTCATTAATGACCTCCATACAGTCATTCCCGAGGCCACCTGTATTCAATATGCGGACGACTCAACACTGGTTTGTTCAGATACATCTCTAGACAGACTACTAACTAAAACCCAAAATTGCTTCACCAAAATCGAAAACTGGCTATTAGGACGACAGTTAATCCTAAATCCTAAAAAAACTAAATTATTGATCTTTCAACCAACTCACAAAAATCACCTTATTGATGTCTCCATAACATCCAAAAATGGTACTATCATTTCCCCAGACCCCCACACAAAATTGCTAGGAGTTACTATTGATAATAAACTGAAATTCGACACACATATCAACCTGTCCATCAAAACAGTAAACAAAAAATTAGGATCGCTCTATAGAATTAAAAACTTCCTAACACCAAGTACTAAAATCACCATTGCCCGAACACATTTGCTCTCCACCCATCTTTATTCATCTGCAATATTCACCAATCTTAACAAAACCATACTTGATAAACTATCCAGCTCATATAATCATATAGCTAGATTTGCAGCAGGAACTCCATACAGGACCCATCACTGCACCAACCTCAAAAACCTAACATGGATTGAACTCCCCAACCTTGTTAGAATTACCCAACTCACTGAAGTATATAAAATTCTCAAAAACCCCGACAATTGTCCTTCACTTCAGAACCTAGTCCTTCTATACTCTAATCTTAACAGTCTACGTTCTGCAAACAGACCACTCATAAAGATGGTCAAAGCTTATAATACTGGAGGAGATGCACTCTTTCCAAACGCTGTTGGAAAAGTCTGGAACTCTCTTCCCACCAGTATTCTTTCCTCTACCTCCCTACCCCATTTCAAGAAACAACTGTTTCACCACTATCAGAAGCACTGGCTTTGCCAATGCTCATCCCCTGACTGACATTTCTTAGTCTCTATTGTCTACTTGAATTGCTCATGGTCTTCATTTTTTTATTTCCTTATATGCATTGTTAACAAATGAATTTTTGCAACCTGATTGTTTGTTTGACTTTTGACTGTTTTTCTCTCTCTGTAATATTATAATTTTGGAAATGTCTGTATTTTTGTATAATGATGGAGCTTTTCTCCCCGGGCCTCCGCTGAAAAAGGACATTGTATCCAGTCGGATTTTTTTCCCGGTTAACAAATGTAAAATAAATAATAAATAAAATGTAACAAAGGTGTTTAACATTGCAAGTTGGCATAGGTGAATGTGTGTCTCTAAAAAACAAACTCTTAAAAAAGAAACCCTGCTGATTTTAAAGTATGGTACTTTGGAGCCTCAGTGACTTGACAAAGAATGTAATTGGAAGTATGTGATTTGAATTGCATGCTTAATTGATTAATTGTTTTGTGCAATATGCTGTATATAAGCAAACAGTATTTTGTAATGTTTTTACTCTTGGAAGGCTGTGTAAGCTGAAGCGCTAAGTGTTTTATTAAATTTGCTTACTTCTTGGATGGGTGGTCTTGGTGGTATTTTATTAGCATTAGCTACTTCTGTCTGCTGACTCCTTCTCATGCACATCAACAATTGCTATCCATTGCCTGCCCCCACATGAGACATCAGATAATGCTGTCTGCTGCCTCTTCCCACCTGCTACCTGCTGCCTTCCATCACCTACACATCAGCTATTGTTGTAAGTTACCTTTTCCACCTGCAAAACACCTAGTGCTGTCTGCTATCTTCCCCAACCTCTAACACTAGCTTTTTCTGTTTATTACATGTCATGTGACTCATCAGCTACTGCTGTCTACTAGCTCCTGCTCCCACCTGCACATCAGTGATTGCTGTCTATTGCTTCTCCCCACCTAGCACATCAATTAATACTGTCTGCTACCTCCTCCCAAATGTGGCATATCAACTATTGCTGTTTTCTATGCCCCCACACACATGCACACATTCACAGTACATCAAATATTGTTCTCTGTTGCCTCTTCCAACCGATTTATCAACTTCTGTTGTTTGGCTGCTTTCACTTTGCCTGACACTTCTACTGTTTTAGTCTGTTGCTAGTGACCGTTATACTGCATGTCTCACAACCTCACCTATGCATGATCAGAACCCCCTGCTCAGAGAGTAAGGAACATGTCACTATCTTCCCCTCACTCATTCAGCAGTTAGTGGAATTACTTGCCAGTTCAAGCTTTCTCAAGCCCCAGAACACTGTGTCGTTATCCTATACAGTACTCTGACTCTCAGGCTGTATCTGACAGTACCACACCCTCAGCTTACACCAGCAAAACTGAAGTGTATTTTTGTAATAAATTATACTATACTGGTGCAGCAGATAGTGACAATTATTTCAGATCATACCAGACATATTATGGTGCTGTCCTTCTGGTGGCCAAAGCTCTGTTACTTCCTACCCCCACAATCTGCAACCCATCACATTCGACATCCCGCATTTATACATCACACCCTATTACTTTTGCCACCAGAAGTGAGATATTCCTTTGTTAAAATATTTACATTATGAATCTTTTCATAATCAATGTCTAAGGCAGATCTTCTTTAACTGGTATCTGCCATACCGAAAATTGTGAGTTTTTTGATGCATGTACAGTATTTAGCTTTCACAACCAGGTGAAGCCCACAAGGCAAATTGTCCTTTATTTCTGGAAAATAAGAACTTGGATATGGTTAAACCTCTAGGCAAATCTGACAACTCTTGCTGAAAGCCAAGAGCTTTGATCTGGTTAGGTGACATGCTTAGAACTATATATAATGCAGGTGGAAGTTGTATTAATAAAATCTCACATCTGTAGCATGTGATCTTTTCATATTATGTAATGTGCTATCACATTTTACAGAAATTGCAGTCAGAAATTATTTAAACTATCTTTGTAATCCATTATATGGTGCACAAATTACTTAACTTTGACATAGCTGTGAATCTGCCATTAAGATACATGAAGCATTTATTGTATCTAGGCAATATTAGTTTTAAGTAATTTTTAAATTAATAACTGTATCCATTAGGTCAGTAACCTCCATCTAGTCCTTTAAAACCAGTCTGAAACACTTTTTAGTCAAAATCTGACCCTGTTCTTGTTCAACCCCAGTGTGAACTATATCCCTAAATATGAACAAGTACCTGCTCATATCTCATTCCTCCTTATTCCCCTTATTTACTCACTTCCTAACTTCAGTTTCTCTGCTATAATTCTAAATATGCCATAACCTTGTTTTTTTCTCTCACTTCATATTGCATTTCCTACTTGTATTATACTAATTTGCATTTAATTTCTCTAAGCTGGCAAAAATTTCCCTAAATATTAAATCATTGCCATATAAGTTGCATCTGTTTTTAGTCAATTTTGTCACAATATGTGTAATTTGATATAATAATTTAAACTGTAGAGGTTTTGTATTATTTTTGAAATACATACGTAAATAAATAAACGACTCATTCAAAGTTGCATATGCATCAATAGTATAGGTAAAGTTGTCTGATTAACATTGTGTTGACCAGACTATTGAAGCATCATTTCTGGTTGCATTTGTTTCTAGTCTTACCAAGATGTATAGTGAAGTCATAATTTTCTAAGATCAGATGAAGCATAATGCTGGATTTAAATATAATTGTTACATATACATTTAGAACGTCTTCAGTTGTACATAAGAATGTGAAACTAATGCAGTGTGTTTTCAGCTGGCATTCTAGATACAATAGCCATGTGGTATAGAGATATCCCTTTATGTTTATATAGGAAACGGAAGCAGTAAGTAAATGTTTTTCCACTCATATGGTGCTGTGACTGCATAATGTGGTTCATATGCTAAATACTGCGTGGTAGTTTTGGACAGAAATTCATTACAAAGTAGCACAGAGCAGCAGTCGCATATCCCACGAAATACGACAATAGTGAGTTGTAGTAAAACCGTATCTTGGGAACTGTCACACTATATCTCATGGCATTATATGCCCTGCCTTGTGAAATTGTAAAGAACCTCAAACATTCTCCTGAGTTCACCTGCCCAAAATAAATGTTTTGTTAAAATGGTTTCAGAGTTCCTGTGCTCTTATATGCTGAATGAGGTATACTCTGAGTGCTGGACTGGCTTGTGCCATAGAAATGACTTATACTAACAAAATCTTTTAGCAAAAACATTTACAGCACCACTTCAGCATTTGCTGTTAATTTGAAAAATGTGGGCTTAGATGTATATTTCTACAGATGCAAAGCTGAAAGTATTTTAGCTCTGATGTCACCACTCCTGAGTAACTTTTAACAGGGTAAATTATGCTGAGTCAGCGTAATCTAAGTATACAAGTGTATAATTTCATTCTTAAGGAATACTTTAGATGTAAGAGATATAGGACCAGATTCCAAAACAAAGTACACGAGGCAAGACATTGCATGAAAGATGTTGATAATTTGTGCATATTGATCTGTCTAAAATATGGGTTTTAAACAATGCACTTAACTGAAGAAATAGTCACACAGCAACTTAATAGTCATACATCAACCATTTGTGGATAATGTACAACTGTATACATTGTATGCAGTGTTACAACAGAATAAAAGGTAGAGTTAAAACTTGTTAGTTCCCTCACAGCTCTCCTTTTGTAAATTACAAGGCACGACATGTGGAAAATGGCAAAGTTTCCCCTTCCTGTCAACAAGAACCCTGAATGTGAATATGCTGAGGGTACAGGAGTTGACAGTAACCACTGTATTTTTACAAGGAGGCACCCAGCTAAGTATTAGCAGCAGCAAGCAGGTCTTACCAGATTAGATCTCTGATCAGGAGGTTATTGGCTTTATCTGCAGGTGTCTCGTTCATGGATGCATTTTGTTTTGTGCCCAGGCTTCTTTTCTTGCTACTGTGTTTCTAAGTATCTGCTCTCTTGCTACATGTTGTAGTAAAGTGCGTGAGCTCAGTCTTCACTGTTTATACTCACTTTGAGACCACTGAATCTCACAGAAATAAGATTTTTTATGTTTCACTAACTGTTCCTTCTTCAAATTTTAGTGACATTAGAGTGATAATAATAATAATAATAATAATAATAATAATTATTATTATTATAATAATAATAATACAATAGAGTGTGGAGGTGAAGCCCTCTGTATTGGGGCTGGTGGGAGAGGGGGATCTGTTGGCAAAAAACTTTGTAAAGTCTTTCATCCTTTAACTGCATGAAACTAATTTACTTGTGCCAACATGTATTTCAGTGATATGAACAAGTAGTCTCATGCATTCAGGAACAAACTATCATGTTTAGAACTTTGGGATTTCAATATTTCATAGTGTTGTGGACAAAGAGTGTGGTGAGTGCACAACACATAATTCCACCAGGCCTGAAGAAAACCTAAGCTTCCTAGAAACCAAAGTCTACCTTTTACTGTGGATACATCCAACTGAGACATTTCAGTGCCATATAATGATACAGATGGGATACACATGACTGTTGACTCTCACACGTTGGCTAAGTGTCATGAGGCTGAGAATTATATAAAGTTTCACCAATGCTAGTTAAACCCTGAGATCCATGGTAAGTTCTTTGTGGTAGCACACCTTTCTCCTTATCTTGGAGTCATTCACTTCACAGATGATGAACATATGCACTTCAACTAGGAGAGGTGGTATTCAATAAGATATCACGCTACGTGTCCAGTAGATGCACAAAGTCTGCAAATCACATCATGCTTCCTTATAAGTGTTCAAGATTCATTTATACGGAAAGTCTGTGTCCATCAGGACATGAAGTGAGTGAGTGTTATTTATGATATATGCATAGTGTAGTCTGATGTCCAGAGTTCCATAAAATATATTAAAATATATACAATTTTTATTGTAGAGCCAAAACTGAAAGGCAGCAGTGCAGATTTTTACAACATAGTTAAATGAAATATCGGTAATAGACTGCATCAAATAAATAAACATTCTGAAATAAAACTGAAGGTCATACATACTTGACTGTTTCACAGTAGATTTTGTATCAAAGACCACGAGTCCCCATAAAATAGGAATGAACTCTTAGATAAAAAGTCTATTAATCCGTCTCTGCTTCAGCAGGAGATGGGAATTATATCCTCAGCATACAGATGCTCTCAGGCTACACTGGAATTCCCTTTCAGGGAGATGTCTAGGTCTTTCCATGAATATGTCATGAATATTCCCTCTTTATTGCAGATTTATTGCAGATACACCACCCAGAAACCCTATTCAAGGCAAAAAGTTATTTTCCAGAAGAGAGAAACTTCTCTGAATCTCCAGTGCTAGAGCTCCTTCTTTTGTACATCATAAATCTGGAGTCATGAATTGCCTTGCTGACTAATACAACCATGCAGCTATGCTGACTATACCATTTTCTTAAAACAACAACCACAATTAAGTCACTGTTTTGAAAGAACCACCAGCACTTACAATAGGGTACTATGCTGATGTAAGGCATTAAAGTACAGTGACAAAGATATTGCTGGGACAAATGCTATTATGTTTTACAAGGGGCAAAGTTTATCCTTTAGAGATCTGGCTAATAATAGCATCATCCCATCCTCATGCACCTGAAGAAGTAACAGTCAGTCCTGTGGACTGAACAGAAATGTGGCTGAACATGTGGTTGAAGTGCTGAAGTCCTGATTTGGGTATCTGGACACATGTAGGAGTGTACTGCAACCTAAGATAGTCACTGTGTCTGTAGTCTTTGCACAATATGACAACAGCAAAGTGAAATGGCTTCTTTGTCCACAGCTTAGCATACCTATACCAGAAACCAAGACAGACAGGAACAGCTATTAAATATACTACCTAATGGCAATTAAATATCAGAGGAGGAAGAATGCCACTATGAGAGATGTAGGCATTTGTGGCATGCCTGTTCACCAGCAATATGGAAATGTTTGGTATAAGCAGATATGACATTACATACCATATGCATTAGTAGTACTCGGAGAAGCACAATGTGTACACTGATGCAATTGTGTTACTGTAACCAACACCACTGTAGCTAGTATGCACACATGAGCTAATATGTGTGTTGCATATGAGTATATATATCTGTGTGCATATGCTTTTTCTTCCCATTTATGTTTGCATTTTGATGGCAAGAAATATATTTTTTTCTTATTTTAGTTTCCTCATGGAATCACACTCAGTATTTTATAGTATTTGTTTTTTTTGAACAATGTAAACTTTCCCATCTGATCTCTGCCATGCACACCATAACACTATAACAATAAGTGCAGTGTCAGACCCTTAATTCAGTATGCTTCCTTATATGTGTCACTCTGGCCCCAGCATGAATTCTGCTCGGTAACATAATAAAGTATTTCTATATATTTATTTTATTTTTATTTTATTTTACATTTGTTAACTGGGATAGTCTGAATGGACAAGGTCCATTTTCAGTGGAGAAAAGCTCCACTTAATTCAAAACAACTAATAACTACAATAATGATATTAAACATAGTGTAAAAAATATTTGTTATACTAGTAATATCTAGTGAGAAAAGAAAACACTGCAGACAATTCAAATCAGCAATATTTACATATGCACGTTCTGTTTGTAGTAAGAAACAGACAGAGATTGCAAAAACTTCATGTTTGTCAAGGGATACCATTTGTAAAAACCCTGCTTACTGGGGCATGTGCTATGAGAGAAAAAGAGAAAGTGTGAAGGTAAAAGACTTTAGGACTATGTGACACATGGACAGAGCCAAAAACTTATAAGATGGGCCTTAGGGAGTTTTTGAATTGTATAGTATTTGATGCAGAAGTCACGGATGTAGGGAGAGTATTCCAAGTTTTTTGCTATAATGTGTGAAAATAGAGCTTTTCCTGCTGTGTTGTCAGCTGAGGTGATAGCGAGGAGTGACTTGTTGGCAAAGCGGAGTGGACAATTCGGTGTGTAGTTTGTAATTGGAGTTTTGTTGGGTTGTTTTAGGATGTTGTATGATATGACAAGTTGGTGATAGACTAGTAGCTGTGGGAGCTCAAGCCAATGAAGTTGCCTATGAGGTATGCAGTGATGCAGTGATGCAGTGATGGGTTCTTAATGGGGAATTATTAGCAAACTTGGCAATTTTGTTATAACAGGACACAAGTTTGTCTAGGTCAGATTTCCTAACATAAGTGAGAATTGGGGCTGCATACATTAGTGTGGAAAGAAGGTGGGTTTGAGCTAGGGTGACCTGAGCCTGATCTGATAGAAAGTTTTTTTGTCTATATAGGGAACCCATTTTTTGTGTACCTTTTTTTATAGTTTTATAGTTTGAGAGATATGGATGTCAAGGTGGAGGTTGTTATCTATTTCGATGCCAAGGAGCTTGGTGTGGAGAGAGTGTAAAATTACAGTACCATTATTGCAGGAGATAGAGAAGGAGAGTGGAGAGGTTTTTGCTTTGTCTGGGGTAAATAGAAGTAGTTTTGTTTTGTTAGGATTTAAGATGAGTTGAATATTAGTGATCCACCTTTCTACTGAGGCAAAAGATTCTTGGGCGAGGTGCTGTAGGGTGTTAAGAGATGGGGCTGAGCAGATTAAGGTGGAGTCATCTGCATACTGGATTAGTGAGGCCTGAAGGGTAGAGGTATGTAGGTTACTGGTGAAGATAGAAAAGAGTAGTGGGCCCAATATGGAGCCTTGGGGTACACCAGTGGTAGTTGGGAGTAGAGGTGATAAAACTCCTTGCCACTGGACAGCTTGTTGTTGGTCTGATAGGTAATTTTTAAACCAAGCAATAGTGCTGGGGGTAAAGGCTAAAGAGATTAGAATATCTATTAGTATGGAGTGAGAAACCATTTCAAATGCTTTGGAGAGGTCAAGGAATATAGCAGACACAAATCTGTTGTTATTTCTATGTTGGTTAACCAGGTTTGTGAAGGAGAGAAGGGTGTGGGTGGAAGCCATGTTGTGTAGGGGAGATGAGATTATTTGAGTTTAGGAAATGCATGACTTGAGAGTGTATGCATTTCTCTAGTATCTTTGTTAAGGAGACAGAATGGCAATGGGGCGGTAGTTTGAGAAATCATAGGAGTTTCCACCCTTATGAAGGGGAATAATGTAGGAGATTTTCCACAGTTGAGGGATAAAGGATTCCTGTATAGAGCGGTTGATAAGGATTGAGACTGGGTAGGATATAGAGTCGTTAGCCATTTTTAGGAAATGTGTTGGTAAACCATCTGCTGCAAGAGTAGTGGGTTTAAGTTTTAAGAGGTGTTTTTTATATTAGAGGTTGGGACAGGTGAGAAAGTAAAGGGAGCTGAGTTGTTAGGAGCTGTTGGCATGGATGAGTAGCTATTTTTGGATAGTTGAGTAGATAGAGTGTTTGTTGAATTTGGAGGCTATATTGCTATCTGTGTTTGTGGAGGTTGAGGTGAGAGCTGGTGTGGTGGTTTTACCAGGTTTCAGAAGGGAGTTAATTGCATGCCAGAATTTTTGAGGGTTGTTGGAGTATTTGTTTTGGATACTTAGTAGTTCTGTTTATCAAGCTTTGTTTGTTGTTTGACCTGGTTCCTAAGGTGTTGATAGTTTTGTTTGGAATGATTTCTGTTGTCTTTCTTCCAGGTTTTCCATGCCTTATCCCTGGACTTTAATAGGGCTCTAGTGGACTTGCTAAGCCATGGAGCATAGTGAAGTTTGACTCTAATTGTTCTTATGGGGGCTATTAGGTCAAGGATCCTAGTGAGAGTAGTATTAAAATAGTCCACTGCTTGGTCCAAGTCAAGGGTGCATAGTGGTTCCCAGTTACATTTTTTTAATGTAGTGTTGAGATCTAGAGGGTTAACATTGTGATCATTTCTGACATGTCTTTAGACTGTAGGTTTGGGTATGTTGGGAGGTGGTCGCTAAGTTCATCTGGTAGACAACCTGTTTGGAAGATTTGTTCTGGATAGTTTACTAATCTAGTATAGATTCCTTTTGGGACTTTATCTACTCTAGTAGGTTCTTGAATGGGTTGAGAGAATCCATATAGGTTGATGTAGTTAGTGAGGTTTTTAGAATTGCAGGTTAGCCAATCAGTGTTTAGGTCTCCTAGTAGAATAGTCTCTTGTGAGAGGTTGTCTTTTACCCACTGAAGAATCTCCTCAATTATTGGAGAGTTATTACCTGGAGGGATGTACGCACAAAGAGTATTGATACTCTTTTTTCTTATTTAGGTGTAGCATAGCGCCTATGATCTAAGCAGTATTACATTTTGGTAGAGGAGTTAGTAGATGTTGTATAGTAAGTGTATTTTTATAGACAATTGCAACACACCCTCCCTTCTTTCCTGTCCTATCTAGTCTTAGGATATTATAGCCTGGAGGGAGAATTTCCTCATTCTGTGTGCGCTGGGTTTTAGCCAGGTCTCTGTTATGGTTAGAATGTCAGGGGAGTAGTGAGTTATGAATGCGTGTAAGTGAGGGAGTTTTATATATTGCAAGAGTTAAGGTTAATGATAAGTAGATCTGCTGTGTGTTTGTTTGGGGGTAAATGTTGACTGGTCCTGGATTTGGGTGAATATCTCCAGATGTAAGTAGGTATTTCTTTAATAATAGATGAAGTCTGCTTGTTTGTAAAATGTCTATGTGGAAATTGCATGACATTTTTCTAGTGTGGGACAGTGGAAAGTACTTGTATATAAGTAATGTTGTGTTGTTATTAAATAAAGAGGGGCTATTGGGAAGCTTATGTGGGTTTTTGTAGGTGTGAAGGTATGTGTTGTATGGCAGGTGGTGTGGGGTAGAGGTATGTATGTGTGTGAGAATGTAGTACAGGTTAGTGGTGTGAGGGTCAGTAGGAGAGATGTAAGGAAGCAAAGCATGGTTTGTATCATGCTGTATTTGGATGAAAGTAGTGTTAATTGGATGAGAGTTAACTAGGGGTGGGATTTGGGAAGATTGCAGTTGATTGGCTGTAGGGAGTGGTCAGATGATTTAGGGTTAGAATAAATCTAGAAGTAGTGGGGGCGGGTGGGAACTGGAGCAGGGTAGGGGAGCGGAGTGAGCCGAGCGAAGCATGGTGAATTGAGCGGGCCCCAAGCATACCCCAAGGCTGCAGAGGCAATCGTTTTTTGACAAAGATAAGGTATTACAAAGGGACAAATAAGCTGATTTCCTAAACCTTGACTTTCTGTTTTGTACAGTATCCTTTGCTTTAGTTACAGAAGTAGTTGGGAAATACCTTATGTATTTCTACCAGTGCTTCGGACCCCCGAGCGGTTTGCTACAAAGTTAATCTCCAAACTTTACCAACATTAAGAATAGGAGAGTTAATAACCTTGTTTCCTTGCAGGTAACACAAACAAAACAGTTTTATTGTCTGATTTCAGGTTGTTTGCAGTTAGTAGTCCCCTAACATTGTGAGCCTTTCAATGGGAGGGGGGCAGGCTGGGTAGGGTGGACAAGAGGGCTTAGAGTCCCTTGTTTCCTTGCAGGTAACACAAACAAAAGAGTTTTACTGTCTGATTTCAAGTTTTTTGCAGTTAGTAGTCCCCTAGCATTGCAAGCCTTTCAATGGGGGGGGGGGGGTTCTGGGTAGGGTGGCCAAGAGAGTTTAGAATCCCTTTGTTTCCTTGCAGGTAACACAAATAAAACAGTTTTACTGTCTAATTTCAGGTTGTTTGCAGTTAGTCATCTCCTAGCGTTGTGAGCTTTTCAATGGGGGAGGGCAGGCTCGGTAGGGCGGACAAGAAAGTTTAGAGTCCCTTGTTTCCTTGCAGGTAACACAAACAAAACAGTTTTACTGTCTGATTTCAGGTTGTTTGCAGTTAGTAGTCCCCTAGCATTGTGAGCCTTTCAAATGGGGGGGGGGGGGGCAGGCTGGGTAGGGAGGACAAGAGAGTTTAGAGCCCCACAGGAGATGGTGTTCGCGAGCACTATCAGTATAATTTAGCCTTATGCTCCTCGTGCAATCGACATGACATCTACAAGACTGATGAGGACCAGAGTGTGGCTGCTAACTGGTCAGGTCATGCTGATTGCAATTTGAGTTTTATCTCTCTGCACCACAGGACTTGCAAATGGCATGCAAGAACTGTGCAGTAGTATTAGCTAGTTATTCCAAGTACTGCCGCTGGTGTACAAGTCAGTATTATGATCAACTGTCTTGATATAGATTATTGGGATGCTTATACATGCTAAGCTGTTACACATACTTTAGGGCTATATAACCCTGACATACAATCCTGAAGATGTGGTGACTTTATTTTGTTACTTGTATGCCTGCTAAACAGATAGGTCACAAAAGATCTCATTCCGTACCCACATTAACAAGAGGCCACTGTGTTAATTACTCTTAATAGAATAAACAAAATTAATGTACTAAAACAAATGCCTTCATTTCTTGTAGTAAATACTACATGACACATCACTGTAAAATGACCAAATTAGCAGACAGAATGTACTGTTAGATGTCATAATACTGCATTATATGTCTCCTAATCTTCTGAGGAATGGCTTTCTAGCTGAGTTAAAAGTCTGAAATACACAGATTGTGCTCATAGCTGCTGAGACCAGTTGGAAGAACATTAATCTATCTCTTCTATTACACTAGAATTTAACAGAAATGTCCCTGTTTGTAACATATACTACGACAAGTTCAGAGTATAGCTTACCTTGACTTACCTGACCTTTCATTGCAATCTGCTTGAGTAAGGCAATTTCAGGTGTTAGTTCCAGGTAAGTTGTGTTCATTTCATTAATGTTTGCTACTGATTACAGAGATATATTACAATTGAAAACTTTTATTTTTATAATGTTTGAGTTTGTCAGGAACCAGAGAAAGGACAATCTTTTTTCACATTTGTAAATGACTGCACTTTTCCTGAGTTGCAGTAATATGATAATGGAAGTATATAAGTAAACAGGAGTAAGAGGTGACAGTACATGGATGTTGAAAAAATGCTTGTTTTAAAGGTTGTGATATCCCCATGTTCCCCTGTGTACACATGTCTAGAGTTTTTTCATACATATAATTGATTTCAGTGTAGAAATATATACTCCACTAGGCTTAGAACTTGCATATTCAGATAAAACACAGTGACATCTATAACTGTTTATTTATGCAATGAATGTGGGTGGAGACAATATGTTTATTAACTTAGTGAAATTACACGTGGTTTGATATTTCTATATAAATGAGTAACATTCCATTCAGAGCCCTTTGTTCTTCTATGAACCATTCAGCGATATTGCTATGACTCTGTGTGTGTGTATGTGTGTGTGTGTGTGTGTGTGTGTGTGTGTGTGTGTGTGTGTGTGTGTGTGTGTGTGTGTGTGTGTGTGTGTGTGTGTGTGTGTGTGTGTGTGCGCGTGTGTGTGTGTGCATGCATGTGTGTGCGTGTGGGCACGCGCGTGCGTGTGTCTGTGCATGCATGTGTGTGCGTGTGGGCACATGTGTGTGTGTGTGTGTGTGTGTGTGTGTGTGTGTGTGTGTGTGTGTGTGTGTGTGTGCGTGTGTGTGTGTGCGTGTGTGTATGTGTGTGTATATATCATACAACAAACAAGTAATCTCCGTGGTATCCCCAAAGTCTCAAAACAACCCACTAAACAAGTGTAGTGGGTCCAAAAACAAAACAGTGTAAGAAACTTCTCTGTGTGGAAGATTTTCAGTCCATATATTTCTAGTTAATCATTGTATATTAATCAGATCAGACAACAGTAGTAGAAGTAGCGAACTTAAACTCATCTTAAGTCAAAACAAAACAAAACAAAAAATAATAATAGAAAATATATAACTGTACAGCATTACTAAATATTCTAAAGTAATCCAAGTAAGGCAGGCAGTCTGTTTCCAGTCGAACATCCTTTTCGACTGGAAACAGACTGCCTGCCTTACTTGGATTACTTTAGAATACTTAGTAATGCTATACAATTATATATTTTCTATTATTATTTTTTGTTTTATTTTGTTTTGACTTGACGAGTTTGTTCGCTGATTCTACTACTATTGTCTGATCTGATTACTATACAGTGATTAACTAGAAATATATGGACTGAAAATCTTCCACACAGAGAAGTTGCTTACACTGTTTTATATATCATAGAACCTGACACGTTATAAATAATTAAAATTACTTTTTTGTGTAGAAATCTACTACAAAATTAAAGTATAGTGAGACATCTGTACATTCCATCTGCAGTGTAGTATCTCTAAAAGAAACAATGTTAGCATATATATGAATGAAATGTTCAGGAGAAAAAACAATGAAAAATTAAAGATGTGCAATCCAAATGAAAAGTCCAGAAGATGCACACCTCTCAAATGTTGATTTTGACAGAATTTCACGATTTGTTTCCATATTTTGATTTGTCACCTATAAGAATATATACTTTTGTTGCAAAACAGTAAGGGTTGTTTTCAATAGTGCCAGACATTGCAGTTTTTTACCTATTGCTATACAGAAAATGCATATCAATACACATTTCCTTATTACTTTCAGAGTAACTTGTCATTCAAAAGTCTCATTGTGCTACTGGTCTGTGTCCCTGATTTTTGAAATAACAGCTTGGAAGCTATGGAAAAGTTACTCAGTTAGCTAAACAAATCTTGTAGGAAGATAACATATGAGATTGAAGTGTTAGTTTCATTTTTTTCTTCTTCTTCTCCTTCTTCTTCTTCTTCATCTTTATCTTCCTGTTACCAGGAGCGGCCTTAGTTCAACCGGTGCCCTAGGCAAATGGCTCCAGGGCACCCCCACCACACCACCCGGTGCCCCCATCTTGGTCTACCTACACCAAATAAATACTGGAAAAGTGCCCCTGCTTGAGCGGCGCCCTAGGCAACCGCCTAGTTGGCCTATGCCTAAGGCCGGCTCTGCCTGTTACTATGGTATCAGAACTGCTACACTCTAGATGATTGCCATTATTCTGGGTACCTTATTTTCATGTGTGTATTTCAATAAACAAAGTTTAGCATAACAGAGCCACATAGATTTTCTTTATACTTCAGCTTTGACCAACAGCTGTCTTGCATACGTCCTTGACAAATTGAAAACCATCAATACATTTCTGTTGAGAGATTAGACTCCCAGAGGCATTGTAAGCCTTCCCCGACCCTGCATCTGCGAATGGATGCATTGCCATACTAGTTGCTGCAATACCTTCCAGATTCTTTACTTTGGTTTTAAACAGCATCTGAGAACCAGATTGGTTAGACAAGTTAGTGAGGATGAATACAAGCAGATCTTAAATGTGTTACATTGTACCTTTCTTAATGGAGAACTAATGTTTAGTTCTTGCCATTGACCTACATTGAACTATACATCTGGTTGGGCTCAGTTGAAGAAGGGTGTTCCACAGGGTACTGTCCTGGGACTAATATAATTTAATACTTTTAATACTGTGTTTTCATTAATACCAACAATTTTAAATATGTTGATGGCCAAGAATGACGATGATATGAAAACTGGATGAGTGATGAGCACACATTATTATACTGATATATTTTAATCGGTACTTTAGCCAAATAGTCTTGTGGTTAAATCCGAACGAGTTAAAAGTTATAAGGAGAAATGTGGTATTTTACATTTTGGGAAAGTCTATATTAATTCAAATGAGAAATTAGGGACTGATGACTACAGAACCTGACAAAGTATAAGGACCTATGTGTTATTAGTAGTAATATTATTTAAATTCAGGTCTCATGATCCAAAAAATAAAAAATAAAAATAAATAAATAAATAAATATATTCAGGTGGTTGATTTAAGTCTTAGGAATTCTGATACAGGGAATAAAAACATTCTATTTTAACACTTTTACTGAGTTATCATTTGTGAAATAGGCAAACTTACCTTTTCATAAATGTAATAAAACCATATTAGCAAGTTCACATTTATAACCATTATAATTCACGTCTACTGTTAAATAATATATAAACTAAGCAACATTACATAAATTATTCAATTCCTGCCTTCTCTTAAACCTCATTTCCCCTACAAAACATTTTTCTGCATGTATTGTTCTCACAGTTTCTATTTGTGTATGTAATTTGTGCCTATCCTTTCATAAAGTACATCTGCCTGTTCTTTTATCTCAGTTACAATATTCATTACTTCAGTTATAGTTGGTTTAGATTCTGATTCCTATTTTATAGCAATTGCTTTTTCTGGAAGCCACCAGAATTAAACTTAACAAGGACTTACTATGTTTAGGCAATTCAGATCTTGTATCCCAGTTGAAAAAAAATCACTTCCTTAGTTACACTCATTTGCTCGCCCAGTATTACTGATACAGTAATCTGTAGGGAATTTTTTAAGTTTGCCAACTCTTAACGCTCCCAAAACACATGCTTCCAGTTACTTCTTTCTTCCCCATTATCCCTCCAATGTCCTAAATCTAACTGGTGAAAAATTCTTTGGAGTTTGCTTGGGGTATAAAAATATCTATGCAAACACTTCCAGACAAAAATGCTAAAACTTCCAGATTTTTTTCATATTTGAGAACCATACTTATGTCCTCCCTCTGGTTCTTTATAAATTGCAAATTGAGTCTCTTTCCCATTTTTCTGACCTCTTCTGATTGCAGTTATTGTATATGCTCTACTAATTAGGGAATAAAGACATTTCAAATTGTTTATAGCCTATGTTCTTCTGATTATAAAATACACAAAAGCTGTTTTGTAATTTACTACTTCTTAAAGATATAAAATGCAAATTTACAAAGAGAATCCCAGAGATTAATGGTAATTCATACCATTCTACACCTGGAAGCCTTGATCTCTTTTTTATTAGCTACAGCTATCTGAGGTGAAACTGAGTTTAGCCTTCAAAGCCTTATTAAATGAACGGATTCACCTTGTGCTAAACATTGAGCTATCGGACTTGAATCAAGTAAGACTACAAGAAGAGTAAGCACTACATATAGAATTAATAATAGTCAGTCAATAGTTCGTCTGTGGAACAGGCTACTGTTTTATTCAACAGCTGAGGTCTTTACAGCTTTATAAAAAGCAGTTAGACACATGGCTGGAGTCAAGAGCCTACAATTTTATTATGGAGCCTGCATTTTAAACTGAATTCTCACCCAAATGCAGTCTTAGTCAAACTATTGAATTATCGAACTATTCTATTAATTTTACAATTAATAGCTTTTATACCAATAACATTTTCTCAAAGCTTAGTGAAATTAATATATAATGTTGTTTGCAACAAAGGTGCTGCTGACAATGTTTTAAATGTGGATGGTTCTGAAACACATTTAATATATAGAAATGTGTATAATTTTGCTAATGGTTATACATACAGTACAAAAATTCATAATTTTACAATCCTGTAATGAAAAAAATGTTAAGGGAACAACTATGCCTGTACATTTGTTTGGGGCAGCCTAATCAGTCTGTTATTCAGAACCATTGTTGTTCCCTGTGCCCTATTAGCATGATAGATTATGGGCCGGATTCACGAAGGCTTGCACAGAGTCTAAGAGTAGTATAAGACTCCATGCAGCCTTCGCGATCCAGGAATAGCCCAAAGTCCGTGTAAGAAACAAGCTAGAACAGCTCTTACACGGAGTGGGCGTGGATAAGCTAATCACCTCACTTGCAGCCGAATAGCATGCAAATGAGGATGATTAGCGATCCAGGAAGCCCAGAACAGCCCGTGTAAGAGCCGTTTTAGCTGCAGAAATGTACTCAGTTGACAACTGAGTACGTTTCTGCAAAAACTGCAATGGAGCCATGTCGGCTCCAAATAAAGGGTGCATATGTGTCAAGCAGCATGCCAATGGCCAAATATGTGGCCATTGGCAAAGTAACCTGATGCAAATATATTAAAAATATAATTTTTTTTTTCGGTGATTGCCGATGTCTAAACCCAGCGCAGCCCCGCGCAAACGGGCTGCGCTGTATAAAACATAAAAACGAAGGTTTTAAACCTACAAATGTAGGTTTTATGCAATACATGGAATGTCAATGCAGGGACCAGCAGACCAAAACCAACATGGCCACCGTGTAGTGGTTGCTAAGGGGGGAAGCTGAGTCTAAGACATGTAACTAAGCATTAGTAGGCAATCTGATGCAAATGAGTGTAAGGATACTGAATTCCACTGTCACATAGCAAATGAGCACAGTCTGAGTAGTGTAAGAGTTACAGAAGTGGGAGGAACAGAGTAGGAGATAGGTGACATCACAGGGGGGAATGGTGGAAAGAAATGCAGTTCGTTTGAGGTCAGAGTTACATGACAGATGTCAGACAGATATCATGGAAAGAGGTGTGCCACTAACTAAGCATGAGAAAGTCAAGAAATGGAAGGTGTACACTGTTGCCTACACCAAAGTTTCTTGCTGGATGTGTATGCATATGTGTGCGCGCCATGAAGCACGAGTAAGGCAGTGTGCGCGCGTGTAAGACAGACTGAGCATGTGGGAGTGTGTTGGGAGATGTTTAACACTGTTTGCGCAGGCGTGCACACGTTTTAATCCGAATAAGCAGATTCTGAACCGTGTAAGTATGTGTGCGCGCGTGTAAGCCACTGTGAGTGTGTTTCTGCTGGTTTACACACGGCTCCACCCTGAGGAAACAGAAAAGGAAAAAGGAAGCAACAGATTTAGTAGGAAGCTAGCAGGGAATACTGCTGGAGCTAGCAGGTGAAAACAATTAGATGCAGGCAATTACACAGGCAGAATAGTAGCCCAGACCAGCACTTAAAACTCTGCAAACAGCAGTGCAGGATGTTTCTCTCAAGAGACACTGCAAGACAGGAGTTAAGTTATCAGAAGTGAAAACTGAAAAAGCTGAACTCAGAGCAGAAATGTTAGGGGCTGCCATAGCTGTCATAATGAGACATAGGCGACTTGCTGAGGGTGGTGACAATGCAGATGGTGCCAGACAAACCACAGTGAGGAGACGGAGAAGAGTGTACAGGCCCAGGGTCACCTACCATGGGTTACATGAGCTGGAGATAGTAGAGCGCTATAGAGTGGACAGAGACCTCCTGCAGCAAATAGTGGAGCTGTGCAGGCCACGCCTCACACACAGAACCAACAGAGGGGAACCCATCCCAATGGAAACCAAGGTATGTGTTGGCCTAAGAATACTAGCAACAGGTACCTTCCAGAGACCAACTGGTGATATGATGGGGATATCACAGGCATCAGCCTCCAGGGTACTGCACCAGTTCCTGGATGCCATGTCAGCACATGTCGGTGATCATGTATATTTCCCCAATGCACGTGAGGTATTGGCCAGCAATATGCGTCTCTTCCAGCAAATAGTGGAATACCCTGAGGTAGTGGGTGCAATAGACTGCATGCACATACACATCAAAGCACCAGCCGGTGAGCAGGGTAGGGCATACATCAACCGCAAGGGCTTCCCCTCCATCAACTGCCAGGTCGTGTGTGATGCCCAGGGCATAATAATGAATGTGTGTGCTGGCTGTCCTGGGAGCTACCATGATTCCCACATCTGGCATTTGACGCAGCTGTACCAGACATTTGCCAATGGGGACATCCCGCATGGACACCTAGTGGGGGATGCAGGTAATGCACTGGAGCCGTGTCTGATGACACCCATCAGAAACGCACACACACCTGAACAGGAATGCCATAATGAGGCACACACACAAACACGTAATGTAATAGAGCATGTGTTTGGGCTACTCAAATCACGGTTCCGGTGTCTGGACACATCTGGTGGAGCCTTGCAGTACACACCAACTACATGTACCCAAATTGTCATGGTATGTACTATGTTACATAATATGATCTTGCGAAAACAGCTTCAGCAGGACCAGCATAGGGCCGGGCCAAACAGCCCCCCACCATTGCCAAGGCCATCACCGGCAGAGCGTGACTCGGAGGAGGAACAACCTGAGCCTGCCCCAGTAGGCAGAAGGAGGCATGCCCAGTATGCCCTGGCCTTGGCAAAGAGGCAACGCATAGCACATACAGTGGCTCAGTAGGAACCCTGGGAATGATACCCCTCTCTGACTCACTCATATAGTAACAGGGATGCCTAACATGACACAACCTGCTCTCAAACATGTACAGGGAAGTGTAATATGTGCATCCGACAGAGGCAGCCCTGCAGCACCACCTGAGGCATGAATGCTATGTGTTAAGTAATGTAACACCATGTACTATATGCACACCTGAGGACCCTGACTAACATCCTACCCTCACCAAGCATCATGCCACAACATGACAATGAGATGATCAAGTGCAATATCTGATGGAAGTATCGCAGTTAGTCAAAGGGGATCCAGTGTGTGCCAGTCTGGGATGACATGCTGAGCATGACATGATGCACCACCTGCTAGGACTGGCGTGCACCTATCAGTGCAGGCCGTATGGATACTGGCAAAGGCTGTTGCTACCCACAGTGTGCCCTGAATAGGTAAGGCTCAAAACACAAACCTATCTCCATAGGTATCAGAAGGGATAAGAATAAGATAAGGGATAAGTCGAAACAGAAAGATGCATGCAGTCTAAACTCACCCAGTATAGAGAATGTTGATATCTGTGCTGTAACAGAAAACTGAGCCAAGGCTCACAACAGCACCCTAACACTACCAGGTTACACCTCATTCTGTGCTGTACAGCCTCAAAACATGGAACAAGCTACAAAAGGAGGGCGACTAGCAAGAATTGTCAAGGATAACCACACCCCCATGTTGGTACCACAGCAAAAAGCAGCATGGACTAGCCATGGTCAAGTAACAGTGGCTAAAACTGCCCCCCAGTTTATAGCCTGCTACAGACTACTGTCCCAACACCAGGAACTGCACCTGGCCTATGCTGGAATACATGAACATATCAAGTCCTCCAAACCACATTATATTGGGTGACTGAAAATACCCAGGCATAGACTGGGAGCATTATACTAGCTCCAACAGTGTAGGACAAAAGTTCATAGAATCCATAAACAAAAAGGCCCAGGAATAACGTACCACTCCCACAAGAGGGGTAAGCATACTGGATGTGATAATCAGCAACATGGGTACTGGATGGCAAGACGAGAAGTGTATTGCTCACTGGTAAAACCAGACCATAGAGTAATCACACTGGATATACAAATCCTGACCACAGTCCCTGGCCAGAAAACCACAGTGGAAAACATGTGTTAAGCAATATTTGCACTCCTCCAAACTGATGTGGAATCCATTAAAGGTCCTGTGCAGGTGCAAAATATGGGCCACACCTCAGAACCTGTAATACAGCCATTCCATGAACACTGCCAGGAATGCTTGGATTATGCAATCCTAAATTAAAACAAGACACAATGCCATACATGCAGGAATCTGGCATGGTGGACACCAGCCACAACCAAACCATGCAAGAGAATGAGGAAGCTACTACATGATAGAGCAAACATAAACAATGAAGTAATCACTGATCAGTAGTATGGCAATAAAATCTGTCCACACATACAATCCACTAAGGACAGCCACAACAAGTTGAATCTGTGAATCCTGAGGCAATGTTACACCTGTCCCAAGTACACAGACAACCCCCAACTCCACCCAAGAAATACAAATATATGTGAGATATGCAACCATCTATCCAAACTGGAGGCTGAGCTCCCTCAACTCAGTACTCCCAAAACTAGTCAGGAGGAGAAGGTAACCACACACAGCACAAACACAGTCCCACATAGACCTATCACAACTGCAAACCAAACACATAAACACAGAAAAACATTCCCGGAGGCACAAATTACAAACACAGCACACCAACAGAGGCCTCTAAAGCAGACACCCAATCAAACAACCTCCAAACATAGCACATGCAACACATAGTACACAAAGCTGGTGTGCCAAACAGTCACAGGCCAGAAGGAGAAACAACATGCCTGATACAGTTGTAATAGGTGACTCCATAGTCAGACACACTGCTGTCCTGCACACCAGACTGAACAAGAGAAAGGGTACAGTAAGCTGCCTGTAGGCTGCCACAATACGCCACATAACAGAAGTATGCAGGTCACTCCAAAGCAAGTAGAAATATGATGCAGTCATAGTCCATGCTGGTGTGAATGACCTGAGATGTACCTCCCTAGACTACATGAAAAGAGACATAGATGAGCTCTCTGATTATGTAGTCCAGGCCGGTATGACACTCACCGTTTGCAGCATCCTACCCTTACCAAGAATAATGCCACAATACAAACACGGAATGATCAGTCATAGCAAGTGGCACACTTACTGGTGTCATTCCAAGGGGATCCAATGTCTGTCTGCTTAGGATGTCATGCTTGACAAGCCACGCAGCTGTTTTTGGGATGGCTTGCACCTGTTACCCCTGGACGTCTGAATATTGGATAAGTCCTTTGCCACCTCCATAGAGCCTTTTGTAGGCAAGGCTGAAAAGACTGACCCACCACCCTAGAAAACATAAGTGAAAAGAAACATAAGGGTAATGCTGACCAATGCCAGATGTGTAAACCCCAATATGCATGCTCCCAAGGCCATCCCCAGTATGGAGAACATCGATGTCTGTGCAGTGACAGAAACCTGCTGCAAGCCTCCTGACAGCACACCAGCACTACCAGGTTATACCATGTATCATGTGTCATGGCCCCAAAACCTGGAACAAAACATAAAAGGAGGGTGAGTATCCATATTCAGCACAGACACCCATACGTCCAGGTAACTGACAATGCACAAGGTATTGAAGTCCACCCATGTGCAACTAACTGTAGGCAAGACTGCTGTACAGTCTGTAGCATGCTACAGACCACACTCTCACACACAGGAACCCCACCCAGCCGTCCTGAAGACACTGGACAGTATGACTGTCCCACCAAATACCAAACAAGGTACCACAAATTACCACATAGGTGGTAAACCATTATGTATGGAAGGATTAACCAGGGACCTAGGGACACAAATGGACAGTAACGTGTTATGTGACACCCACATTACCAATGTGGCTAGGAAGACTGTCTATATTTGACACCGTATCAGGAAAGGATTCACATCTACGTCAACAGAGGTCATTGTGCCCCTATACTGTTCTCTAATCACACCCATAATCTAGTACAATGCCTCATATGGGATGTACCTTACCTGACACCTGCAGCAGTTAGAAAGACCTCAAAGGTACCTCACCAAGAGGATAAAGGGTCTCAAATATATGTCATATGCTGCCTGGCTGTAGACACCCCAGCTGAATGCAGTCACATACTGCCTACACAGAGGCATTGCATGCCTGTTGTAGAAGGCCATGCCCAACACAGGAGTAATGGACATGCTCCACCCCAGAAAACTCAAATCCATCGGAGCTGTGAGAGTGAGAGATGTCAACCTCAACAAATAATGAAATAGAAGATAAAAAACAAGTGGTACACCAAGGCAGAAGAATAATCCAAACCACAGTATTCACTTCACAGTTTAATTAGAAAAGGATCCAAAAGTAAGCGCTTTCACGTTGGTCAGCAACGCTTCATCAGACTGAAGTTACACTGGGGGTCTTCACTGTGTCATGTCCAGACAGAGGCACAGCAAAGCAAATCATAAATGGCCATAATATTCACATAGCAAGGGGTGGCAAAAGCCACACACACTCTGGCTAGGCTAACAAATGCCCTAGGGTGGATAGCCTAGTATGAACCTATGAACCTATGAAGATACAAATTGTACAGGACACTAAGGATAATCCCAAGGCTTTCACAACTGATGGTAGGAACCATGTTGGGAATTCACAGATATGCTCTGAATCACACAAATATCACAAACACACACACATATTGCCAACATACATCCTGACAGGTGCAGTGCAACCCCCCCCCCCAAAATGCAGAATATCAATCCCAGCAGACTGCTGGCCCCCTGACATTGCAGATGCTGAGGTAACAGCCAACATCTACAAAGCAAAACACACAACAGCAATGGTATGAGATGGTGTCCTGGGCTTAGTGCAACATGGACTCCAAGATGAATGGAATGCCAAACTACACTACTGCTCAATGTCCGCCTTACCACAGAATATGTACCCAAAGAGCAGTGTACAACAACAGTGGTCCTTCTCAACAAAGGTGTTGCCTGAATGGATACTGAAAACTACTACCCCAGAATCCTGAGAAGCTCGGTCTGCACAGCTATGGAAAGGATCAGCATGTACCACAGACATAAAGATATTGGGGACCTACTGACACTGGACCCTACCCAGTGTGACTTTCTTAAGTGCAGATCCTGCCCCTAAACATGTTTGACTCAATTGAAACAGTCATTAAGGTCATTGATGAGGGCAATGTGTTCCACACAGCGTAGCTGGACCTTGCAAAGGCTTCTATACAATACCCTACGTGTTCATTATAGATAAGCTCACCAGCTTAAATATAAACCCCTATGTCAGTAGAGGGGTTGCAAACCAGACCAAGGACAGAACAGACATGGTCAGACATGCTGCAGCCATGTTAGACTACAAACCAGATATAACTGGCATCCCACAAGGCTTGGGCCTGGGATCTCCCTCGTCTGGTATATATGTCCCATAGGTACAGGCAAACATGGAAGGACTGTGTCCGAACATGTTTGCAGAGGACTACAAACTGCTCACCACATATGATCCACCAGCTGACACAAGCATCCCACAAAAGGGCCACATAGAAACAGACAACTGGTGCCGTAGCCTTGTCAGCAAGCTAATTGCAGAAACGTGTATAGACAACCCCCGTGGATATACAGTAAGTGCCCACCAATTACCACATAAGTGTTAACCCATTATGTACTTAACATTTAATGAGAGACCTGGGGACACAAGGTGATAGATATCCTGCATTGGACAACCATGTGCTGTAGTGTTTACAGAAACATACCATATACCCACCTAATCATGAAGGTTGTCAGATCCAGATAAGGGGAGGTCATTGTGGCTCTGCAGTCATCCTTCATCAGTGGTACAATTGACTACAATAGCCCCTGTGGGATGTACCTCAGCAGACACCTCCATCAACCGTAAAGTCCCCAACAGTACCTCACCAGGAGTATCAAAGAGCTTGCACAGATGCCATGTGTTGCCTGTGTTGCTGGTATCAATAAACATGCTGCACCTTGTACAATCTGAATGGCAGTGAGCTATGCACATGAGAGACCTGAACCCCAGCACTGACTTACATAGGACAAGCTGTACTGCATGATCCATAACACAGAAGCCACCCCGACCCAGTACAGGCTACCCATAGAGTCACTTATCAATCTTCCTCAATAGGAATCTTGATGAGTGGATGGGAGATGGTAGCTTTATCCTGGGTATCACTGTCATGTCACAGGTAGACAGAAGCACAGTATACTACCCATGACATATGTCATGGCAAACTCCACTTACAATGTGTGTTGAAGGACAAACACACTCTCCAACTAGCATTAGACATGGACTAGGGCACATCGCTAGTGTTTGCAAATGTACACCTATGTTGTGGAATACACTACCAATGTTGGACAAGCTTGGTTTAAGTAGTTCATATCTGAACAGAATGCAACATGGTCAGATGTACACAACTGGCCCCTAACCAGGCTGTTGTGCCCACTATCGAAATGTAAAGCAGTGATAGCACTAAAGCCCAGGATACTGTCCACCACAGTCAAAGTACTACCAGTACAGTATACAGTACTACAGTGTTAGGTCAGTGTGAAAGGATGTTGACAACTGTATGCAAAGTATCCCATGCAAACACTGCAGGCACAGTATAATCCTGTTGTGTTCACACACAAAGCAGTTGTACAGTAACTACACAACATGACACACAACACACAACCATAAACAGGTGATATTTGTTGAAGTTCACACTCATCCACAAATGTGGTGGGCTGCAGAGTCCAACATATGGAATGCTCACACTGGGCATGCTCACACACTTTGTTAAATGAGACATATGTCAGACAACATGCCATGGGAAGGCTGAACTGGGTATGCTCACACACTTAGGCCAAATCTCAGTTTAGCAGTTGGACACACATATCTGGTATTTTTATGTGTTATTCCAGGAACCAACCACATTACAGCAGTCTGCCCAGTGCACACAGTTAAATGACTACAGAGACATACGTGATATAGTGGATCCCTCCCATATGCAAACATCTTCCACAGATGCACATGTTGTTCATACAAACAGGGAATGCTATAGCAATAAAGATGTGCAAACTGTCTATCAGCATCCCTCCCATATGCAAATATCTTCCACAGATGCACAAGTTGTTCATACAAACAGGGGATGCTATGGCAATAAAGATGTGCAAACAGTCTATCAACAACAAATAATGTGCATTTGACAATTAAACATATGGGTGTAGAGGTCAACACTAGGCTGTTTGCCCTAGGGAATGACAGCTTAGCCAGAGTGTGCTTGGTGTCTGCCTCCCCATAGGATGCACATTCCCCTTTCTAAACACCGATGATGTCAGCACCCTATAAGTACAGCAGGAGAAAAGAAGCTTCCCAGTAATGCAAATAGTGCACTCTGCTAATGCGTCCGTCACAAGTGTCATAACATATTTAGGTAGGGGTTTGAATCCTGCAAATGCTCAGTGTGTGTGTAAGTCTATGAGAGAGAAATGTCCCTTTTGGCAACTGGGAAAACACACTACAGGATGCACATTCCCCTTTCTAAACACTGATGATGTCAGCACTCTATAAGTATAGCAGGAGAAGGGAAACCTCCAAATAATGCAAATAGCGCGCTCTGCTAATGCCTCCATCTCAAATGTCATAACATATTTAGGCAGGGGTTTGAATCCTGTGAATGGCAAGTGTGTGTGTTTGTCTGAAGGGGGTTAGTGTGTGTCAGAGAAATGTCCCTTTTGGCAACTAGGAGAACAGACTACAGGATGCACATTCCCCTTTCTAAACACTGATGATGTCAGCACCCTATAAGTACAGCAAGAGAAAGAAACCCTCTCAATCATGCGAATAGTGCGCTCTGCTAATGTGTCTGTCTTAAGTGTCATAATATAGTTAAGTAGTGGTTTGAATCCTGTAAGTGTTTGTCTGAGAGAGGTAGTGTGTGTGAGGGAAATGTCCCTTTTGGCAACTAGGAGAACAGACTACAGGATGCACATTTCCCTTTCTAAACACTGATGATGTCAGTGCCCTATAAGTAAAGCAAGAGAAGCGAAACCTCCCAGTAATGTGAATAGTACACGCTGCTAATGTGTTCGTCTCGAGTGTCATAACATAGTCAGATAGGGGTTTGAATCCTGTTATTGGCAAGTGTGTGTTTTTGGCTGAGGGGGGTTAGTGTGTGTGAGGACAATGTCCCTTTTGGCAACTAGGTGAACAGACTACAGAATGCACATTCCCCTTTCTAAACACTGTTCAGCTGAAGGCCATGGATCTGGCACAAGTTGTCTGTTTCTATGATGCCCCTTTGGAAGATGCTTGTGTCGGCTGGAGAGTCGATTATGGTGGCCAGTTCGCAGTCATCTGCATATTTGGTCAGCCGCAGTCCATCCGTGTTGGCCTGTACCTCCAATAAATATATACCAAACAAGAGAGGTCCCAGGACTGAGCCTTGTGGGACACAACTCGTAACTGGTTTGGAGTCTGGCATGGCTCCAGCAATTCTAACCATGTGGATTCTGTCCTTGAGCCACTGTGCAATCCATCTAGTGACATAGGGGCTTATATTTAAGCTGGTGAGCTTCTCTAGAATGCCCAAGTGGGGTATTGTTGTGAAGGCTTTTGCAAGGTCCAGGTAGGCTGTGTGAACCACCTTCCCCTCTTCAATGGCCTTGGTGACTGTTTCAAAGAAATCAACCAGGTTAAACCTGGTAGTGCTGGTGTTCTCTCAGTAGCCCTGAACCAGGCATCTGTTACTGCACAGATATCGATGTTCTCCATGCCAAGGAGTGTTTTGGGTGCATGCATCTGGAGGTTTAGACTTCTGGCGTTGGGTAGCATTACTCTTAGTTTCTTATCCCTTGTGATACCTATGAAGGTGGGTTTGTCATTTGAGCCTTGCCTAACATAGGCACTATGGGGGTAGCAAGAGTCTTTGCCAACATCTGAAAGCCCAGGGGTGACAGGTGCAGGCCGTCCCTAGCGAAGCAGGTAGTTCAACAGAAGATGAATATGTGAAGGTGTAGTGCCTGTGATTAGTTAGCAGTAGCATATATGACTGCTCATGTGGACACATGCCAGGTAAGTCATATGCACTGTGTCACAGGCAATGTACATGTGAACAGGACAAACAGTGACATCCTGTCAAGTGGGACATGGACATACATATAGTAAGCTATGCAGATGGCACTAGGAGTCCACAGAAGCTCTATAACTATGCATTGCAGGTGTGATCAGTATTCCAGGGTAATTGCAAGCAAACATGCATGCAAACAAAGCTACAGTAAACAGGGCTGCATGTAGTCCATTGTACAACAAACAAGCTGTACCAGTTCCAGTAGGTAACACTGCAAATATGCAGGCACTATGCACATATACATGGAAATACACGGGTCAGATGGCTAGGGTCCAGTCTCAGTGCACACAAGTGTACAGACCATGTACTGTCAGGATGTACAATAACTGAATGGAAACCCATGTGCTCATACCTGCAGTAATACACATGTCAAATAACAGACACTGAGCCATCATGCAGTGGTTCCATACTTAGTAGGATGTATGCTACCTGGCCTGCCACCACAGTATCCCTGACATATATGGGGATTCTCCCTCCTATGACAGTTAGTTATGTGTGTTGGGGCTGTCTAGCATGGTATGAGATGTGAGCATGCAGTGCTAGGGTGCTCCTGTGTGTCCTGTACCAGTCGTGTAGTACTGCACACATATCAACATCCTCAAACATCTGCATTGCAGAGTCCAGTGTGGGCAACATTCCACTTGCAATTTACATGTCCATCATTGCGTATTACTACATTCATTACCTTATCCCCCTGTGCTACCTATGTATGTAGCCTTCTGTTGACATCATTACCACCAGTATGCCAACATGTGCAGATGATACACTACGGTACTTACCATGGGTGTAGACAACAGGACATGACAATCACACACTTACTGCATCAGGCATGCTGTGATATACCCACAATTAATTCAGCACACAGTACTGTTAACAACATGATACTATTACTACACATCTATGTGGTCACCCTGTGTATCAGCAACATGTTAACCTGTACCTGCACAGTTGTTACAGATTGCAGGAGGTGGCACAGTTTCATCATATGCACAGGGTGTGAACTTGGTATGCCTGAGTCAGCCACCGATACCACCAATTGACATGTATGTGTATGTGTGTTGGTGAGGGACAGCAGTAGAAGGTGGGGCAATGTTGATGCAGTGTGTGCGTGTATGTGGTAGCCCTAGGTGTTGTCAATTCGCATGTGTGTATGGATGCACACAGTTCCACCTCATGGCTGCCATATACTGGTGTTTGTGGACAGCCACAGACTGTACCTGCCAGGTCATACAGATCAGTGTCTCTGGCCACGGACACGGTACCTGTGCCTTGCAGGGGTGCTACAGACCGTATCCGGTACCAACCCAGACTGGGTACTGTCATCAGAAGCAGGTGTTCATTGACTGGACACAGATCCCTGTCGGGCCTGTCCAGAGCCACGTGCATGTGGTCTCCTGGGGCAGTCTGATGACAGCACATACCCAACATTGCTGGGGCTGCTGCTGGCACTATGGGGGTGGCCGCAGCCCTGCTGTCGTCCGTGACGACTACCAGCTGCTGCTGTTGCTGGCATACGGCCACGTCAATGCCTCAACCGCCCACCATCGCCCTGGCTCATGGACATGTAGTTGTGGAACCGGTCTAATATGTCCCCACAATGTCTGTCTATGACATCGGTGAAATCACGGATGGCAGCCGCAATGTCACGCATACTGTCAGTCATGGCTGTGCGACATGCTGTCAGCTCCCTCAGACCCTGTCTGGTGTACCGTTCCATACATGACTGTGCCTGCATGACAGCCCGAAACATAGCTTAGGTTGTAAGACCTCTGTGGGCACGTCTGACAGGGGCAGTACGCCCATGGATGCTCCCACGAGAACCCCTGGACATCTGTCTGTGTGGTACCATCTCTGGGCCATGCCCATGGCTGCTGTGTGGGGAGGCATGTGCCACAGATACCACATTACTCTGGTCAATGCCCACTGTATGCTGTCCATCACCTAGGGATATTGGTGACAAAGGGTGTATTGGCAGGATAACTGTGTGCATTGATGGGGTCGACAGCTGTGTACTGTCAATCGGCTGACCAATGGCAGACCCTGGCATACTTTCCTGTGCCATTACACAGATGTCATCATTATCAGTACCCACGGCACCTGATTCAGGTTCTCTGCTACATGACACCAGAGCAGCAACAGAACCTGTGGGTGGGAAACAGGAAACACGGTTTACAATGTCTACACATTACCAGTGATGCACACATGCACACATGCACAGGTGCACACATGCACACATGCACACATGCACACGTGCACACATGCACAGGTGCACACATGCACTGGTGCACACATGCACACATGCACACATGCACAGGTGCACACATGCACACATGCACACGTGCACACATGCACAGGTGCACACATGCACAGGTGCACACATGCACACATGCACACATGCACACGTGCACACATGCACACATGCACAGGTGCACACATGCACACATGCACACATGCACAGGTGCACACATGCACACATGCACAGGTGCACACATGCACACATGCACACATGCACAGTACTCAGTATGCGTGATATCAACACACAGACACAGACACACCTACATGCATACAAAGAGCACTACTAAGTGAGCCAAATAGTACTATTACTATCAACACTATTACAGGAATTGTTAATACACACTCACCAGCATGGATAGGCTGCATTGCTGTTATACCAGAGGGTCCTGCAGACGTGAAGAAACTAATGTCAGTGGGCACAACTGTGCCATTGTTACTGAGTATGATACAGGTCAGTAGTACAACAGTCACCTTTCACAGGTCAGCTGCTAATATTGAGGATATCACACTTGCACATTAAATACTATGGTGACAGCTACAAACCAAGGACACACCTCACACATGCATTAACTACCAGTGTACACAACAGTCAACTATACATATGGCATATTACCTGCACATTCACTGTCTTGCTGCTGCGTGGCTCCAGCCTACATCATAATGCATGTCTGCTGCTGTTGTAGTTGCTGGCAGACTGGAACCACTACACTCATGAGTAGTCCCTCCAGTCTGGTGAGTGGGGGATGTGTAGCCACCCCACCACCTGTGGCGACCTGTTGCCTGTGGATATCCGATGCACGCTGACGGACATGTCTGATTAAATCACTGCAGTGATGTCGTACCTGCTCATATGTCCTATTCTGCATGCCTATGTCATTTACCCAACGGACAAGGTTTTGCCACAGTGCAGCCCTCTCCTGCTAATTCTGGCTGGTGTGGGAAAAGAGTATTGCATAATCCCGCACTAGGCTCTGGTGTATCACCTCATCCTCAGCTGTGGAGTAGGAGGGATTCCGCGGGTGGGCCATGTACTTGAGAAAGAAAATAACCTGGTATCAGCAATATATGTCAGCAGAATTTGGCACACATACTACACATGCTACTCGACTGTTATGATACAACATATCTCACATATGTAGCATCTGTCTGTCTATTGGTAGATACACATGTAGATGGCCAGGTATCAGTGCTCAGCCAGCAACTGTGCAACAGTACCTGGCACACTCCATACGACATACTACCAAACCCCAGCAGTCAGAATACTGATTCAGGTCAAGAGCACCTCCTCAATCTGGGGGTTTGTATCTAGGTACTGTATGGCCTACATCATCAACTACTGTGAGCTGACCACACACTGATTGCCCTGGATATACATATCCCACCTCCACCACCAGCACAAACGACTATAGTGCATAACATTACAGATACAAACTTTACACTTTGTAACAGTGACATGGTATCCTTTCAGCCCACTGGGCCAGTGGCAGATACAACCCACAATGCTGACCCCTACACAATTGCTTTCTACAGACATCTCCGAGAATGCATGGATCATGCAATCCCATATATGACCAAGACACTCTCCACAAAGGGACAGCATCCTGTCTGGTGGACCCCAGCCATAGACAGATTGTATTACAGAAGATGGAAGCTACTGCAAGACAGAGCATAATTCCATAAAGGGAGGGCATGTCTGAGCAGCACTAGTAAGGATCTATTTTCCATCATACAAAATCAATGGGCAACTTTGAGAGGGAAATCAAGAGGGACACTACAGATAACCAGAAGGCCTTCTTCAGTTATGTTAGCAACCTGGTCAGGATCCATCCTCTATGCCCATAGTTAGTACACAACAACAAATATTTCACTGACACCACAGATATCGACAACATTGTGGCAGACAGGTTCAGTGCAGGTGTCACCCCGCCCTCTCCCCCAAAATAAGACATAGTTATCCCAGCTGACTGTAACCTCCCTGTCATCACAGATGTCCAGGTGAGAGCCACCCTCAGGACAGCAGAATACACAACATGAATGGGACCTGATGGTATCCCCAGTTGCATGCTACATAAACTCTGACAGGAGCTAAACACACATATAGAAGTGCTATGTAACACTAGCCTGACTACAGGATATGTACCTGTACACTGGCGCACAGCAGCAGTGGTTCCACTCCACGAAGGAGGCACCTCAACATACCAATACATTACAACACAATACATTACATTACAATACAATAATATACAATATGCTATTGCCCCTGGGACTACAGCAGCGTACTGTTCTGCTACCCTGACCATTGTGACACATGTGGTGTGATGGTACCTGCTGCTGTCACACAGTTACACAGGGTGACTCATATGGCATATTACCTATCTGACTAACATTCAGCAGGGGTATGTGTGACATGTACTCATGGGGAGTCTTGCTTCTTAACACTGTGTGGTTTATTGCAGGGTATGTCTTATCTGTGGGTAGGAACTCTTACCTCTACATGTGCACTCTATTGCAGTGGCACGGACGACACACAGCAGACATTTAGGTTGTGTATGGTGTGAGGTGTTACTATGGTTGTTGGACATCTGTCAAGGTTGTGACTTACATATGTAAATCCGGGAGTGGTAACCTCTATGTGGGTAGCATATGTGTACTCTGTGGTATTGTCAGTCACTGTGCATTGGTAATGTGTTTGAGTGCATTGTCACAGTGTTGTACATGTCACTGTGTCCTTCTCCATATCTGTAGCTGTCATGTGAGGTCCATACCATGGCATCCATTATGTGGTGTGGAGGGGTACACCGACCTACATGTCCATAGCTGACACACCATGTCAGCTGACACATACCATGTGCAGGTATTCCAGGGATAGTGTGCCACTGTGAATATCATTGGGGCCACTATTGTACACATTTATGACCCTGTTCACCCCTGACACATGCAGTGGTGGGCAGCCAATCACATATTTGGTGGTTACTGGTGTAGGTGATCTGGAATGTGGTATGGTACTCCGGTTTTGACACTGGTGTTCACTCCATGCCTTTGTCACCAGGCACCTGTTGCAATACATCTGTACACATGTGCCTCACTCAGAATTTATATACATCTCTCTCTCTCTCTCTCTGTATATATATATATATATATATATATATATATATATATATATATATGTATATAGATATATCTATATGTATATATATATATATATATATATATATATATATATATAGATATGTATATATATATATATATATATATATATATATATATATATATCCGTATACATATACACATATATATATATTGATGTACATATACTGCTATAGATGTGGAGGGGGGGCACAGAGGGGGTGTGAGTGACGAGGGGGTGGGACAGGCTGTGTTGCAGGTCGTCATATACAGTCATACCTGTAGATAGTCAGATCAGTCTGTCTATGTATATGTATCTACATATATCTATATCTGTATGTGTGCATTACATAGATATTATATATATATATACACATACATATGTTGACATAAATACGTATCCATATGTTAGACAGGTATATCAACATATTTGTCTACCATACTGTATACACACACTAACATACTGCTAAACATACATAACTGTGAAACCTACTTTGTACATGGCACTACAACCTGCAATCAACCAACATTGATATGTGCACATAGATGCTCTCACATACAAATGTATGTACAGCCTTCACTGATAGTTGCTGTATGTCCCCTGCCCTTTACACATCTTCATATACATATGGATACAGACCAATGACACATATGGAGGGTTCACAGTATGTAGACCTTTATAGTATTACTTTACATTACCTGTGTTTGTCACAGCTGCTTGTGTTGCCGTCTGGTTCTCTGTCCTGCTGCTCCACTTCCCAGTTGTCAGCTTTCAGGTAGCTGTTGCTGAACAATTTGTTCGTGTCTGCTTAATTGCAGTTTTCTCTGTCTCTGTCTCTCTCTCTCTCTCTCTGTCTGTCTCTCACGTCCTTCTCAGGGTGCAATGAAAGTATTGCATGTGTGGACTGGGAGTACAGCATACTTTTGTAGGTATCTGCATATGCCCATGTGATGGCCTCTGCACCAATTGTTAGCCAGCATTTGCTAATTACATGCAGCCAGTTGTGTACTGATTGCAGTTCTCACTGTGATTTCAGAACAGTGCTATAAAAAGGTATGTGAGATAGGTGTAGCCCTTTCAGATTTTAAGGGCAGGGACCATGCTGTTATGCTGTGGACAATGTTCTGTGAGTGTAAAGGTTGGTATCTCTTTCATATTTCCAGGTGTGCTGTAGATTAACATTCCTCCATTCATTTCTCCAGTTTCCTGTACTAACTGTGTATGTACACTGACACCTACAACTACTACTACTGTTAATGTGTGTGTGTGTGTGCTTTCCTTTCACTTTTGCTTGCACTTTGTTGCTAAGGCTTCAATGGTTGCCCTTTACAGTCACTACTTGTATGCCTGCTAGGTGTCTTGACTGTAGTGTGCTGCTGTAGCTTTACTATTTTCCATGTACATTCACACCTTGGAATTCTTGCTATATCTGCTAGGGTGTTACAGCATGCAGTGTGCTCTGGCCATGGTGTGGGCCTTGACATCTATTAGGGTATTTGAGTATGCTGCTGAGCAGGCCCCAGAGACTTTCAGGTTCATCTGTTATGTGCCTCATGGAATGGTACATATCAGTGGGGTACACCCATTAAAATGTCTGGTATGCTGCAGTTGTGACTGTGGGTTAGCATGAGCATATGTATTACTACACTTTTTCTGCCATGCAAGTGATGAATACTTTCAGGACTCCATAGTTACCATTGCATGTGTTACACCTTTCTGCCTACTGTTTGTACATTTCACATGAGGTCTGTGGGGCATCCCTGTAAGTCATTCACTGTTGCTATGTCTAGGCTCTTAACTATTCAAATATGGTGGTGTCAGACCCGTCATGTGTACAGATATTTGCAGGTTGTCCACATTTCTGCCTCATATTTTGGTCAATATCTCATGCACACCTTTTTCTGGCAAGTCACTCTGGGCTCAAGTCAGAATATGGTGACAAACATTCAAGTTTCAGACTGCATACCCTTCCAAACATCCCATAAAGTGCAGACCCTGTTACTCTCTGAACTGTCTGTGTTTGTTGTAACATTATTTGTAATGTGTCCCTGGTTTTGGGCCTTTGCTCCACATATTTTATTACTTGGTCCAGATGTGTTCCTGTAAGAGGTTGTGGGGTATGGGCAGTGCTTATCCTGCTGTGAGTATGTGTGTGGCTTGCAAGGTGCTATAGTGACATTATTACCTACTAGCTTCCAACTAGCATGGCTGTTTCTCTTCACACACTACTATTATGGAAATCCACTAGTTTTGATAGTAATTCTAAATGGCATGCTTTGTGTACTACACATCTATATTCCCTTTACATTCATTCCTACTATTACATGATATATTTATTTTTGCACAATGTTCTTATATAAGAGTCATGGCTTAGTGGTAAGTCATGCAGACTACTGGTTCCAAGGTCCTGCGTTCGGGACTCACAGTGGGATTTTATTTTGCTTTTGAGCTGAGTACAGGACCTGTCAATCAAAGTGACTAAGGCACTTTTAAGCAGTTGTAACCGGGTTAGCGCTGGTTTGTGCAGAGCTCACGCATGCGCACTGGTGGCTAGCTCCGCGCACACCCACTTACAACCACTTAAACGTGCTTACTCTTGCTCACACCCACGCTATTTTCTTTGAAAGAAAAGAAAATGGGGGACAGGAAAGTGGTGAAAAAGGGGTCACAAAGAGGGTAAGACAGTAGGGAAACAAGCTTGGGATGTGCAGGAGGGATGTAGGTAAGGCCCATAGCTGCCCATTTCTTCATCAGCAGCAGCTGTGCATATGTATGTAATTTGGTGTGACATTTGAAACCTTCCACCCCTGAGAGAGGTGTCAGGACAACAATAATACTTCTTGTACAGCCAATTGTAATTGATAGGTTCCATGTCCAGTAGACATGTGTGCGGAATGGGCAGCTATGTATGGGGCGTAATTTTTTTGTGGGTACAGAGTGCCCTTTTTTTTTTTTCAGGTGAGAGTGGTATGTCAGGTGAAGGAAGTCGGTACAGCTGGGGAGGTAGGTTGGGTAGGTGAACAGACAAGACAAACAAGATGCATACAGGGGCGGTGTATGACACGTGTGGGGGGGTTATGCAATTGACAGGGATGGAGGTTTGGATATCCAGAGCCCATGAGCCCACAGATGGCAACAGTGGAACTGATATCCCCACCCATAGGCAGTTGCCACTGTTCCTTCACTGCCCAGGACGGGGCTGTGCTGGGGGCTGTGTAGGCGGGGCAACAGGCATGCCCGTTAGTTGCGCCACCCGTGCCTTGAGCTGGCGTAGGGGCTCGAGAACAGTGTCCCAAATCACCCTCCCGGACGCTACGGAGGGTGAGTGGTGGTTCTCCTACGGCCACACTTGCAGAGGGGGGGCGAGCCTCATCCCCTGCAGTGCTTCCACCTGCAGGTGGCACAGGGCCACCGGAGGAGGGTCCGGACTCGGCACTAGTGCCAGGTGCACTCGCCAGCTGAGGTGGGAGAGGTGGGTCCGCTATAACCCGCCTTCCCTGTCATACTATGTTTTGCATTATGTCATGACAGTTTGGGTTAGTGACATATAATACCATTCACAATTAGTTGTAACAGCATGCATTAGTATTCCCATTAACCAAACACCCAGATATTCACACCATTGAACAGCGTGCATAACACATGCATAATTTGAACAGAAATACACAGTCCAACAACATGCAGGGTTAATTGATGGCAACAGGCCATCAGGTGTGGATGTATGAACAGGGCATATGCATCAACAGACATGCAAATATATATGACCCAACAGGACAAACGTCCAGGGGTGTTAATTGGTATTGCACATACTATTTTCACATGGAATGGGTTATATGTGGTTATAGGGTGGGGTGAAGAAAGTAATATTAACACCTTCGAATAACAATACATATGCTGTACATTTCTAATAGCTACAGTTATATACACACTACTGTTCTAACTACAGTTTCCTATATGATAACTATTTCAACTTGGTGATAGGACTGTTACTGCAACATCGATATACATTTTATGGTTCTTCATACACATTCATATCTAGCTTTGTTCAGCTACATCATCCTGCTACATTTGCTTTATATAGCTGTAGACAAGTGTGGATGTTTGGTATATCAGACAAACATCCTATCTGCATATTGCAGACTGAGAGCAACATATCCTGATTTTGGGATACACATTCCAGATGCAGCAACACTTTGAACAGATTTTGCTGTTTGGTTTTGAATCTCACATGCATTTCATTCTGTGTTGACTGCAGTATACTTTATTCAGGGGTTATTACTACTGTATTGCTGGATTCATGACACTTTCTCACACTCTCTCACTTGCTTTCATTTTACTATTCAGGATGGTACTTCTAGGCTTTATTGACATGTTTTACCAGTAGTTATTACAATCCTTTCCAGCAGTCTCACTTCTGTCATGTTTCAGTATTTCCACAGGGATGTAGTTCACACATATGATTTCATCATCTTCTGTAGCTATACTTTTCAGCCTGCTGAAGGTTGTGTACTATTTTCTTACAGGCAGGGCATTTTTATTTCAGAATATATGTTGGACAGTTTCATGTTTAGGTTAAACTTACAGGCTGAAACACACTTTTGTAATCAAGCAATACTTGCATACACTTTCACACTGTTCCTTGCAGATTTTATTCCTTACTGACTACACTCCACTCTTTTGCTGACTGTCATACTTTTATATTTCTTTACAGTTACTGGTAGTGGATTACTGACCTACCTGGTGGCGCAACCACACCAGCCTATCGCCATAGGCTCTGCGGTTCGCAGAACGGACACCTGCAGCTGTAATATAAATGAAGTAATATTGGAATACACATCTCCATAATATCAGCTAGTTTAATTTCTTACATACATAACTAAATGTTACTTACTCAGTAGTGGGGCATTGGGTGTTTGCCACTCCTCCTGGATCCAAAGGTTCAGTTGGTCCTGCTTGCGTCTCTTCAGGTCTGCATAGTGGTGACGGACCTACTCACCAGTCCTTGGAATCCCTGTGGCACTGGTGAGATCATGAGCCAACCGGTCCCACGCCTCAGCCCTGTATGCTCCCCAGAGGACCTGGCCCTGCATGAGTTGGGCCTCATGATTATGGACTAGGAGCCAGACCATGTAACTGGACTCCTCAACACCCCACCTCTGTGCACGAAAGTGACTACCCTCTCCTACTCCTGTCATTCTGCCTGCAGGTCAGTTCTACAATCGTTTATGCTGTGTATTCCCGCCTATGGGGCTTATATAGTCCGTTTTTCCCACACATATCTGTGATTGGCCATTTTGGAATTGTATCAACTTCAGTAAACCTGCATTGTCATGCTCCAGTTTGTATTCATTCCTATATATTAGCTATTATTGCATTTACAGGTACTGCTGTCATGGCTTAGTGGTTCTGTACCTTGACTATGGTGTATAGTATCCTGGGTTCGAACCTGGCCACTGCTTTTTATTTTTCATGACTGTCTAGACATACTGAGGGGTGTGTCTGTGTAAAGGCAGTTTTGATACGGCTTGCTCAATGTTGCCCATCGGTTAGCTTGTTTGCGCGGTGCGCAGCTCCGCGCAAATGGGGTACGCTGCTTTAAGCCTCATTTTGGCTATTGGCACGCATATTACGCTCAGCTCAGTTCGGGGCACATAGATTTAGTGTGTTAAACCACTGCTCAGCTACGGGCACTCATTTTGCATCAGTTAAACCACTGCTCATCTACGGGCAGATGCATTCACCCTGTTAAACTGTAGCTCAGCTATGGGCACATCTGGCATTTTTTATTCTTTTGTTACCTCACGTCTTCAATATAAATGGGCTATTTCATTACATTTTACATATATTGGGGTTTTATGTGTGCATATTTGTCAGGGACTTGTTTCCTGCTTATTTTGAAAAAAAAAAAATTGGTGTTGTGGGGGCTCGAACCATGAATGCCTGCTCTTCAGCCAACATCTCTACCGCTACGCTATTGCTTCGTGGCTTATTTTGCATATTTAGTTCTTATATGCTTTCCCACTGACTGCTGACTGTAGCTGCGCTACGGGCACGCCCGCACAAACGAGCGCACTCACGGTTAAACATCTTTACAATTTAAAAAATATATAACATGTTCATTTATATATATTTTATGTTCATAGTCTGTGGGGGCATGTGTTGTGTTGTGTTTATTCACATTTCCGTGGACTCTGTTGTGGGTGTTTACTTTGGGCACTTTTACACTTCTGGGGGCGTGTCCGCTTGCAGGGCTCAGCCTACGGACACGCCCCCTACTGTCTTACACGGACCGTGTTAGACTTAGGTGTGATTCAGCATGCTCTCATGAATATGCAAAGCAAGCTGACATCATTCCGTTTAACTGCAGCCTCCGTGTAAGAGTTATAACTCTTACACGGAGGCTTCGTGAATCCTGGGGTATATTTTACTGACCTCCATTTTTCTACAGATAACACTTTTAATTATGTCATATCAACTAACCATTGCCTAAATTAATTTTACAATTACTGACCCCTCACCAAGTAATCTCATTCCAACTAACGTTATTATCAAAATAGTACATGGCCATGACACCAGTTGTTTGTTTGTTTGTGTTAGCCCTTCCTGGAGAACATTTGTGTTGGTGGGGGGTTCAATGACAGATCCTAATTTGCAATAACCTGCAGATTTAGTCAACCAGAGGCCACTGACATGGGCCTTGACTTCAGAAAAGTAAATGCCAAAAAGGAGCAGTCCCAGGACTGATCCCTGAGAGACTCTACTTGTGACTGGCCGCTTTGTAGAGGTGGATTCCCCGGTTCTAGCTTCCTGGGTCCTGTCTGTTAGGCAGCTGGCGATCCACCAGGTAACATAAGAGCTTGTACCTAATCTCTTGAGTTTGTCAACAATCTAGAGTGGGGTATTGTGTCAAATGCTTTGGCCTGGTCAAGGTAGGCAGTGTGAACCATTTTGCCCTCATCCATTACTTTGGTGACCTTGTCAAAGAAGTCCTTCAGGTTGAGTAGATATGTTTTGCCCTTGATGAAACCAAACTGGGTTGGACCCAGTGTCTGGAGGTTTACTATATCACTATTAATCATTTCTATGATAATTCTTTCCATGCTTTTATATATAAGACCAGTGAGACATATGGGCCTGTAGTTTCCATGGTCTGTAAATGGGCCACCTTTGTGCAGAGGCATGACTATTGCTGTTCTCTGCTAATAAGACACAAAGCCTGTTTGGAGGCTACAGCTAAATACCAATTCCAGAGGGCCTGATAGGTCATGTTGCATGCTATTTAGACCACATCCTGGGATATTGTCTGGGTCCATTGATGCACTGTTCTTGGCCTTAGAGAGTTGTTACATCAGATGCATGTGTGCTACCTGTTCAGCTTATGCACCCACTGCATACATAGGTGTCTGACAACATTAATGGCATGTATATCATTTGTGACAGCATTAATGGCATGTATATCATTTGTGACAATGTGGATTTTGCCATACATATATGCCATACACACAAGGCAAGTAGCCTGTATTGACCATGCTGTCACATACACGTATAGCAGTATTCCTCCTAACACCTCTTGCAGACATTACAGTACTAGGACAGTATGTGCTGTTACCCTCTTAGAGTGCGGATTTATCATAATAGCTGTCCAGTGTGTGTGCATGTGTGTGTGTGTGTGTGTGTGTGTGTGTGTGTGTGTGTGTGTGTGTGTGTGTGTGTGTGTGTGTGTGTATGTGTGTGTGTGTGTGTGTGTGTGTGTGTGTGTGTGTGTGTGTGTGTGTGCAGGCTCATCTGTTACCACTCCACATCACATATGCTACATCAGATGCATGGGATTAGTGGTGGTATTATTCTGATATTGTCCATGGTTGTGGTAGGTTCTTGTAATGTTTGCCATGATCCTTTACCTATGGTTAACTTGCTGCAGACCTCTGCTGAGAGCACACTTATATTCCAGTATATCATTTTGCACAGCTTCCCAATATGCACCCTACTCCAGTTGTATGTCAGATCCCTGATAGATGTCCTCTGCATTATTCATGCAAGGATGCTTATCTCACATAGACATCTTCCCCATTGTTATGCCACCTTGTGTGACAGTCCCAAACAACACATTTTCACTGTGCAGTCTATACTGTACAATATATATATGTGCTTTGTGTTGCTGCTATAACCATCTTCCATTGACATGCCTTCCTCTAATGTACATGCGGGAGTTTCATCTGTACTCTTTCCCTGTGGTCATTCCTACAATTCATCTACATGTCCTTATTCAATACACATACTTCCCCTGGCTGATCATTTTACATGGCAGTCCCATGTCCTGTTACAGATCATTAACACAACTTCAGTACAGAATGCCAGGAATGGGATATCACAATGTTCTGAAATGTAGATACACTGTCCTGTACTGTGTTTAAACCACATACTTCACATTCATTCCTTTCAGCCGTCCAGATATTGCAAGGATCTCCATATGTTTTCCTTAACAAATATGTGGTTTCCTACCATATCACTTGGATGATCTCTGAAATGATGTGACTCAATATTACGTACATTTGAGCATATACTTCTCTACTGTCCTGATATGTGCATAATGTGCAGTTTTTGTCTCATATTTGTGATCTTTTCCACATAACATTTTTTCCTGGCAAATCATTGGCATGCCATTGCAGAGTGCAGTCAGAAACTGATGACTGACATTTGAGTTTCAAACTTCTTTCTCTTCAGAAAGTTCATGCTAATGTACAACTTATATATTCTATCAACTTCCTAAGTGTGTCACTACAATATTAAAAATCTGTCCCTATTTCTAGTCCTTTATCCCCCCATTATTACTACTTTGTCCATGTTTGTCTCTCTAAGTGGTTGTGAGTGTTACATTCTAACATATATCAATCTGACATCTATGCCAAATATTGTCCCTACTACTGGTTAATTGTCCTCTCATGAATTTGGACTCTGTAAAGATGCATTGCACTAACACAAGTACAGCTATTTGTAAAACCCCAGGTGATCATTGTGGCATTGCTGTCAAATCTGTGTACTCTAGGTGCTCTTCCTTGCACAGAATTGCTATTCACATTTGCTGACAGGATTTTGCTATGTGTAAAGCCCTGGTGATCATTGTGGCATTCCACACAAATCTGCACACTGCAGATGCTCTCCTTTACATGGAATTACTATCTGTCTTCAATTATGAGGTTTTGTGGCCAGCAACACTGTTGCGAGCCTTGAAATGTAGCTAGTGCACTGCGCCTCATTTATATGCATTGTACACTGCCACGTGTCACACACTATCATACAAACATGTAAACTTTGTGTAGGCTCTGCGCGAAGCCTACACAGAGTTTATTGAATCCTGGGGCTAGTCTAGGCAACTGAACTTTATATTCACTCACTCACTGATCCCTACTCCCTCATGGATTTCAAAATCCAATAATCTGCCATGATCGTGAACATCCATTTAGTTGAGAAAAACTGTTAAACACAGAAATGTTCAAAAATAAAAATGTAGTAAATTAATCGGAAATAAGGAAACACTAGAAATACAGATCCTAAATTAAAAGACATTACTATGTCTGCATAAAAATGAATAAGAAAAATAAGTTGCACAAAACAGTATTCACGACTGGGAAACAAATTAAACACACTATACAGTAAAAAAAGCACTAAAAATGTACCTGATCAGAGAAAGAGAAACATCCAATACAAAAAAAAAGTACAAACTGTGAACTCCTGCCACACTTTTTCTGGCTAAATGGTGCTAGAACTCTATCCATCTGTCCTTTAACTGTAGTTCCGTTTAGGTCTGCTTGTAAGCTTCATGGCATTCATCTGAAGACACAATAGCTTATCATTGCTACAGCAAAACTGAAATGTTACTTTGTGGAATATAATGACTTCCAGGACCTAACTCTTCTGTTTTTTTTTTTTCTTTCTGATATTTAGCATTTGCTGTTTTGCCTTGTATTGTGTTATATTGTAGGACAGTTTGTAAGCTTTGTTATTTGTTCAGATTTCTCTAGTTCCCTATTGAAATTTTGGCAATTGAAATGCGAGTGCCGACAAGCTGAAAATAAAAGAGCAAAATCAAAAGACAAATCTCGAAAATCGCTCTTCTCTTTAAAACTTCTTTATGCAAGGGAGGACAAGCCATCCCTGCACCCTGCATGTGGGGGGGGCAATCCCCCACCCCCAAACCTATGTGCACCAACTCTGAGACCACTAGAATTCTGAGAAAATGGAATATTCTGAGAAACAGCATCTCAGACTTGGTATATATAAGTCTGATCTTTCAGCCATTCAGTCTCCATAATGCGGGTTTCACTCTAGTGGGTCCAGACATTTCATATGGTTACCAATTTCTCCCCAGGCCTCTGATGAAAATGGGCCTGTCGCAACCTATTCAAACTGTTACAATAAACAAATGTTAATAAAAAAAAAATACATAATAAAATAATCTCCCAAAGAAAGGAAAACGTAATCTTCCAGAAACTGGATCACTGAATTAAGAGACAGGAAAAGAATAAAATAAAGCAATAACAGTTACCACAGCAACAGAAAGCAAGCAATCTCACCTAGGAGTGAAATTACACACACACACACACACACACACACACACACACACACACACACACACACACACACACACACACACACAAAATCTATCAAACCCTGCATAACTTAAGATGTAAA